>NC_083506.1:11607916-11920000 GCF_032362555.1 Amyelois transitella
TAATCGTCTCTCCTTTTAACACTTCGGATTAGCATTAAGATGAGAGAGAGGAAAGATATGTCCTATCAACATTTGTGTAGGTATACCTCAGGAAAACTTGATTATTCTCCTCTCAATCTAAAAGGACTTCCTACAGGACGACCACAAACGCACGTCTTAACGCGTACACGCAATTGCACAACCTCCTTTTAATTATTATGCAATTACTTGCATTCAGCTGCATCGTTGAGGCGCATAGTGAAAGTTGAGCTCCTAGCTTACACGCGTCTGGCTTAGTTAGGATATCTTGGTTATAGATATTTGCTAATTATAACATTTTTAAAGATGTGGTTCAAAATTTCGTTCGTGAAGAATGGGAAGAAAAAGAAGATTGTGTCGCTAAGGTTTGTTTTTTTGTATATACATACATATAGTCACATCTATATACCTTGCGGAATAGACGGAGCCAGCAGTCTTTTACGACATCTATGGGAACGAGATGGAGTGGCCCTATTCTTTTTCAATTGGTGCCGGGAACCATACGGCAAATATACCTTATAAAAATAAAATTTCACGAAGCTATATGTTACAAATGTACCTACCTAGCTCCAACTCAGTAGGTACTAATTCAAATGTAAACTTAATATATAAACAGTTAAGTGCAATTTCAATACAAACCGCAGTGGTGTCTTAGCGATGCATTACATGTTCCATCACATTTACACTAACTTGTGTAATAATAGGCACTTCGTGTAAATAATTTATGCCAGCGATTAACTGCTATATCGTAAAAGGTCTAGAAAGTATTTAAGCTTACGGAAGTCAATCGAAGGGAAGTCAAAGGGTTTACACGACAATCGTTTTACTAAAAAAAAAACTGCCAAGTGCGTGTCAGATTCTTGCAGGTCAGGTACAGTGAATTATTATTATATTATAATTATCCTAAACTGTCAACTGAAATGCTTGAACATACTGTGGTGACATCACTAATGTCACACACCAACTGTCAATCATAGCGAAGAAAATGATGCGCTGGGCCAATAGCAGCGAAGAATGTAAATCGCGATTACAAAGATTTCACGAAAGATCTTCCCTTTGGTGAGCGGTCGAGCCCGAATTATCGCTCTCGCTACAATACTAATTAGATTTTTTTGAAGATGAAAACCAAAGTTTTTCACAATTTTGATGACATGACTGACTTTCATTCATAACTTTAATAGCTAATATTACACAAAGCCTCTCCTTGGATTAACTTTTACAATCTGTAGCAATTACCAAATAAGCTTAGAATAATCCGTTGATTCCCTTAGACTCCTTTTACGACATTCACAGGATCAGATACAGTGGTTCATTTAGTCAATTCTTAAGTACCGGAAACCACACGGTAACAACGTCTTAAAACCTCAAATTAAAGTACGAACAAAGGCGCGTGCGCATAATTGCAATAGCATTTGACCTTAATTGGCAAGTACTCTTGCAGTTACCAGCCCCGACTGACCATGGCACTTGAGAATTATTTACTTTCACTACCTTATAATGAGTATATTTTGCAAAAAAATATCGCTATCCTTTTGCCCGCAGATTCGTCCGCGTTGAATTTCAATTCAAACAAAACCCCGTTTTACGCTGACGCGTAGGAATTTTTACAATATATTTATAAAGGCATGATTCACCAAAATGGGTCCAGCGTTTAGCCGTGAAAGCGTAACAGACAACCAGATTTCACATTAATCTATACTAATATCATAAAGCTGAAGAGTTTGTTTGTTTGTTTGAACGCGCTAATCTCAAGAACTACTTGTTCGAATTGAAAAATCATTTTTGCGTTGAATAGACCATTTACCGAGGAGCTATAGAGAGAACTATAAGGAGCAAAGAAATAATGGAATTTTATATGAAAAAAGAAAACGGGGAAAATTATTCATCCTTGAGTGGTTCAATGATGCCCAAAGTAACTATTCCACGCGGACGAAGTCGCGGGCACAGTTAGTTTATAATATTAGTTGGATTTCCTCTACATAAGCTTCAAACCTTCTTCAAAAGATTTCTCTTAGATTTCGACAGGACTTAAGTTTGATTGTCCAAGACTGCGTAGGTCTGACTTTTCCATAAACATTTTAGTTTATTTTTTAAGTAGATTTTTTACTGTTTTAGTGAAACGCAATTGTTTATTTATTTATTTATTTATTTATGTACACAAAATTATATACAGGAGCATTTATTACAATAATTCTAGTACAAAGGTGCTACTTATTTCAAAAGAAATCTCTTCCAGTAGACCCATGAGAGGAAAGATGAATTTTAGAGCGGTATGGCGTGTGCATAAATAACGTAAAACATATTTAACTAAACATACATGCTAGTACTTACATAATTAAATAAATGACAGTAATAAACTACATAAACATACCAATATATATATATAATATATAATATATATAAGTCTATTTGGAGAGATAATAGTCTTTAACTCGTCGTTTGAATGAAGAGAGAGTTTGGGAATCGCGAATATCATGCGGTAAGGAATTCCACAGTCGTACAGCATGAGCAGAGAAGGAAAAAGAGTAGAAGGAATTGTTTCTTAATGTTCTTTACGAGTAACTAACTACAGAAACAAACGAACAAAAAATATTATGATAAGTTAATCATTAACTCACTTAATCAATGTTTTTTGGCTGTTATAATTGTGTGATTTATATGGCATATTAGTTGGGTCATGTAACCTAATGAATATCTCTAAAATAAACGAGTATATTTCCATTAACAACAAACATATCTTAAAGTGCCGTGTGGTTCTCGGCACCAATAAAAAAAGTTAGGACCACTCCATCTCCTTCCCAAAGGCCTTCCTAAGGGATATGCTTATAAACTCGGGATTCTTATTATTTGTAGAAGAATAAAAGGCAATAAGTATGTTTCTGTTTTGCCCACTGTACCTCCACCGGCGCATCTTATTCTAGGCAGGGACTCCCCGTAGACTTGAAAATCTCAACCGTGCTCCGACCGGCTAATATTTGTCAAAACCTCAGTTGAAGGTAAACCTACAAATATTGCACCTGGGTACGTAAACGAAATCTCAGATAGAGATAAACAAATCGTATGAGAAAAAAAAAACCGGCCAAAACACAGATTTGTGCGTGAGGTGTTCAAGTTTAAGGTCGCTTGCGCAATGTGAGACTGTAATGTTGGTTGTACGTGATCAGAGTGGTAACGGCGTCGTTTTTCTTAATGATTTTGTTTTAAAGGTCGAATCGAACGTTATTCGTGCAAAAAAAACTTATATACTTTGTCAAAAAAAGTTGTTTATCAGTTTTTTTTAATTGTCCATCGTTACCATCTGAACATAGCCTATGGATCTTCACTACTGCCCGTAACTCCGGTCCGATGTCTGCTCCGTAAATTATAAAGATGCGACACGTATTTGAGTATAAGTATTGATCTATGTCTATAAATCAATATCAACTATTATAATATATTTATTTATAATCTGCATACACCTTAAATAATTCAGGTGATAAGCAGATTACCCATTGTTTTCGTAATGCACTTTTCACAATCAAGAATTAAAACACCTAGATACTACATCATAATCCTACGAAACAAATACCTAAATTTTACTGACATTCCATTTTTAAACCAAGTAAAAATTTCAACAACCATCTCGTCGAACCAGCCAGTATTTATTTTTTAAATTATATTTCTTTTCTGTGGCCGTACCGGTTTTAATGCGCTTGCGTCGCCCCGGAAACCTGATATTTATACTACAAGGACAGTTTCTATTGCAGAAGACTAAACTTACCAAACCATGACCTGAACGCATTGCTTATAAAGACATTAAATTAAATTTATGCATTTATTTATTTATAGCATATAGGATATAGGTAAGTGGTTGATCAAATTTGTTGAAAAAATTTTGAACAAATTATACCTACTGCACTACATGATATCGAGAGTAGATTTTTCCTCTTTATATTTTTTGTTCATGGATTAGTAGGTATGGGATATATTTCAATTAAAACCGTGTAAAGGATAAAGCCGTTATTATATGTATGTATTTATGTATGTTGTTTTTAAGTATTTATCGTATGACATATATACTATACATACCTATTTCTTTGCAATGTTGAAAGTCGTGTGCAATTTTGATGACGATTAACATAATAGGGATTTTGACACACCTATGTTATTCTTCTCTGTCAAGAACAGAGAGTATCATATTAACACATTATAGCCTTTATTATAAAATCATTTCTCAGCCATTAGTTGCAAAACTTTTTAGGCAACAGTTTTCGACATTGCCTGCTCATGGCATGTTTGCAGTTCGAGTCTTGTTCGGATTATTACAAAAGTCCACTTGAACTTGCATCCCACGAATGGATATCCGTTAGTTTATATATTTACTAAGAGAGGTCGTTAATTGATTAATTATATCAAATTTTAGATGTAAGATACATACATACATACATATAATCACGTCTATATCCCTTACGGGGTAGACAGAGCCAGCAGTCTTGTAAAGACTGATAGGTCACGTTCAGCTGTTTGGCTTTAAGATAGATGTAAGATGCTTAATACAATTCATGTTATTGCATAGAATCTTACGAGAGTTTGTAAATTTATTTGCTCTCTTGATCAATTGTACGTAGATAAATCCTATTAAGTTACCAACAAAGAATACGATGGTTATGAAACCCTAATAGGCTACCTTGTGCAGACAACATCGCCGGCAGTGTAAAATCATTTAATGTGTCAACCTCAGATGGTATTTACCATCAATTGCTGCTGGCCTGTACTTCGCTTCCTCATACGCAACCAGACGAGGTCATCGTGACATTCCTTTTACATACATACATGTGCCGTGTGGTTCCCGGTACCAATAAAAAAAGAATTGGACCACTCCATCTCGTTTCCATGGATGTCGTAAAAGGCGACTAAAGGATAGGCTTATAAACTTGGGATAACTTCTTTTAGCTATGGGCTAGTAACTATTTGAATCTCAATTCTTTTATTGAGCCAAACAGCTGAACGTGGCCTATCAGTCTTTTCAAGAATGTTGGCTCTGTCTACCCCGCAAAGGATATAGATATTATCACTTATACGTATGTATGTATGTATGTGGGTAAACAGAGCCAACAGATTTTGAAAAGGCTATGATGGCCACGTGCAGCCTGATATTTAAATATATTTGATATAGGCAATTTTTTTTCTGGAACTTCAATAACCTTCTGGAACCGTCATAGGACTTATTTGTACGTGCTGGGATGAAATAAAAAACTTACAAGTGAATATAAACTCTGTACATCGCTGAAGTTATGACATACGTTGCAACATTATTGATAAAAACTTCATTTATAGGTACAAGTGTCATAATCTGAACCCGGCTGTTTGTGGAATGTACGACAGTTTATTCACTTTTAACCTACATCATTTGACGGCCTCTGTGGCTCAGCGGTAGCGCGCTTGTCTGTGACACCGGGGGTCCCGGGTTCGAATCCCGGCCAGGGCATGATGGGAAACGAGCTTTTTACAATTGGCCTGGGTCTTGGATGTTTATCTATACAAGTAATTATTGTAAAATATTTAAATTCTATCATTAGGTAAGCCAAATAGTTGAGTCTTTTCAAGACTGTTGGCTCTGTCTACCCCGCAAGGGATATAAAATATTGTATCGTTGAGTAGGTATCTCGTAACACGTTTCAAACTTACTTCGAGGCTAACTCAATCTGTGTAATATGTCTCGTGTATATATATTCAATGTCATAATGGTACCTACCAATTTAATGAAGTCTTTTACAAACATATAATCACTTCTTTATTCCTCTTAGGATGGACAGAGCCAACAGTCACGAAAAGACTGAAAGGCTCAGCTCAACTGTAAATTAAGGTATTGGAATTAAAATAGTGACAGAATGCTAGACTAACGCCTAAAAGAAGAATCCCAAGTTTATTAGCTTATCAATAGATGTAGACATCTTTGACGTAAGCGATGCAAATTTGACCTTATAATTTACATTTGTATACGGGTGGGTAGGCGTGTATATATTTACCAACTAAACACTCAGTATTATCATGATTTCTCAATCAGTTAGCGAAAAAAAGATTTCTTAGTATTGATATATAAGCATATTTTCGTCCGATGTCCGATGAAAATGCTGCAGTGTAGTTTGTTCCGCCGCTTCTTTTACACATGCGCTTTGGAAGCGGTAGTAGTTATAATAAGATTTAAGTTATGTGACGTCAATAAGTGATAATAAATAGATTTATTTTCAAAATAGGATACAAGGTGTATCCTATTTTGAAAATAAATCTATTTTATTCTATTCTATTTCAAATTCACCTGTTATAGCTTCGAGGTCTTTAAGGATCCAAGTGACAAATTTGTCAGAGCACAGGGTCCGCTATATAATGTGGATAATTTGAAGAGATTATGTTTTACATAGAGCCACTGTCCTCTTATCCAAATTCTCATATAAACTAATACGAGAAATAAATACCTTAAAAAAATTAAACAATTAAAAACCTTAGGCTTATAAACTTGGGATTCTTCTTCTAGGCCATGGGCTAGCAACCTATCACTATTTAATTCTCAATTCCATCATTAAACTGACGTGTAGTTCCATTCAATGTTTTTGGGATGGAGACGTGATTGTATTAGGTAATTTATGCGGGCATAAACGTAAATCTATAAACCAAACTAGAGGCCGCCCGCGACTTCGTCCGCATGGAAACCCTATCAATCCCGCGGGAACTCTGGGATAAAAAGTAGCCTATGTGTTATTCTGGGTCTTCAGCTACCTACATACCAAATTTCATGGTGATCGGTTCAGTAGTTTTTGCGCGAAAGAGTAACAAACATCCATACATCCATACAAACTTTCGCCTTTATAATAGTAGTAGGATAAACACTCAGAATCATCTTATTTGCCCAATCAGTTATTGAAGAAATATTTCTTGACATCGGTGATGATTAAAATAAAAAACATTTATGCATTCCAGGACGGACGAGCAAGGGATAGCGATGAAGATATACCAGATTACGAGTTTAGTCTTCGAGGTGTTCATCTTGTACCTCAAGATGACCTGTACCTGGATCTATTCTTACTACCAGCTCTTCGTGCCCCCAGAACCGAAGAGCGTTAAAGGAGAAATTATATTGGTAAGTCTGTTTTAATTATACATACATATGGTCACGTCTATATCCCTTGCGGGGTAGACAGAGCCAACAGTCTTGAAAAGACTGAATGGTCACGTTCAGCTATTTGGCCTAATGATAGAATTGAGATTCAAATAGTGACAGGTTGCTAGCCCATCGCCTAAAAAAGAATCCCAAGTTGGTAAGCCTATCCCTTAGTCGCCTTTTACGACATCCATGGGAAAGAGATGGGGTGGTCCTATTCTTTTATGTATTGGTGCCGGGAACCACACGGCACGTTTAAATTAAATCTAAATAAATCTTAAATTTAGATAGATCAAATACCCAAATGAATGAATACATGTAATCACGTCTCTATCCCTTATGGGGTAGACAGTAACAGTCTCACAAAGTCTGAACATATAATTACTTCCTGCCGAGAACCACTAGCCCCAAATTAAGTTTATTTCTGGCTTATATCATGGTTCCGCACTCAATTATCTAAATTTAGTTTTTATTAAGTATAGGATGACTTTAGGTACATTACGCGAATGTTTTAAGTTAAAAAGGGACATATTGTACAATTTTCTAAAGTGTTTAAGAAGTCTTATCAAAAATCCAAATTTAGTATGTAATAATAATTTTATAATTGGGCTGATACTAGCACATCTGGTGGGCAACCCAGTCTTTATAAACAAAATAGAAACATCTAAAATTTGCAATTTTATTATGTAGATTTATGCTATAATTTTGAAGTCGTTGGAAACCTGTTTACTACTATAATTTATGAGTACTAATGAGGCCTTTACATGATAGCGTACATGACATTATTCATCATATGACAAGCAAGTTTTTCATCTAAGACATACATATAACGAGTCTTTATTCCTTGCAGGGTAGACAGAGCCAACAGTCTTGAATATACGGACAGGCCACGTTCAGCTGTATGGCTTTATTATAGAATTGAGATTCAAATAGTGACAGGTTGCTAGCCCATCGCCTATAAGAAGAATCCCAATTTTATAAGCCTATCCCTTAGTCGCCTTTTACGACATTCATGGAAAAAAGATAGAGTATTTCTATTATTTTGGAATTGTTGCCGGGAACCCGACGGCACAACAACAATAGTTACAATAGTAATTTTAACCTAATCACGTCTTTATCTCTTACGGGGCAGAAATCATAATAGACTAGAAAGGTCACGTTTGATAATTTTATTATTTTTATAACACGGCAGTTTGTTAACTTACTTTATACATACATAAATAAAATCACGCCTCTTTCCCGGAGGGGTAGGCAGGGACTACCTGTTTCCACTTGCCACGATCTCTGCATACTTCCTTACTACTACCTTATCACTACATAGTATAAAACAAAGTCGCTATTTTAGTCTGTTTGTCTGTATGCTTAAATCTTTAAAATTACGCAACGGATTTTGATGCGGTTTTTTGTAACAGGTAGAGTGATTCAAGAGGAAGGTTTTTATGTATAATAACATTTATAATTTTGCACCCGTGCGAAGCCGGGGCGGGTCGTTAGTTATATACTATAACTTACTTTATAAAATTTTTATATCCTTTAAAATTATAGATAACAGGAGCTGGGCACGGTATGGGTCGGGAGACAGCACTCCGTTTCGCCAGGCTGGGGGGGATCCTGGTCTGTGTGGACATAAACCCTACTGGAAACCAGACGACAGTCGACATGATCAAGGAGGAGAAAGGACAGGCTTACAGATATGAGTAAGTCCTAGCCATTGATCTACAGAATAGATAATTAGAATAAGGTTGGACCTGGTCATCTTGGAAACAAGTTTTTCCACATGTGTTTATATGTAAATGCACAGCTCACAACAAACGCGTAAAGAAAGACTTCGGCTGTTTTGCTTAATAATAGAATACATACATACATGTGGTCACGTATATAGACGTGACCACATGTATGTATGTATTCTATTATCCCTTGTGGGGTAGACAGAGCCAACAGTCTTGGAAAGACTGAATGGCCACGTTCAGCTATTTGGCTTAATGATAGAATTGAGATTCAAATAGTGACGGGTTGCTAGCCCATCGCCTAATATAAGAATCCCAGGTTTTTAAGTCTATCCCGTAGTCGCCTCTTACGACATCCGTGGGAAATGAGATGGAGTGGTTCTATTCTTTTTTATATTGGTGCCGGGAACCACACTGCAGAATTTTACTACTTAACGCATTACCCAGAAAATTTTAAAACAATCTTATGCGTGTACACTGAAAAAAATATAACATACATACATACATACATATAGTCACGTCTATATCCCTTACGGGGTAGACAGAGCCAACAGTCCCGAAAAGACTGAATGGCCACATTCAGCTGCTTGAAAATAAATAACATAACACTTGGACAATTATACCAAACACTGTTCCAGATGTGACGTTACCAACCGGGAGGCTGTGCTGGCGTTGGGGGAGAGGGTCCGGCGGGAGGTCGGCGACGTCACGATGCTCATCAACAATGCTGGCATCATGCCCTGCAAGGCTCTAAGGGACACTTCAGAGAAGGAGATCAGGGCTCTGTTCGAAGTCAACATAATTGCTCACTTCTGGGTGATTATTTTATACATACATACATATGGTCACGTCTATATCCCTTGCGGAGTTCTACCAACAGGGCCAACAGTCTTGAATTGCCAGGTTCAGCTATTTGGCTTAATGATAGAATTGAGATTCAAATAGTGACGGGTTGCTAGCCCATCGCCTAAAAAAAAGTATCCCAAGTTTGTAATCCTATCCCTAAGTCGCCTTTTTACGACGTACATGAGAAATAGATGGAGTGGTCTTATTCTTTTTTCATTGGTGCCGTAAACCACACGGCACCAATGCAATTATACTTTCAAATCTAGGGAAATTGCTTTTGCGTTTCCTCTTTTATTGGAGTGGTTGGTGAAGTCATGATGAATGTCATCAACGCTGGCATCATGCCCTGCAAGGCTCTAAGGGACACTTCAGAGAAGGAGATCAGGGCTCTGTTCGAAGTCAACATCATTGCTCACTTTTGAGTGATTATTTACTACTGCAATATATTCTACTTTCAAATCTAGGGAAATTGCTTTTGCGTTTCCTCTTTTATTGGAGTGGTTCGTGAAGTCATGATGCATGTCATCAATGCTGGCATCATGCCCTGCAAGGCTCTAAGGGACACTTCAGAGAAGGAGATCAGGGCTCTGTTCGAAGTCAACATCATTGCTCACTTTTGGGTGATTATTTATTAGATACTGCAAAATAATCTACTTTCAAATCTAAGGAAATTGCTTTTGCGTTCCCTTTTTTATTGGAGTGGTTGGTGAATTCATGATGCATGTCATCAACGCTGGCATCATGCCCTACAAGGCTCTAAGGGACACTTTAGGGAAGGAGATCAGGGCTCTGTTCGAAGTCAACATCATTGCTCACTTTAGGGTGATTATTTATTACCGCAATATATTCTACTTTCAATCATACATACATATGGTCACGTCTATATCCCTTGCGGGGTAGACAGAGTCAACAGTCTTGAAAAGACTGAATGGCCACGTTCAGCTATTTGGCTTAATGATAGCATTGAGATTCAAATAGTGACAGGTTGCTAGCCCATCGCCTAAAAAAAGTATCCCGAGTTTGCAAGCCTATCCCTTAGTCGCCCTTTTTATATTGGTGCCGGGAACCACACGGCACAATAGATAATGATAGACTGAGAAGAAGCTAATCTGTTAATACATTGGTAGAGTAAATGTCTAAGATGTTACTGTCACTGATCTGAAATTATATTTCGTTGAATTTCACAGCTTCTCCAAACCTTCTTGCCAGCGATGATGGAGAGGAACCACGGCCACATAGTCGCCATGTCATCAATGGCTGGGGTCATGGGACTCCGGAACTTGGTGCCGTACTGCGCCACCAAGTTTGCAGTGCGAGGCATGATGGAAGCCTTACATGAGGAGCTGAGAGAAGATATTAGGGATTACAGTGGTGTAAGTAGAATTTAGAAGAAGGGATAGGCTTATAAACTTGGGATTCTTCTTTTAGGCGATGGTCGAGCAACCTGTCATACATAATTATAATCACGTCTATATCCCTTGCGGATTAGACAGAGCCAACAGTCTTGAAAAGACCGATAGGCCACGCTCAGCTATTTGGCTTAATGATAGAATTGAGATTCAAATAGTGACAGGTTGCTAGCCCATCGCCTAAAAAGAATCCCAAGCTGCTTTTAATGCTGGACCGAAACCCCACTATTACCGGCGTTCTTATGATTTCATTTGCCTAATAGATTTGACAATATAGACATTACACCGAGTCATGCTTTGCTGCAGAATCATTAACGATGTGTGAAATACTGAAAGGACAGCCGGTAGAATTGTTATGTTTAAAAATATTTATCTTCAACCAACAAGCGCAGTTGGGAAACACTAGGTCCAAAAATCTTAATAAGTTTGTAAGAAGAAGCCGTTCCGAGCCAAAAATCAATGCGTGAATTTGTGCAGGCATACTTCTTGTGACTGTGACAATCAATTATAGTAAACGTATTTCTTCACAAAATAAACTTCTTATAACATGTATTTCAGATAAAACTAACAGTCATCTGTCCGTACATCGTCGACACTGGCCTCTGCAAGAACCCCAAGATTAAATTCCCATCTCTTCTCAAGATTGTCACTCCTGATAAAGCTGCAGATGATATCGTTGATGCCGTACGAAGGAATTACTATGAGATTACCATTCCTAGCTCACTCTACTATATTAACCTGGTAAGTTTCATTTTCATTATCATCATACACACACATACATAAAATCACGCCTACTACGCCAGAGACTACATCTTTCCACTTGACACGATCGCTGCATACTTACTTCGCTTCATCCACATTCATAACTCTCTTCATGCAAGCTCGGCGGTTCCGGGTACTCTTGACCTGACCCTTTGCAGGACGTCCTTAATTTGGTCAAGATACGTTCTTGATTCATTATCAGTTAGAAGTAGACCATCCCTTACGCTTATAAAACGTACTGTGTCAAACATACATATTGGAAAATCTTTTCAAAGTTCAATATGATTAAAGAAAAAAACTTTGAACAATTAATCTATGGGCATTTTTTTATTTGAGCACTATGAACTTGTAGAGATAATTAGTATTTTGTTCGGGAAATCACCATATTCTTTATACATATGTTCAGAGTTATTTCATTTAAATACATGATTTAGCCGTGTGGTTCCCGGCACCATTACAAAAAAGAATAGGACCACTTCATCTCTTTCCCATGGATGTTGTAAAAGGCGACTAAGGGATAGGCTTATAAACTTGGGATTCCTCTTTTAGGCGATGGGCTAGCAGCAACCTGTCACTATTTGAATCTCAATTCTATCATTAAGCCAAATAGCTGAACGTGGCCATTCAGTCTTTTCAAGACTGTTGGCTCTGTCTACCCCGCAAGGGATATAGACGTGACCATATGTATGTATGTATGTATGTACATGATTTAGAACCGCTGTACCTACATAACCGTTTTTATTGAGAACGATAAAATTTTATTCGATTAATAAATAATTATTATTTATTATATTGTTTTAATAGCTTTTTACATAATAGTTTTTAATTGTTTACAGTTTTGTCGAGCGATGCCCCGCGCTGTGCCATTGCATTTGAAAGACTTCTTAGATTCAGGGCTCGAGGCTGAATAATAATAAGGGCTTAATTAGTCTCCAAAGTAGGTATGATTTACATTTAAGGAAATAATAATAAACCATAAAAAAGGCACAAATATTTGAAACAATAATATTCATAGATATTAATAATTTCGTAGATATGTAGGTATAATGTTATGTCATTATTTTCCACAAAATTGCATTTTTAGAAAATGTGAAATAATTTCTAGAAATATGATTGTTGATTGTAAATTCAATATATACTCATATTTTTCCTTGTTGAAAATAAAATTACGAGTATTTATAAGAATTAAATATATACCATGGCCTTAATATGCTTTTACGAAAATTTTATTGTTTAAGTTTTGTCTGTCCACAGTCTATGAAAATTCCTGTAATATAATTATAGATGTTTTGTTTTATATTTCGTATTACATTGCATTTTTCAGCATGTCTTAAAATTATGTTCTTCCTGTTATAAGACTTAAAATAAGAATACTAATTAAGCGATATATTGTAAGTGTTGGGTGTATTTTTATTAGTTGTAAGTGAATTGTGTGTATTTTGTGAAAATGGTTTTATAAAATTCTTTTAAAATAACCACGTTAAGCTCCATACAATTTTTGTACCAACGTTTATTCCTAATTAAAAAAAACAGTCTTTCTTTGTAATAATAAGTATGGGTAAATTAAACAGGTAATTATTGCTTTTGGTTCTTCTTCCCCCTGGCTTTAGTCCCGGGTGTATCCTCACCTCTCTGGAGAGGAGCCCGGGGCATGCCTTTGACCATGCATGCTATTTGTTATAAGTATGTATTATATCTAGAATATTACAGTTTATCAACAATAACAATTTAGATGTTTTAACTCTTTTTTTATATTAGTTATATAAAAATATATTTAACAAAAAATAAAAGAGTAAAATTATCTGTAGACATATTAAATTTATTTTTTAAAATACATTTTAAAAAAGGGTTTAGCTAAGCAAATTATGAATCTGGTGGATAGTTTTCACCGTATAAAATACGGAATCCTACTTGACTATGGCCAAAAATAATTGTTATTAAAAAATAAGCCATACAATTATAGCATTTCGATCATTTTTTCTTGCCGTATAATACCAACTTTTGATAAAAAAATAAATAAATAAATTGATGCATGTGCCATTTTTTAAAACCGACATCACTAACAATTTTATGTATGTTAATAATGTTAAATATTTTGTTATGTGATAATTAAAACTTCAATATAAGGTGGTTGTGATGTTATCTAAGTTGTACATGAAATAAATGTGATATCAAATTAAAATTGTAATTTTGCTTTTTTTAACTGTCCCCTTTTTTAACAATGTTAAGCCGTTTTTAAGAAGGTATTTCATAAAATAGTCATAATCAAATATGAAATAAGTATATTAAATAATTAAACATACAATAAATAAATAAATAAATAAATAAATATATACGGGACAAATTACACTGATTGAGTTAGCCTCGAAGTAAGTTCGAAACTTGTGTTACGAGATACTAACTCAACGATACTATATTTTATAATAAATACTTATATAGATAAACATCCAAGACCCAGGACAATCAGAAAAAGTTCTTTTCTCATCATGCCTTGACCGGGATTCGAACCCGGGACCTCCGGTGTACAATATATTTAACAAAATGTTAAATCCCTCGTTAAAGATGATAAGTCAGTATGTAGTGCCAATGGTCTAAAAATTGAAGACGCCGTTTCCAAAATCAAATTAAAAATAAATTCTAGATTATCGGAACCTCAGAGGTGAAATAAAAGCAATCTACATTTTCATTCTATTTATTTCAGCACTATTTGACATTAAGTATACATTTAAACTATGCTCACAAACGTGTTGTACAGTATCTACGATACATAACATCTCTAGGGGGCCTGGCCCTGTTAGACAATAAAAATAGGTAGTTAATTTTAAAATTAAGACTAAAAAGGTAGCGCGTTGCAGTTTAAAAATCCGATTTAATCAGATTTCAGTGCCATAAAAACGAAGACTTTTAAAATTTATGTTTTGACGGTAAAATTATCAAACTCTTAAATTTTTTTTTTCTTATTTTGAAAAATTATTTGAGAAGTTCTTATTTCGAAATATTTTTTTATTACACTTCCAGAACAATCAAATGCCTAAATAAATAATGCCTTCTAAACATATACATATAAGCTTCGAGTATTGTTATTTTCCCTAATATTATTAGCCCTAACGGCTGTTTTCGAGTAACATTTACTAAATTTATTTATATTAGATATCTACATAAAATATTTTTATGCCTAAATCGTTCATTCACTATGCCTCTGATCAATTCCTTACATATACATAAACACAAAAACTTATTCTATGATCACGTTACACATATATATATTTTAGAAATATTAGTTTATTTGATAAATATTTTAGGTAGATTGACAATTTATTTTATGCATAAAATATTATTATATCTACATCTTATTTATTACGTTTACTGCAAGCATATAACACAAGCATAATTTATTAAAAGTAATAGTTTGCTGCTGTTGTCTCCGCTCGTACATAAAAGTACTTTATGTACATAGGTACCGTTTACTACGAGTTATTGTTATTTAATTCACTAATAAAATAAAAATAATAACTATATTTGTCGAGGATGATGCGCATAATTTTTATTTACTTTGATTAAAAGTAAGTTTGTTTGCAAGTTATAGATACATTTTTTGAGTTGTTTTTTAAAAAGCAATCTTTCATTGATAACCATAGTCAAAGCTGAGTAAGGTTCTCCTTTGATGGCAGTTTCCTGTATTTACTTGAATTACCTATTTCTGGTCTTTTGGGGTCCCATTACTGGGAAAATACAATTGGGACTAACAACAAGATGATAACTTGATCTTAAATAATATTTGTCAAAAAAACTTTAACGTTTATATTATATTTATCTATTAAAAACGTTATTGCAAAAAAAATGTACAAAGACCGGACTTAATGCCGTTTGACATTCTGTACCAGTGTACCAGATGGCCAAACAGAAATACTTTAAGTCGGTGGTGCGATAAAGTGCACATGCATACTGCAAAAAACATACATTAAAAATGAAATACATAAAAACAAACATGATATATAAAATACATATTGTTTATGTACATACATGAAATATCAAATTAAGATGCCCTTTTATTGATCTGCCGAAGGAAGAACCCATTCACAGCATGTTTGAATATTCTATGTTATTCGTTATTTTTAGAAAACGCATTGTAAATATTCAGACAGACTATAGACAAAAATACACAAGAATACATAATGTACCTATCATTTTGCTACAAACGATACTTTATTTTACAAATTATTTTTCAGACAAAATACATTTCAATATTGTTAACCTCTCTTTAAGTATCTTAGAAAAGGACTATCTTTATTTAAACAGTACGTCAATACCGTATAAACTACCCGTAAAATGCTAATATAGAAAGTTATATGTACCGCAGTTTCTTATATTTACAAAACTTGACATTTCACTTACCTTATACTAAGTTATTATAGAATAGGTCTATCACTAGTTTTGTGGTTAAATAATTGACATGTCCTATATTTTGCTGTTTGAGATAAACTTGAAAAAGTTAAATAACAAATTATTCACAGCAATAGAAACAATTTGTGAAAATTTTTAACGACGGGGATTGAAAATAATTCGTGAAAATGTTTAAGGAATTGTTTTTTTTTCTAATTTCAAATATATTTTAATTAAAAATATATATTATAATTATTTAAAATAAACTATTAAACTAAATAAATAAGCATGCCAAAAAATAATTATTTTTTAATACATGGCAATTGTCTTTTTTGTTTAGGTAATAAGAACCTGTTATATTACGAATAGATAGGTAATTATACTTACCTTTTTTATATTACATACGATACCTATTTTAAAAACGATTTGAATTAATGAAGGACCATATTTCAAAGCAAAGTAATGTATCTCAAGAAACCCTCTTTCCTAAAATTTTAACACGTCCAATCACAGCTTTCCGAGATAAGAGCATACATACACACAAATAACATGGGGGGACTTTATAATGTGTGTGATAGAGATCACGAGATGGCGTAAAATGTGGAATTTGATCACCCAGGTGACCAAAGTGGAATAATTCATTTTCACAATTTGCTGAACCGAATGCACAGAGAGGTGCCACTGGACCTCCGTCTAAAAATAAAATTCAGGATGATACCGGTTATTTGCCTAATCATTACATGCATTATCTTTATTTTATTCTATATTATTTTCTATAAATGTACCTACCAATTAGGTATATTAAAACTAATTATTTTACGTAATATGTCGTGGACATTATCTTCTATTTTAATAATTTAATGGAGACCTTTTCCACCCAGAAATATTTCTAAGGTAGGTATTTACACTTAGTAATATTTAAATAATTTTATTATTAAACTATTATAATATTATAAACTCGCCGAAGCAAAGAATTATGTACAAACTGGTCCAATCCGGTTAGTTTATCTTTCGATGTTATATATGTACATGGCTTAGGTTAATACTAAGTAATTTTCATTACCTTAATTACTTCCTAGTGTAGGATATAAAAAAAAACAATTTTTTTTTCAAGTAAAATTTATCGTAGGTGTATAAAAAATAATATACATACGGCCTTATTAACATATTATGCAAATTAATAGACATATTGATATATGATTAATACCAATAAGCTTTAAAAGAAATTTAATTTCAGTTGGTGATTTCGATTCCCAGTAAACAAACGATAGGTAAATCTTAAATGGAAAGTAATTAACAATAAGACGCAGAGATACGAGAATCGAGACTATACTAGGATATACTATACTATGCGAGATACTATACTTACACTATATTACATTACTAGGTTTGTTTAAGTCGTAGGTTAGGTAGGCTAAGGTCAGGATAGGCTAAAATAAAGGTTAAGCTACCGTGTCAATAGAGTTGGCCACACTTAGCTCTAAGCGGTGTGGTTCACATTGAGAGAACTTAACTGATGGTAGCATCGCTCATGCCCGTCAGAATGACCGATCATTAGGACTCTATAGTATGTTGATTTTGTGTGGGAGCGATGTTTCTGGCTCGACCGCCACCAAAGGGACGATCTCCGTCAGGCTAGGTGTTATGCCTGGGGAACCGCGGCTCCGACGATGTTGTGGTTGTGATTATGCTCGAATCAATGAAAACTTTGCTTGCGCGATTTAGACTCACTATTGATTAATGCTTTTAATTAGTTGTTAAATATTATCTACGCTCAGTGGTTGGTCATTCTGACGGACCGCTTGCTGGCTTACTCCTCCTTCATTGTCACACTCGCATTTTGTTGGCTCGCTAAACTGACTCGATAGCTTGCACAAGGTGAACGTGCTTATTCCCTTAGTCGCCTCTTACGACATCCACGGGAAAGAAATGGAGTGGTCCTATTCTAAGGTGCCGGGAACCACACGGCACATAAAGTATTTTTACACAAAATTATACATATACTGATTTAACCGATCTAATTTACCTACTACCTTGTTATGGAAAATAGACATTTGCCCAATGGCTGAATTTACACTTTACTAAATAATATTCCAATTATTCCAAAAAAGACGCTGTCTTTACCTTATTATAGAGAGTAGTTATTTGCCCAATAATTATATAACTTTCCACTTTACTGATTAATTACTTTAAATTTTGAATAACGTTTACACTGACTAGCAAACATTTCAAAGTAAAGCACTATGTATGTACACACTAGTATGTTTTATTTTTTTTAATACTTTAATATAATTTTATTATAATGCTAAGTTAAGAACTCGCGCAACGTGTTACTGACTGACTGACTTTATTACCTCCCTGTATATTATAATAATTTAAAATAAATTCCCAACTATATGCCTTCATAAAAAAGAAATATACATATATTCCAATTGTAAACTTCGCATGCATAAAATTTTGTTTATTGTAAATTGTAATTATGGAAATGGTCCATAATTTTTGAAAATCCTTTCGTTGCTCTTCCCTAAAGAACCATACTTGCCAAATTTTTATTTAGATGTTTAAGTAAATGCTGCATTGCAATTTGTTCTGTTACCGCTTCTTCTGAACTCAAGTTTAGGAGGCGGCACTAAACTTGGCTTAAAGTAATTTATTCCACGTCAACCAATGTTGTGAAACTAAAATATTTGAACATTATTACGTGTTGTCCGCTGTATATGAATAAAAAAAAATTTATTTGATTAGCTTTCTGCGATCAGTATTTTCAGTTGTATGTTTATCTGTCAGTCAGTACGCAACGCAGTAACGCAATCTTATAATATAAGTTCTAGATTTTGCCTGCAATTTCGCACAAACATTCCCGCAAAAATTTCATACGCCTAGAATTTTCGCAGGAATTCAAATATATAGACGACTATTTATATCTAATGAATTAAATATTTGAGTTATTTCAATTGGTGTGAATTGTAGCTTATTATTTTAACACTAAATTACTCGTAAGTACAAATAAGTACTTACTTTATCTACTTATATTATAAGGTATATATTCTTACATTATATGATTACACATATTAATAATTTATAAACCTACCTCACACATTCTTATCCATAGCCATAAAATAATAACAATAACTCGGTTAATATGTTTAAGATAAGTTATAAACTTTTTGTTTTCAAAGTCTTCGTTTTTTAGGTGCAAAACTTAAACTAAAATAAAAATAAGTAGGTAATTGATCATTAAGTTGCGACCGCAGAATATGAGTTTTCCCATTTTGACATTTCCCAGAACTGAGCAAGTATTGCAGATACTTGCTTTCAGACTCTTTTGAAGAGAAAGCATGTTAGGTACTACAAAGATTTATTGTATGTTACTTATCTAGATACAATGTCTAGGTTAAACGTGATAAGCATTACCACTGGCTTTAACATGTACAAAGTAGAAATAAATTTTTAAGAACTATAAAAGCTTGTTTCAAAGAAAGTTGTATCAACGAAAATTTACGAATCGTCTGATTTTCTTGATGAAATATATAATTACATTTGCCTCATTTATTTAAATGTAGAATTATTACAAATTGGAAAACAAAAAACATCACTTACATATTATTATATGCACTATCAATATTATTTTATCTATGGTAAAAGCTTGGTTCAAGACCATAGCGGGGCACACAGAAATCCCAACAGTAAGAACTCTTTTTCACTGGCGTAGAAGTTCGATGGACTTAAGCCGGATTTACATTACGGAATTAGTGGCTTGAAAATAGTTTGATTAAACTAATTTGACCAGCAATTGCACGTGTAAAAGTTCAGTTTTACAATGCATTCATTACTTTTGTGAAACTGGAGTAGTTTCGTGCGTAATTTAAATCCGGCTTTATACGCAAAGCTTCCTCGGCAGAAGATTGAACGCGGCATCATCTAGGGCTTAGTATATAATTACCACTTATAGGAGTACACCTACGCTGGAGTCTTATTTTTGTATGGCGCGAAAACGCCTGTCAGCCAATCAGAGCGCGCTATTTGAATCAGCGAACTGAACTGTCCTCTATTATGAGCGAGATAGCAGAATACATTTTGTTTTCTGATTTTAAGTTTAATGTACTTGTAATAAGGTTGTAATTTTGTTGAATTTTCATTCTGTGTGATTTAGCGATTTGTTGCGCTATTCTTTGCCGTCAAATATTTATAAGATAAGGCATATGCCTTGTTATGATCATAAATAACCCCGCAAAAAGTACCTGTATGCCGATCGAACGCCTTAGCTGGACAAAAGTTTATGTAAAACCCTTAACAGACTTCTGTGGCGGGCACAAATTTGAGATCAGCGCCATCTAGTTTCAAACATATATATGTATTATTTAACGGTATATTAGAATATGTCAACGTCTTTCAGTTGTTCGTAATTGCGGTCCCAATATCCGCCGTTGTACAGCCAGTCCTCTTGTTTGGTGTAAGGGTTTGTACCTTGACTGAACCACCTGTAATGTGAAGAACTTCTTTTAAAACTTATTACCTCATTGGACAATTTATATCATTTTACAATTTATTATAAATCAGGTGATTTCTAGATATAATTCCCTTTAAAAATGATTAGGATTAAATTTAATCCATATTTAATGTAACAAACAAACAACGTTTTGTTATTTATTAAACAACATTTGTTTAATAAATAACAAAACACGTTTATAATTTTATTTGCAATAAAAGTTATTCTACTCATATCTTTTTATCATTTGATATAAAATGGTACAGTTCCGAAGTTGAAGAAGAAAATAGAAAGAAAAATCTTTATTTGGCGCAAATAGTGACTCATATTCATAAAAATAAAAAAATACATGATGCGACCGAAAGGGTTTCCACTCAGCATATGCAAGTGTATGATGAGGTTACACAATGCGCTGATTTTCAGTGAAACCTAGTACGGAAGAGGTAATAAAAAAATTAAATAAATATAATAAACCATCATCATTTTCATGCATGTAGCAGCTATCATCGCACTCGGAGATTCATTCTTGAAACATCTTGTCATATCTTCATCGAGGACTTCTTCCGCCAAGTTAGATGAGTCTTCTGCAGCGTCGATCGTGTTTTCAGCCAAGGCAAGGGGTCAATCAATATAGGCATGTGGTAATACTTATATCAAATGACCCCCCCTTCACCGTCACACAAGTATTTTTCTTTCGTACATCTCACATCAGTAGGTCATCTTCAACAATTTCCATGACGTACGCTGTTTTGTCTTCCAATATGATGAATTCGGTCATCGCTGTATAAATGTTCTTTCTTAGTTCTTGAAAAGACCGATTACAACTACATTCAGCTCTTAGTCTTAACGATAGAATTGAGATTTAAATAGTGACGGGTTGCTTGCCCATCGCCTAAAAGAAGAATCCCAAGATTATATAACCTATCTCTTTGTCGCCTTTTACGACATACCACGCCTCTCAAATAATCACTTAGTCTTACCTTGGCTGCCACCCATCAGCATTCTTCTTCAACAGTTTCCTGGCTGTCCGCTGTTTCTCCTCCAACCTGGTCTTCTCAGCAGCAGCCCCGTCTATATCACCTTGTTCTAGAAGACGCACATCTGGTCTAAGCCTGCTGTCAGTGGGGCACAATTGACCTTTCATGTCTCGTTCCATCTCATTGAGGGACATGGCAAATTCCGTGAACTGATAATACTGGAAATATAATAATATCGAAATTTAAAAGATTTCTAGTCACTTCATATTTCTGTCATTTATGATCCAATATGGGTTAGGTTAGGTTAGGTTAGCGGAAATCAGATAGAAGTCGAATTCGTATAAAAACAAATTTACAAAGCTTCTTATTATTTTATTAGATGAATTTCTATTAAAAGCTTATCTCATTTTTCGTTATAATAATCTGTGGTAACTAAATTGTGAATTGAATTGAATAAAGCATTTACCTGTGCGCTGCTGCTTGGTCTCTGCCGAGCCTCCCAAAGTGTGACAGAATTAGGTATTTCGAAGTTGAACGTTTCATCTGACTTTGGTATATCGTCCGAGTTATCAGGCTCCTCAGGCTGTGAGGGAGAGACAAGAATATCAGAATAGTACGACCTACCAAATTTATACAAAATATTTTAATTATTGTTAATTGCATCTATGAAATAAATATTTAACCTACTAGAAAAAAAGTTTGTTGTCAGTGTACTAGTGATAGTGAAAAGATATAGTCTCTGCCTACCCATGTCATTGGGGAGAAGAAGCGTGATTTTATCCAAAATCAAAATATTCAGCCATTTTCACACGGTAAAAAAATGAAGTAAAAGTAAAAAGTAATTCAACGAACGTACCATAGGTACAAAAAAGGAAATAAAAATATAGGTAAAAGTTAAATAATAAATTGTGTTCCCCAAAAGTGTACCATCTCAGCATAATGCTGGCTGTAAACAACACGGTACACAGCCAGCGCTGATCTTCCCTGGGTGGTGACATCAGGAAAATTCACACATTACGAATACAAAGAATCAATTACTTTTCAATACATTTTTATTTTAAAATGCTTCTTCAACGTGTGGTTCCCGGCACCAATAATAAAAAGAATAGGACCACTCCATCTCGTTCCAAATTGATGTCGTAAAAGGCGACTAAGGGATAGGCTTATAAACTTGGGATTATTTTAGGC
Source organism: Amyelois transitella (assembly GCF_032362555.1). Lineage (NCBI taxonomy): Eukaryota > Metazoa > Arthropoda > Insecta > Lepidoptera > Pyralidae > Amyelois > Amyelois transitella. The sequence goes on from NC_083506.1 coordinate 11,630,854, forward strand.
AATGGGCTAGCAACCTGTCACTATTTGAATCTCAATTCCATCATAAAGCCAAACAGCTGAACGTGGCCTATAAGTCAAGACTGTAGGCTCTGTCTACCCCGCAAGGGATATAGACGTGATTATATGTATGTATGTATGCTTCTTTCCAAATTACTTACATCTTGAACAGACATGGACCTCAGTGCGCCAACTTTGAAGCTGTTAAGTTTGGCGAGGACCTTCTTTGGAGTGTGCGAGGGTGTCTGCTGGGTGGCTTCTTCACCACGTTCCTTGGCCCACTGCTCGTACGCAGACGCGCTGCAGCTCTTGATGTATTCTGTCCATTTGCCGTAAAGGAAGCGTATCTTCTTCTTACTGTTAAAGAAAAAGTGTGTTACATTAATTACCAATTTCACAACATGGGATGGAGTGGTAAGAAAATAATATTTATGATGTACAAGCAGTTCTTGATTGATTCTGTTAAGATTTAGATTTTTTCAATGAGTTTTATACATCTAGATCTTCGATCAAAAATCTAGATCCATAAAGAGAAAATTTACTGAATTTCTTTTTGAATCTTCCCAATTTCTTTTTTTAGAAATAATGGTTAATAATTAAAGATCTGAATGTTATCAATCAATATCTTTACAGTAAATAATAAAAATAATTCTTCACACACAACTAGTTACCAAACAGCGGAAGAATAATCTCCTCTCGTAACTGATTTGGTAAAATATCAAACAGAAGGCAGGCACATTACTGCTTTATACTCACTGAGAATCAAGAATGAACCCATCCACCCTGTGCAGATCTCTATTGTTGAACCCAGCTGGTTTGAAGGACAGGTTGGCCCTGAGCCCGGAGCCGCCATGGCAGACCACCTCCATGTTGCCGTACTGCTCGATCCAGAGCTTGCCCACGATCACGTTGTGGACGCAGCAGTTCACATTGCTCCAGGTGTATGCTTCGCCCCATCTGCGAATTAACCGGTTACAAACGTCATCCTTCCAAAGATAATTCAGAGAGTCCCATTTGTACGCGGGCTTAAACTGGTTGATATTATTCGTGGACGCAATAAGCTCAGGTGTCAATGCTTTTGTTGTCATAATTTAGCCATGATCGTCGATTCGTCAATACTGTCTCGATCTCTCAATTGCGATTGTAACTATTTTATGTAAAACTACTTACTAGCAGCTATCATTTAGAGTGGACCAAAAAGTATCATATATCGGACCAGAGGTGTCCAGGCCGAAGGTTCAAATCCACATGAACAAGGTTGAAATCCACAAAACATAGATAAGAGACTCACCTCGGTAGCTCAACAGTGACGTGTCCTTTAGGCTGGATCTCCACACTCTTTCCGCAGAACTTCAGTTTAGGGTGAACAGAACCGTGAAAAACAAAATGGGGACTGTCAGCGTGGAACGCTGACACGGGTGGGTGATGCGAAACCTGCAAATCAAACAATATTAATTAGTTCTTCCTTTTACAGACTTGAATCACCTCGTGACCAGACCTCGTACCGTTAGTCCAGTTAGCGTCTTCACCGTTAGTAGGGGAACCATATAAATACTGAAGTCAAGGCCTGGAGTAGGTTGGTTATATTGTTTGGATAGATACTACTCTATTGAAACGCTACTCAGAATTTCTGCTTCTTATAATTAGTTGAAAATTTAAGTGCGCTTGACTTCAATCTGCCTGTTGGAAACCAAGGGTGGTAGACGTAAGCTCAAATAAATTCTGTTCACTCTTATCTTATAAATCAGCAAGTTGTAAAATTAAGTATTAGATCAGGAAACAGAGAACATATGCGTTGATGAGAGAGAGAGAGCAGTAGAAATAGAAGAAAGCAACCCTACCTGCTCACAGACGGCTCTGAACTCTGGGCGCTCGAGCTCGTAGGTCTCCCCCAGCAACGGGTTGAACGGTTTGCCCAGGCGCTCCCAGTTCGAGGCCAGGGCGCTCACCGCGAACGCTGAGGAAAAGCAATTGCTTAATATATACCATCTTTGTTGATAACGGAGGTGTGCAGTATGTGGATTCCAGCTACTTCAGGATTGGACCACTGGAGGAAATAGCGACATACAAAAAAAACAGGTGACTTTCTTCACAAGTTAATAATCTGGTGATCTTCTTTTGCAGTGTTGTTTTGTTGTATCCATCGGCGATTTTAGTTGGTAATTCACAAAGACACTGGTATAGAAAAAAACCGATGTCAATATTGCGAACAAGACATCAGCTTTTTTCTATTCAGCGCCTTGCGATATCTTCTCTTCATTTGTTTTCGAGACTTCAACCACCTGTAAAGTTGAAAACTCTACACCAAATTATATTTCAAATTTTACGAGTTCATGGAAAAATGTTACGTCGTATGTATTCGGATGTTTATCTATATAATTATTTATTATAAAATATAGTATCGTTGAGTTAGTATCTCGTAACACAAGTCTCGAACTTCGAGGCTAACTCAATCTGTGTAATTTGTCCCGTATGTATTTATTTATGTCTTTCTCACTTTCCCTTTTGTCTAGAAAGTACCTATATGTGAAGTAGTTCCTCTGTAAGTTAAAAAATGCAAATCACACCAAAAAACTTGAAGAGAGTTTCCAATTCATCGGCTTTCCGTAGTTATCATCGATGATCCTTGTTGTAAGAACGCAAAGTCACTGGTACAGAAAAAAAATGATGTCAGTATGAACAAACAAGACATCAGCTTTTTTCTATTCAGCGCCTCGCGAAGTCTTCCTCTTGAAGTCTTCTCTTTTAAGATGAATGACAAACAAGTTGAAACAAGACAAACCCATCGATCATAGTAAATGATGTATGTACGCAAAGTCACTGGTACAGAAAAAAACCGATGTCAATATTACACAAAAGACATCAGCTTTTTTCTATTCAGCGTCTTGCGATATCTTCCTCTTCATGTCTCATTTTCCTTTCTCTTCATTTTCCCTTGATGATAAATGACAAACTTATCGATCATGTTAAGTGCTGTTAGTACGCAAAGTCACTGGTACAGAAAAAAACCGGTGTCAGTATTACAGAAAAGACATCAGCTTTTTTCTATTCAGCGCCTTGCGATATCTTCCTCTTCATGTCTCATTTTCCTTTCTCTTCATTTTTTCTTGATGATAAATGACAAACCCATCAATTATAGTAAATGATGTATGTACGCAAAGACACTGGTACAGAAAAAAACCGATGTCAATATTACACAAAAGACATCAGCTTTTTTCTATTCAGCGCCTTGCGATATCTTCGTCTTCAAGTCTTCTCTTGATAATAAATGAAAAACAAGATCAACCCATCGACGATATAAAATGTTGTATGTACGCTAAATCACTGGTACAGAAAAAAAATGATGTCAGTATGAACAAACAAGACATCAGCTTTTTTCTATTCAGTGCCTTGCGATGCCTTCGTCTTCAAGTCTTCTCTTGATGATAAAAATGACAAACAAGTTGAAAAATGCTAAATTAATCGATTATAGGAAATGCTGCATGTACGCAAAGTCACTGGTACAGAAAAAAACCGATGTCAATATTACACAAGACATCAGCTTTTTTCTATTCAGCCCCTTGCGATGTCTTCGTCTTCAAGTCTTCTCTTGATGGTAAATGACAAACAAGTTGAAACAAGCTAAAATAATCGATTATAGGAAATGCTGCATGCACGCAAAGTCACTGGTACAGAAAAAAACCGATGTCAATATTACACAAGAATCAGCTTTTTTCTATTCAGCGTCTTGCGATGTCTTCGTCTTTAAGTCTTCTCTTGATGGTAAATGACAAACAAGGTGAAACAAATGAAAATAATCGATTATAGGAAATTCTGCGTGTACGCAAAGTCACTGGTACAGAAAAAAACCGATGTCAATATTACACAAAACATCAGCTTTTTTTTATTCAGCGCCTTGCGATGTCTTCGTTTTCAAGTCTTCTCTTGATGGTAAATGACAAACAAGTTGAAACAAGTTAAAATAATCGATTATAAGAAATGGTGTAAGTACGCAAAGTCACTGGTACAGAAAAAAAATGATGTCAGTATACACAAACAAGACATCAGCTTTTTTCTATTCAGCGCCTTGCGATGTCTTTCTTCCTCTTCATGTCTTCGCCTCCATTAAAATTAAATGCATGAATATAAAAACATATTAAAACTGGTACAAACAAATCAACATTTAAATTAGGTGATCCTAAAATGCAGCCATGTAAGTATTATACAATCTCAACCAACTTGTTAAAATTTTATAGATAAAAAAGAATTCACGAGACTGAGTCTGCCTGCTCCAAGGCTATTCTCAGTAAATGCGCATACTCCAGGTACTCCGGCAAAGGCAGTGGCTGGTTGAATCACCACCAACATCGTGATCATTTTGGACCCTTAATTTGTCTACTGCTGTTATACCAACTAAAAAACTTTAAGTCTTCAACCCGCTATGTATTTCATCCGCGAGACTGGGTTCATGTGCTCAGAGGCCATTCTCAGCAGATGGAAATACTCCAAGTCCTCTAGCGTCCTCTGAAGGAAAGACTGCGTGTTGTTGAAAACCACTGACATCGTGATCTTCTTGGACTTCTAATTCACCTACTACTATATCAACAAAAGACTAGAAATCTTCAACTTACCCGCTATATACTCCATCCGCGAGACCGGATCCGTCTGCTCCGAGGCCATTCTCAGCAGATGGGCGTACTCCAGGTACTCCAGCATCCTCTGGAGGAAAGACAGCGGCTCGTTGAACACCACCGGCATCGTGATCTTCGACAGCTCCTTGCCAACGCAATTCTTCAGCACCGACCACAGGGAGAAGTCCCCCCGGCTGAATTGGGCGACTGGGAGCGAGGTTCTGGGGGCAAAGAAGTATTTATGGTGAGTTACTCTATCAGATAGCATACATACATATAGTTACATCTATATCCCTTACGGGGTCGACAGAGCCAATAGTCTCGAAAAGCTGCTCGGCTTGATGATGGAATTGAGATCCAAATAGTGATAGGTTGCTAGCCCATTGCCTAAAAAAATGGATCGCAATTTTATAAGCCTATCCCTTAGTCGCCTTTTACGACATCCATGGGAAGGAGATGGAATGGTCCTATTCTTTTTGTATTGGTGCCGGGAACCACACGGCAGTCATTATACATGAATTTATTATTTACATGTCATTCGTTTTCACTTAATGAATTCCATAAAGGGGCTAGGACAAATGCTTAGCATTCAATTACCATTTCTTTATGGCCAATAACTTTTAGTAATTTAAATATACGTACGTATACAACAAGAATATGGATATTAACATTCACGTCTTGCCTATTGTTCTGACCGCCTTACATTTCTGTCTTTTCTTATACATACATATGGTCACGTCTATGTCCCTTGCGGGGTAGACAGAGCCAACAGTCTTGAAAAGACTGAATGTCCACGTTCAGCTATCTGGCTTAATAATAGAATTGAGCAAATTTCAAATAGTGACAGGTTGCTAGCCCATCGCCTAAAAAGAATCCCAAGTTTGTAAGCCTATCCCTTATTCTTTAGAAAACAAAGCGATCATGGCGTCATCGATTTATTTATTTCAGTATATTTAAATAAATGGATAGACTCCTTCATCTTCTTATTCCTCATGGCTTTATTCCCGGTAAAATCCTCACCTCTCTACAGAGGAGCCCGAGGCGCTCTTTTTAGCTATGATCCTGAAATGGATACATAAGTCAGGTTTTAAAACGAAGCGACTTCCTTAACCTTTTCAGAATCTTACTCGTACTTATATTGGATCATGGTTATAACAACGTTATAGAAATCCCTTACACCCTGTATATATATACAACAAAAGGTAGGTACGGAATCCCTAAAAAGGTTCCCGTTCAAGGCCGCCTGTTCCGGATCAATACTCTGCCGGAAGTAACCGGGACTGCGAGACGGTAGGTCGTTCCTGATTCCCGTGAATTATGACTTTATTCCAGCTGCTCATTGTAGGAGGGGGTATAACTCAAAATATTGTTACGTACATGTAATTTTTTACGTCTACGTGTATTTTTTACAGACAATTGTAATAAACCTTGGTATATTTTTTATTCCTTCTCCTGGCTGTAGTTCCGGTTACATCCTCACCACTCTGGAGAGGAGCCCGGGGCATGCCTTTGACTATGGATCCTGGATTGGATAAGTCAGGTTTTTACACGAAGCGACCGTAAGAGCATCGGTTTGTATTCAAAGTTGTAGGTACTTATCTTCGAAAACAGTCATTGATAAATGGCCGAGGTGGGATTTGAACTTATGTCTTTTATGCGTATCACGCAATTTAATCGGGCACCTTGCCCTTGTTTGATTCGACCATTTTCGATTCCTGTATTTTTTACATTATGTAAGACCAGAATGACCCGTCAGATAAAAACTTTTACGGGATTTTCGAAAGTTTTTCACTGTTCTTAATATAAATTACAAAAAAAAAAACAAGTCATATTTACACCAAATACACACGGTAAACCCGGAAACAAAGCTAGTTTCATAAAACGCAGCAGGATCGGGACTGCCCAGGTACTAAGTTTGTCCTTGGCCCAATTCTTACGACCGCATTCTTACATTTGGGCCACAGGAATCATACCGCGTGAATCCTTATTTACATACATACATACAGATAATCCTTATTTACCGCCGAATGTAAAGGTGTTTCGAGTCATTGTCATTTCGTTCGTTCATAATAATTTATCTCGCTCTTGGCTGAAGATTCCAATAAAACATACGTCTACATGATACATTTTTTCTTTTATTAAATTTTATAATAATTATAATTTCCTTACATGCTGAAATGATATATTTAGTAACTCTGTTTTTCATTGAGACAAATTTGGTACAAAGATAGACCCAACTACTTATATCAGCTTATTGGTCCAGTTTCAGTATTTACTTCAATAAATGTTATCATTTTATTTTTTCCTTTTTTATATTTTATCTGTATATATGTGTCTATGTATACTACGTATCAGCCAATACATAATAATACAAGTTGATATAAGTACCTTTAAAATTCAGCTCTGATTTTCCAATTTTAATCATAGTAGGTATTATCTCTAATGAAGGCTGTGAGTTTATATTTCAGTGGTGACCCTCTGTTCAGTTGTCACGTACGATACCTACTTCATTAATTTAAGGCAAATTGATATCAAAAACTACATTTAGTTGGATGAGCAATTAATATTAAATGCAGTCCATTAGTTTCCTAGTAAACATTCCGTATTGATCCACTGAGCGACCTTGCATAGGGGCACAATTGACTATATAAAACTTGATTATAAGTTTGTACAGCTATAATTTAAATCTTTTATCTCATCAATCATCTGCGTTAGTTTAACCAGCTATTGGCATTTATTGTTTTTTTTTGTAACCCATGTATATAATCTGTCTTAACTCAATCTATGTAACTTTGTTGTTAGAATCGCTTAAATATTTTCACACAGACAGATTAGTTAAACTTTAACGTTGTTGTTAAAGAGTGTTTACAATAAGTCTAAGTAACATAGATCGATAGGTTTATCATATTAAAGTCATTTCACGTCTCAGTAAATAATTAAATCAGCAGGATTTGCAATAAACGACTACACACGAGCGGTGCCAAGTCCAAAAACTAGTCTCAAAATAAATCCTCGCACATTTTCGTACACCTATCTACTTCATCGACTTAACCGACATTCAGTTAGCGCCTAAACAAATCCCTCACAGTCTCATACCACTTTCCCTTTCCCGGGAGCCCCCTTATCCCCCAAGGTCGTTAGTATTGATCGAAATTAGCCTCCTCAAACATCGGGGTCCCAACCCTGCCGTCAGCTGATTTCATTCATATTTGAGACGCTCTTTTGTAAGCGGTATCTTTGTAAATTTACCTTAAATAATACTTTATAGGTAGGTACCTGCACAATAAATGCGTAATTGTAATTTGATTTCCGAGTAGGTTTTTAAGCATATAATCCAAAAAAAAAACAAACTATTATTAAAGTGTCCTTCCTCTACAACTACCATTTAAATGAGTTTTGCAAAGGTTAGTGTTGCAAAATTTCTCGCAAATTTATTATAACGCAAAACAACAATATACTTGACTACTTGAATTCTTCATTATGTGTACGTAGATTATAAAATATTCTTGTATTTATTTTAATAAAGGTTAAGATGAACGACTTCTTAGCGAGACGAAGATAGTTCAATTTTTAAAAATTTAATTTTGCGCTAGATAATATTTCTAATGCTATCAAATAACTCGAAGCCAACATAATTTTATAATTGGTTTTTGTTTTCAGTTATAAAATATTAGCTTAGATTTTTCCTTTCAATACAAAATACTTAAGTAATTTTATAGTCAAGCATTATGTACTCCTATTACTTACATTTGACCTGTAGCAGAAACTGCTTTATTATCTCAAAAAACTCAATCCTAACTATTATAAAGGCGAAAGTTTGTATGGATGTTTGTTACTCTTTCACGCAAAAACTACTGAACCGATTACCATGAAATTTGGTATGTAGGTAGCTGAAGACCCAGAATAACACATAGGCTACTTTTTATCCCAGAGTTCCCGCGGGATTGATAGGGTTTCCATGCGGACGAAGTCGCGGGCGGCCTCTAGTCAAGAATAACGCGAATTGAAACAAAAAAGAAGATCAATTTTCAAATAGGTTCTTATTTCAAATTCAATTTCGCATCAGACCTACGCGACCGACATTGGCAGCAAATACAGTTTTAATAAACACATAACTTCAGGCCAATGTAGGCTAGACATCCCGTCGGCGGGCTGGGCCGCGTTGATTGGCTGTTGCTGCATTCGAAATTCAATTTCCGCCATTTTCTACCACCTTCGCTTCAAACATCAGACTCGCCTGTTCACACCCGTTAGGCAAATATGTTGGATATATACCTCTGTACTTTTAGAATTTATAGATGTCCTATTTCTCATTACGGCGTGTTCCTGAATGGATTCTGAAGCCTGTATGCTAAAGTTCCGCTTATATACAGAATATTAAGTAATAATTAAGTTATTTAAAAATTTGTCTTTATTTTGCCTGGAGTCCTGATTCTTCTGATTCCAGGTTATCTTATTATCAGCGAGTCCAGACTAACCTACATCCGTTACTAAATCCAATACCTAACCCAGCTAGAATCACGAGACACCAACCGGCGACATTACTCAGTCTCTTATCGTACATTACTGCGAACGCTTTCCGGAGGGGTAGGCAGAAACTACATCTATCCACCTGCCACGATGCCTGCATACATTTTTGGCTTAATCTATGTTCATAATTTCTGTATACGCAACCTTTCCATTCCTACGACATCATTCACACTTTCCCTGCATATTTGCTTAGTAAACCTGCATTCATCCTTTCCACGTGGCCAAACCATCTAAACAATCTTTTCTATTCCTGTCACAGTAAATCTACTAAAATATGAAAAGAAAATATTATACCTAGGTAGATAGCATCCATAAGAGAATGCCTAATGCCTTATTCCATTATGATCGTCTACGTCTAAAGATGGATCACTCAATTTATTTCCACAATCCAAATTGGCTTTTTACGCCTAAGTGATTCTTATCTGCCAGAGCTTTTCTGATGTTTTTGTAAATTATGTTTATCTTGCTGCCAAATTTCTTTTATAAATAGGTATTTTTTTTTTTATATAATATCTACGGCATCATCATATAATTAAACCTGTTTGTTCTTTTTCCTCTTAGCGTAAGTCTAAGTTATAGTATATCATCTTCTCTTTGAAGAGGAGCTTGGTGTGCGTCTTTGACCATGATCCAAGATCGAGTGAGTCAGGTTTCTACACGAAACGTCACTCACCTAACCATCGCAAGACGTTTAACTAATTTATTAACCGAACGAACGAAGCGAGTGAGGTCTACCAATCAACTTGGGGCGAAAACACATTTTTTTTATATGTATGTTTGTGCCGCGATAACTTTCGAACCGTTGGTCTGATTTTGATGAAATTTAGGGACCTGTCACAAAAAAATTTCAATTTCATATGGCAATAAAATCGATAGAAACGCTTTTGAGATAATCACAATTAAGTAAAAATTATCAGTGTTCGCGTTGTCAAAATTCGCGGCGAACAATTAGTTTTATTTCGTACAATTTATGGGGACGTACATTTATGATTGAGGTATAAAATCAACGGTACTTAACCTCCGCTTTACGGCCTGGCGAATAGCGTGTAACCGATATTTTATTACTGACTATATCAAATCTTATTGTTCTGTCATGATGTCATTCATATCATAAAAATATAATACAAAATCAACATACATACATATGGTAACGTCCATGTCCCTTGCGGGGTAGACAGAGCCAACAGTCTTGAAAAGACTGAATGGCCACGTTCAGCTATTTGGCTTAATGATAGAATTGATATTCAAATAGTGACAGGTTGCTAGCCCATCGCCTAAAAAGAATCCCAAGTTTGTAAGCCTATCCCTTAGTCGCCTTTAACGACATCCATAGGAAAGAGATGGAGTGGTCCTATTCATTTTGTATTGGTGCCGGGAACCATACGGCACAAAATCAAACAAATCAAAATTAGTTTTTGACGTCAAACAAAAGCTTTCCAATATGTTAAAAAAATTCAAAAATTTCGCGTGAAGTACTTTTAAACACCTCGAAGCGAGGGAGGAGACCTATGCCCCAGTGATGGAAAGTTCGCTAAACGCGAACAAGATATATAATAGTCAGAAATAGAAAGGTAGGTGGGCGGTAAAACCCGATTTCCATTTAATAAATAAAAAGTTATTATACACAAAGTTAATGTGGCACTGGGCAGTTTAATTACGTACATTTAATCCAGTCAGGCCGAGTTCGTACGACAAAGTCTTACGAAATTGACAGCACGATACACGAGCCCTAACGAAAGTGTGATACTTATACAGGTATACAGGTTGACTGGTAAATTGCGTCGCATATTGAAAGGGAAAACATACATACATATGGTCACGTCTATATCCCTTATGGGGTAGACAGAGCCAACAGTCTTGAAAAGACTGATAGGCCACGTTCGGCTATTTGGCTTAATGATAGAATTGAGATTGGGAAACATCCATGGGAATGATATGAAGTGGTTATATCCTAGAGTGCCGAAATCTACACGGCACTAGTGATATGTAGTTTTTATATTTTATAAAATTATGATTTCCTTCAAGGATATAAATTCTTTCCAATCAGTCTCCATATAAATTCTTTTTAAATTATGTAATTTTGGAATAAGCAAAATTTTAACTAGGTCCTTAAATATGAACCGCGATTTACCAGTCATCCTGTTTAAACATATATACGAACAAACATGAAAAGCACTTACCTGTATTTACACTGCTCAGCAGCATTATCTTCCATCTTACAGTAGCACAATCAGTCAGTTTCGGCCGTCGACGTGACCGAACAGACACACAAACAGTCAGTGACACTTGTATATTATTTTATATCCATTGTCTTATGAGGGGCGTGCTGTGTGAATGATTGGATTGTGAAGGTTATGTTAGGCTTAGTTTATTTATTTTTTATTTGTTTATTTAAACTTTATGCACGTAAAATGTACAGCAGGTGGACTTAATGCCACAAGGCATTCTCTGCCAGTCGAACCTTCGGACCAAACTGAGATGGATGTACGGGTGGTGCAATGACTTTAAAAAAAATTAATAGACTGATAGGCCACGTTCAGCTATTTGGCTTAACATTAAATTATTACATATAACTAGTTTAATTCTTAAAGGTCTTCAATCATAGGTCATAAATGTCTTGGTTAGGTCTCCGTTAAGGATAATTTTCACACACGCTGTAGGTATGTATGAAGAAAAAAATATTTTACAAAGGAATTTATTGAGGTTTTATGATGAAGGCTCTACTCATGCCTAAGGGCTACCTAGGTGGTAACGTGAATTCCCTTTGAAGATTAAATCTAAAAAGTCTAGAAACCAAGGGTAAGAAACATAATAATTTAAACTAAGCCTAGCATAAAAGTGTCTGAACTTTGGAGTGGAAATACAAACAATGTGGAGATGTTGTGATGTGAACAATGTGTGATGATAGTTATGTGTATTGACAAATAATTAAAATAATTTGATGAAGTTACCTGGTAAGTACAATAAAGTGTACGCAAGTGTAATATATAAATTATAGGGGGTGAAAAGTAGCCTGAATTGCTTCGAGAAAAGGATGGTACGGCCGTGCCGCTTTTTTTTGCTCGACTTGGCGGGGGCACTGCCGTGTCCCCAGATACTTAAGTTTATAATATTTCTTAGAATTTTATACAAAGTCCTGAGAGTGTTGAACATACATGTATGTATGTTTTATCTTATCAAAATCATGCCATTTTCCCGGAGGGGTAGGCAGAGACTACATCTTTCCACTTGCCACGATCTCTGCATACTTTATTAGCTTTCGTATCTTGATCAAATTAAGCACGTCCTGGCAAATAGTCAGGTCAAGAGTTCCCGAAACCGCCGAGCTTGCATGAAGAGAGTTATGAATGTGGATGAAGCGAAGATAAAACATAACAAAACAAAACAGAAACTCAATTATAACAAGTTTGCGTTTGCGGCTCCGCCCGTGTGAAAAGTACCCTATATCCTTCTCCATACACAACACAACCTTTATATATAACCTAACTTAATTTCACCAAGATCAGCATTAGTTTTGACGTGAAAAACAGACAAACAAACCACTTTCACATTTTTTATATTACAATGGGTTCACATCCGTTCACCGCAGCCGGTGGTCGTCTATGCTCTGTGTTTAAATTCAATCAAAACTCGTACACCCTTGCCTAACTAAATAATTAATCAACTTGAAACTAATTAATTGTGTAGATGAAGGGGTGAGGTTTGGGCGTCGTATGAACAAGATGAGAGAGAAACTGATTTAAATGTGTACAGTCATTGGCAGAGAAACGAAATTCGATAGTTTTGTTTGTATGACAGGGGATTATTTCCCAAAATTCCCGCGAAAACGACAATTAACAGGATTTACGAGTACGGCAGTTGTAGATAATCTAGTTGTGAGAAAACATGATTTAATCAGAGTGACTATAAAGTTTTAAGTTCCAACCACTGAACTTATAAGAAAATTAGTTTGGTCATATACAAGTCTTCGCTCACGGACAATTTAAATAAAGGCTTAGTGACAGGGCCGAAAGATCTAATTTTGTTTGCGAAGGAGACGCCAGGGTCAGATACGACCAAGGACGGTACGAGACCGTGAATAAAGAATCAGCCAGGGGTAAAATGGTTTTTCTATAACTCCTTTGTTTTAGAAAGGGCAAGTTTCGGGGTTAATGGAATTAGTAATGCTACTATTAAGATTACGTAGCATTAGAACATACTTAGATAGATAAAACTCTTTATTGCACCATAAGAGTAAAATATACAAAACAACACAAAGCAGATATAGATGGTAGAAAGGCGGACTTATCGCTAAAGCAATCTCTTCCAGTCAACCTTTGGGTGGATGGAAACCAAACAGGAGATCCGCGTTACTTACTTAGTTACGCTTTCCTCAACATTTTTAAAATACTTATCAGAAGCTTATAATCGATTTTAGCTTTTCTAAATATCATCGCGGTCCTTAATTTGACAAAAGAACTTTTATAAGGAGTCTAACAAAGCTCGGATAATAGTTCTTGCAAGTAGTCTCAATCGCTTTAGTCGCATTATTGCATAGGGTAAGATTCCGAATGCTGGTATGAATAAGAAGTTTCCTCAAGATCAAAAGAGTGGAACTTCTGAATATCTCGCACTGTATTTCTATGATTCTATCCTAAATTTCCTCAAACCCACAGCACATAAATTCTATTAAATACTTATTATGGAAACAGAGCCGTGTGGTTCCCGGCACCAATACAAAAAAGAATAGGACCACTCCATCACTTTCCCATGGATGTCGTAAAGGCGACTAAGGGATAGGCTTACAAAATTGGGATTCTTGTTTTAGGCGATGGGCTAGCAACCTGTCACTATTTGAATCTCAATTCTATCGTTAAGCCAAATAGCTGAACGTGGCCATTCAGTATTTTCAAGACTGTTGGCTCTGTCTACCCCGCAAGGGATATAGACGTGACCATATGTATGTATGTACTTATTATGTAAACAGGTTGCAACGTTCACTCTGCGGTATGCGGTGCGCTAAATAGCTCATATGTACTGCGGAGGCCGCGGATATAATAAGGCTTCTAAACTCACTAATTTAAACTGGCGTTCTACCAAAATATAAACTTATATAAATTATTAGGTAGTCATGGCAAGGATGAACCAATAGAGGAGTTTTGTTAATTATTGCTGCTTAAAAGACATAATAATATATAAAAATATTATTATTATAGAATGCACTTAAAAATACCATACTTTGACAATGCGTTTACTCGTTTGTTACTGTCATAAATTGTATAGACGTCAAAAAAATAAAAATTTTGGGATTTCATTATTCGAGAAGTTTAAGTACCGTTGAAGCCGCAAGTATAACTTTTTATATATTTACTTATTATACCTATCAGAGTGAAACATTCCACGATCAAGTCCACGATTTAGATTTAAGAGATCTATATTTGTAAATTGACGGCCGATGAAAATGCTGCAGTGTAGTTTGTTCCGCCGCTTCTTCTACACATGCGCTTTGGAAGCGGTAGTAGTTATAATTAGATTTAAGTGATGTGACGTCAATAAGTGATACCTTGTATCCAATTTTGAAAATAGCTATTCTATTCTAAACCTAAAAGTAAAGAGGCAGCCGAAGCCGCAGGCGAGAGTTAGCATGAAATATTAATAAAAAGCACAAGTTACAAAATTTCTGCATTTTCAACCATGCATTTCCCTCTTAAGTTTTCCACTCACGTTTATTGCGCTCCCTGACCTAGCTTTTACGACAAGTAGCTCTATTACTATTCAGATCCCGAAGGACTCAAGTAGTGCCACTGATAAACCGCTTTAGAATTGTAAGGAGCTCGGGAATGTGGGGCGAAGAACCCGTGCCTTATTCTTGGCCTTGGATGTTTATCTACATCTTTTTGTTATAAAATATATCTATTGTCGTTATCTTAATATTCCATTGCATAAATTTCGGGCTTACTTTGGGACTAGCTCAATTTTATGAAAAACATTAATCAGTAAGTTTGGGCTTACTTAAGGACTAGTTAGCTTAATTTTGTATAAAATCATTAACTCAGTAACCCATAAATTGTGGGCTTACTTTGGGACTACTTAGTACTTAGCTCAATTTTATATAAAATCATATAACTTAGTAACCTATAAGTTTTGGGCTTAGTTTGGGACTAGCTCAATTTTATATAAAATCTTTAACATTTAACCTATAAATTTTGTTCTTACTTTGGAACTCAATTTTATAAAAAAAAATATACAAAGATGTCTTGTAGAACCGGAGCCTTCCGCTAAGTCTTTTTAAATTATAATAGCGCAAAGGCAAAGCTTTCTTTTCATTTTCTCTTAGAGTTTGACTGATAGACACTTTTAAGTTTTATTTTATACAAATACCAAAATTACAGTAATATAGTATATATATGCCTGGGGGAGGGGGCTATGTTCAGCAGAAACCCCAAAAACCGAAAACCGATAATGCGTACAAAATACATCTCCATTTCACAGGTACCTACAGTCAACAAAATAAGTACAGGTTGTGGTTTGTATAAGTATTAAATTTACCAAACTAATGTTAATAAATACACAAAAAGCCCATCCTTTAAATGTATTTCCAAGGGAATTATAGTAGAAATTTAATTTTTATTTCCTCAAATTTCATTTTTTTAACCGCAGTTCGTATCCTTTGCGCCGTTATTAAATTTTTCCCGTGTATACTTATTTAATATGTTGACTGTACCTTTACTAGGTGACACTTATAGAGAGCGAAATCTCCTAAAGCTCA
Source organism: Amyelois transitella (assembly GCF_032362555.1). Lineage (NCBI taxonomy): Eukaryota > Metazoa > Arthropoda > Insecta > Lepidoptera > Pyralidae > Amyelois > Amyelois transitella. The sequence continues at coordinate 11,646,739 of NC_083506.1, forward strand.
GCTTAAAGTTCAGTGCAAGGTTATAAAGCTCTCGCCAAATAGTGGCGAGCTTCCAAATCCCTAGACAAATCGATAGCCGTCCCCTGTTGCCAATAGATACCGTCTATCCCACTAGATCGATAACCTGTTATTTATATTTATATTAGGTATTATAGCTTTTACAGCTATCGGAAAATTATTTCAAGAAACAAAAAACATAAGAATATCAATAATAAAAACTTTCAGAATGAAATTTATTTATTCTTAATTGTAACAATTACAATTCGTAAAGTAGAATAGGCGGACTTAATGCTAATAGCATTATCCAACAGTCTGCCATTGGGTTAAGCGGAGCACCTTTGTGTGGGCGATAATAATAATGTAAAATAAACATACTTTCTATACCATTATACTATTAACCTATACTTAATATATAAAATACAATCAAAATCCACTATCACACAACACCGCGCACAAAAACTAGTCAGTTACCGTTTCCCCGCCCAAAATGTCCCGGCGAATACAGGTATTGATTTATGAGAGCATTTTCCAGGAATTATCGCACACAACCTCAGACCGATGCACCGATAACGAGTATGTATGCAGATAGTATTATCACTTGCACTCGCTCAGCGAGCGAGCGAGAGATGGTCGTATCTAGTCGTCGCTATGTCTGTGACGGCGTACATCCACACAGATATGAAACTCGCATTATGATTGGTTATTGAATAGCTCCGTCTCGCTCTAGGCAAACTAAAATGAACGTGTGTGTGCAAAAATGTGCTGTTTTTCAAATTTCGATGTTTTCCTGTGTAATGAAAGCAAAAGATAGATACGGTGGCACATACCCTGGAGGGAATGAATCTAGTCGTCATTACATCTGTGACTCTTTTTAATTGTCTAATAAAATTATTACTCCTCCCCCAATTTGTTTTAATTGATAATCGGACGAAAGTCCCAACTATAATAATAATAAAAAAATACATTTGCGTAAACACGCTCTTCGCTATGGCTTGATTTATGTGGAAAAAAAGAAAAATCCATTCGTCGCAAATGCCTTGAATTGTGCTTAAGCATTCTTAATATCAAACAGCTAAGACCATTAAATTTAAGAAGTCAGTGCTATATATTTGGCGCAATGATCTGCTTATAGTAACAAAGGGCATCCCGGAAATATATCATTTTATTACATTAAATACCTAGATCTAGTAACTATTACCACATTCAATACAATAATTTCACTACTTACAACCAGGTTTGTGACTTCAAACTCATCTTGATTGTCTTCATAGAATTTTGTCACATTAATTTCAAATTTTGATGTTACCGAGGGCATATTTTAGTAACAGTTTAAAAAATATTATTCAATATTAACAGAGTAATCGGCAACAGGTTCGATCACTAAGAACCGCGCTTCAACACTGGCCAGCTACAGCCTCCTCGCCCGGATAGCCCCGGCGGCTGCAGGTATTGATTTATGAGAGCATTTCCTAGGAATTATCGCACACAACCTCAGACAGATGCACCGATAGCGGTGATGTATCCAAGTACTGTTATCTCTTGCACTCGCTCAGTGAGCGAGTGAGATATGGTCATATCTAGTCATCGCTATATCTGTGGCGGCGTTCTTTGAACAGACGAGCGATATGCGTTTTGATTGGTTATAAAAATATGCGTTATCTCCGTCTCATACCTTATATACTACAAAACGCTAAAAATGTAGATAATGAATATTCCTGAAGGAACTTTCTTAGACAAATTCTATCTATCCTGCACAATTTTAATGAAACAAAGAGATTGGCGTAATTAGTCTTCGCTATATCGGTAACGACCTACATCGAAACGGACGGGGGACATATGTTTTTATTGGTTGCTAAATTATAGCCCGTTCTCCGTCCGTTTGTGTTGATTTATTCAAAAATGGGTAATTTCCGTTTTATTCAATTAATGACTTAGGTTTAGCTACCTTGCGAAAAACGTCATTAAGCAAACGCAAAGCACATATTATTATCACGAGCATTCTTAAGTGGTTCTATATGTCAATTTATTTATAAAGCAATGGAAGTCGATGAAGCTATCTAATAGAAAAATAATAATGTAGCTACTTACAAATGAGTTTGTGATTTCATAATATTCTTGATTTTCGTCCAAGATATTAGTAACTTCTACTTCATATTTCGTTAACAAAGGCATGTTTAACTACAAAATGTATACTGAAGTCTAATTAGAATATAGTCAACCACTAAAAAACTAATCGGCAACAGGTTCGATCACTAAGAACCGCGCTTCAACACTGGCCAGCTACAGCCTCCTCGCCCGGACAGCCCCGGCCGCTGCAGGTATTGATTTATGAGAGCATTTCCCAGAAATTATCGCACACAACCTCAGACAGATGCACCGATAGGGGGATGTATGCAGATAGTGTTATCACTTGCACTCGCTCAATGAGCGAGCGAGAGGTGGACGTATCTAGTCGTCGCTATATCTATGACGGCGTACATCCACACAGATATGAAACTCGCATTATGATTGGTTATTGAATAGCTCCGTCTCGCTCTACGCAAACTAAAACGAACGTGTGTGTACAAAAATGTACTGTTTTTCAAATGTCGCTCTTGTTTTCATGTGTAATGAAAGCAAAAGATAGATACGGTGGCACATACCCTGGAGGGGATGAATCTAGTCGTCATTACATCTGTGACACTTTTTAATTGGCTAATAAAATTATTACTCCTCCCCCAGTTTGTTTTAATTGATTATCGGAAGAAAGTCCCAACTATAATAATAATAAAAATACTTTTGCGTAAACACGCCCTTCGTTATGCCTTGATTTATGTGGAAAAAAATAAAAATTCATTCGTCGCAAATGCCTTGATTTGTGCTTAAGCATTCTTAATATCAAACAGCTAAGACAATTTAATTTAAGTAGACAGTGCAATATATTTGGCGCAATGATCTGCTTATAGTAACAAAGGGCATCCCGGAAATATATCAGTTTATTACATAAAATTCCTAGATCTAGTAAGTATTACCAGATTCAATACAATAAATTCACTACTTACAACCAGGTTTGTGACTTCAAACCCATCTTGATTGTCTTCATAGAATTTAGTCACTTTAATTTCAAATTTTGATGTTACCGAAGGCATATTTTAGTAACAGTTTAAAAAATATTATTCAATATGAACAGAGTAATCGGCAACAGGTTCGATCACTAAGAACCGCGCTTCAACACTGGCCAGCTACAGCCTCCTCGCCCGGACAGCCCCGGCCGCTGCAGGTATTGATTTATGAGAGCATTTCCCAGAAATTATCGCACACGACCTCAGACAGATGCACCGATAGGGGGGATGTATGCAGATAGTGTTATCACTTGCACGCGCTCAATGAGCGAGCGAGAGGTGGACGTATCTAGGATGTCGCTATATCTGTGAGGGCGTACTCCGTACAGACGCGAGTTATGCGTTTTGATTGGTTATTGAAATATGAGTTATCTCCGTCTCCCTCATACCGTATTTCCTAAAAAAAAAACACCGATAGCGGTGATGTGTGCAAGTACTGTTATCTCTTGCACTCGCTCAGTGAGCGAGTGAGATATGGTCATATCTAGTCATCGCTATATCTGTGGCGGCGTTCTTTAAACAGACGAGCGATATGCGTTTTGATTGGATATTAAAATATGGTGTTATCTCCGTCTCGCTCATACCTTATATTCTAAAAAACGCTAAAAATGTCGATAAAGAATATTCCTGAAGGAACTTTCTTAGACAAATTCTATCTATTCTGCACACTTTTAATGAAACAAAGAGATTGGCGTAATAAGTCTTCGCTATATCGGTAACGACCTATGTAACTACATCAAAACGGACGGGAGACGTATGTTTTAAGTGGTTGCTAAATTATAGCCCGTTCTCCGTTCGTTTGTGTTGATTTATTAAAAAATAGGTCATTTTTATTTTATTCAATTAATGACTTAGATTTAGCTCCCTTGAGAAAAAACGTCATAAAGCATACGCATAGCTCATATTATTATCACGAGCATTCTTAAGTGTATGTTAATTTATTTATAAAGCAATAGATGTCGACGAAGCTATTTAATACAATAATAATAATGTAGCTACTTACAAATGAGTTTGTGATTTCATAATACTCTTGATTTTCGTCCAAGATATTAGTAACTTCTATTTCATATTTCGTTAACAAAGGCATTTTTACCCACAAAATGTATACTAAAGTCTTATTAGAAAATAGTCAACCACTAAAAAACAAATCGGCAACAGGTTCGATCACTAAGAACCGCGCTTCAACACTGGCCAGCTACAGCCTCCTCGCCCGGACAGACCCGGCCGCTGCAGGTATTGATTTATGAGAGCATTTTCCAGAAATTATCGCACACAGCCTCGGACAGATGCACCGATAGCGGTGATGTAAGCAAATAATGTTATCTCTTGCACTCGCTAAGTGAGCGAGTGAGAAATGGACGTATCTAGATGACGCTATATCTGTGACGGCGTACTTCGCACAGACGCGAGTATGCGTTTTAATTGGTTATTAAAATATGTGTTATCTCCGTATCATGCCTTATATTCTAAAAAAACGCTAAAAATAATTAATATTTCTGAAAGAACTTTTCTACGCAATTTCTATCTATTCTGCGCACATTTAATGAAACAAAGAGATTGGCGTATTATTCTTCGCTATATCGTTGACGACCGGCGTAACTACATCAAAACAGACGAGAGACATATGTATTGATTGGTTGCAAAATTATAACCCGTTCTCCGTCCGTTTAAATTGATTTATGAATAATAAAAATGGAAATTTTCGGTGTTTATTCAATAAATAATTTAGGTTTAGCTCCCTTGATAAAAAACGTCATAAGTGGTTCTATATGTTAATTTATTTATAAAGCAGCGGATGTCGATGAAGCTATTTTTACAATAACAATAATGTAGCTACTTACAAAAGTGTTTGTGATTTCATAATATTCTTGACTTTCGTCCAAGATATTAGTAACTTCTACTTCATATTTCGTTAACAAAGGCATTTTACCCACAAAATGTATACAAAAGTCTTATTTGAAAATAGTCAACCACTAAAAACTAATCGGCAACAGGTTCGATCACTAAGAACCGCGCTTCAACACTGGCCAGCTACAGCCTCCTCGCCCGGACAGACCCGGCCGCTGCAGGTATTGATTTATGAGAGCATTTCCCAGAAATTATCGCACACAGCCTCAGACAGATGCACCGATAGAAGGGATGTATGCAGATAGTGTTATCACTTGCACTCGTTCAATGAGCGAGCGAGAGGTAGCCGTATCTAGGATGTCGCTATATCTGTGAGGGCGTACATCCACACAGATATGAAACTCGCATTATGATTGGTTATTGAGTAGCTCCATCTCGCTCTACGCAAACTAAAACGAACGTGTGTGTGCAAAAATGTACTGTTTTTCAAATGTCGCTCTTGTTTTCATGTGTAATGAAAGCAAAAGATAGATACGGTGGCACATACCCTGGAGGGGATGAATCTAGTCGTCATTACATCTGTGACACTTTTTCATTTGCTAATGAAATTATTACTCCTCCCCCTGTTAGTTTTAATTGATAATCGGAAGAAAGTCCCAACTATAATAATAATAAAATACTTTTGCGTAAACAAGCTCTTCGCTATGCCTTGATTTATGTGGAAAAAAAATAAAAATCCATTCGTCGCAAATGCCTTGATTTGTGCTTAAGCATTCTTAATATCAAACAGCTAAGACCATTTAATTTAAGTATTCAGTGCAATATATTTGGCCCAATGATCTGCTTATAGTAACAAAGGGCAACCCGGAAATATATAATTTTATTACATAAAATACCTAGATCTAGTAATTATTACCAGATTCAATACAATAAATTCACTACTTACAACCAGGTTTGTGACTTCAAACTCATCTTGATTGTCTTCATAGAATTTAGTCACTTTAATTTCAAATTTTGATGTTACCGAAGGCATATTTTAGTAACAGTTTAAAAAATATTATTCAATATTAACAGAGTAATCGGCAACAGGTTCGATCACTAAGAACCGCGCTTCAACACTGGCCAGCTACAGCCTCCTCGCCCGGACAGCCCCGGCGGCTGCAGGTATTGATTTATGAGAGCATTTCCCAGAAATTATCACACACAACTCCCATATAGATGCACTGATAGTGGGGATGAAAGCAAATAATGTTATCTCTTGCACTCGCTCAGTGAGCGAGTGAGAAATGGACGTATCTAGACGACGCTATATCTGTGACGGCGTACTTCACACAGACGCGAGTATGCGTTTTAATTGGTTATTAAAATATGTGTTATCTCCGTATCATGCCTTTTTTTTATTTAATTTAAGTAACAGTTTAAAAAATATTATTCAATATTAACAGAGTAATGAGCAACAGGTTCGATCACTAAGAACCGCGCTTCAACACTGGCCAGCTACAGCCTCCTCGCCCGGACAGACGCGGCCGCTGTAGGTATTGTTTATGAGAGCATTTCCTAGAAATTTACGCACACGACATCAGACAGATGCACCGATAGAGGGGATGTATGCAAATACTGTTATCTCTTACTCTCTAAAAAACGCTTAAAATAATTAATATTTCTAAAAGAACTTTTCTATGCAATTTCTATCCATTCTGCGCACATTTAATGAAACAAAGAGATTGGCGTATTATTCTTCGCTATATCGTTGACGACCGGCGTAACTACATCAAAACAGACGAGAGACATATGTATTGATTGGTTGCAAAATTATAACCCGTTTTCCGTCCGTTTAAATTGATTTATGAATAATAAAAATGGGAATTTTTGGTGTTTATTCAATAAATAATTTAGGTTTAGCTCCCTTGATAAAAAAACGTCATAAGTGGTTCTATATGTTAATTTATTTATAAAGCAGCGGATGTCGATGAAGCTATTTTTACAATAACAATAATGTAGCTACTTACAAAAGTGTTTGTGATTTCATAATATTCTTGACTTTCGTCCAAGATATTAGTAACTTCTACTTCATATTTCGTTAACAAAGGCATTTTACCCACAAAATGTATACAAAAGTCTTATTTGAAAATAGTCAACCACTAAAAACTAATCGGCAACAGGTTCGATCACTAAGAACCGCGCTTCAACACTGGCCAGCTACAGCCTCCTCGCCCGGACAGACCCGGCCGCTGCAGGTATTGATTTATGAGAGCATTTCCCAGAAATTATCGCACACAGCCTCGGACAGATGCACCGATAGCGGGGATGTATGCAGATAGTGTTATCACTTGCACTCGCTCAATGAGCGAGCGAGAGGTGGACGTATCTAGTCATCGCTATGTCTGCGGCGACCGGCGTACATCGAAACAGACGGGAGGCATGCGTAATGATTGGTTAATAAAATGTTTGTTAGCTCCGTCTCTCTCTTTGTATCCAAAAGGCTTGAAAATGGGATATTGAATATATAATGAAGTAACTTTCTTCGATATAAACAGCAAATTTAATTAAACCAAGAGATGGACTTAATTATAACCGGTGCCACTAATTGTATTGATTCATCGTAAAAAAAGATAAAGTAAATACTTATATGTTCCTTTACTTAGATTTTAGCTCCCCTAAGGAAAAAGATTTGAAAAACTTCAATAACAAAATGCAGAACTTATAAACTATTAAAAGGATAAGTAGCTCTTTGTATTAATAATATTTAGTTCGTAAAGATAATGAAGTTGCTACTTACAAATGATATTCACGATTTTCGTCCAATTCATGAGTAACGTCAATTTCATATTTCGTTACAAAAGGCATTTTTAATCACCGATGTATACGGAATAATATCTTATCGATAAATTAATCAATCACTAATGAACTAATCGACAGAAGGTTCGATCACTAAGAACCGCGCTTCAACACTGGCCAGCTACAGCCTCCTCGCCCGGACAGGCCCGGCCGCTGCAGGTATTGATTTATGAGAGCATTTCCTAGAAATTTACGCACACGACCTCAGACAGATGCACCGATAGCGGGAATGTATGCAAATACTATTATCTCTTGCACTCGCTCAGTGAGCGAGTGAGATATGGTCATATCTAGTCGTCTCTATATCTGTGGCGGCGTACTTTGAACAGACGCGGGACATGCGTTTTGAGCTGTGTATGAGCTCTGTCACCCTCATACCTTATATTAAAAAAAACGCAAAAAGTTTCTACTTACAAATGAGTTTGTGATTTCATAATATTCTTGATTTTCGTCCAAGATATTAGTAACTTCTATTTCATATTTCGTTAACAAAGGCATTTTTACCCACAAAATGTATACAAAAGTCTTATTTGAAAATAGTCAACCACTAAAAACTAATCGGCAACAGGTTCGATCACTAAGAACCGCGCTTCAACACTGGCCAGCTACAGCCTCCTCGCCCGGACAGACCCGGCCGCTACAGGTATTGATTTATGAGAGCATTTCCCAGAAATTATCGCACACAGCCTCGGACAGATGCACCGATAGCGGGGATGTATGCAGATAGTGTTATCACTTGCACTCGCTCAATGAGCGAGCGAGAGGTGGACGTATCTAGTCATCGCTATGTCTGCGGCGACCGGCGTACATCGAAACAGACGGGAGGCATGCGTAATGATTGGTTAATAAAATGTTTGTTAGCTCCGTCTCTCTCTTTGTATCCAAAACGCTTGAAAATGGTATATTGAATATATAATGAAGTAACTTTCTTCGATATAAACAGCAAATTTAATTAAACCAAGAGATGGACTTAATTATAACCGGTGCCACTAATTGTATTGATTCATCTTAAAAAAAGATAAAGTAAATACTTATATGTTCCTTAACTTAGATTTTAGCTCCGGTAAGAAAAAATATTTGAATAACTTCATTAACAGAATGCAGAACTTATAAACTATTAAAAGGATAAGAAGCTCTTTGTATTAATAATATTTAGTTCGTAAAGATAATGAAGTTGCTACTTACAAATGATATTCACGATTTTCGTCCGTTTAAATTGATTTATGAATAATAAAAATGGGAATTTTCGGTGTTTATTCAATAAATAATTTAGGTTTAGCTCCCTTGATAAAAAACGTCATAAGTGGTTCTATATGTTAATTTATTTATAAAGCAGCGGATGTCGATGAAGCTATTTTTACAATAACAATAATGTAGCTACTTACAAAAGTGTTTGTGATTTCATAATATTCTTGATTTTCGTCCAAGATATTAGTAACTTCTATTTCATATTTCGTTAACAAAGGCATTTTACCCACAAAATGTATACTAAAGTCTTATTAGGAAATAGTCAACCACTAAAAAACAAATCGGCAACAGGTTCGATCACTAAGAACCGCGCTTCAACACTGGCCAGCTACAGCCTCCTCGCCCGGACAGACCCGGCCGCTGCAGGTATTGATTTATGAGAGCATTTTCCAGAAATTATCGCACACAGCCTCGGACAGATGCACCGATAGTGGGGATGAAAGCAAATAATGTTTTCTCTTGCACTCGCTCAGTGAGCGAGTGAGAAATGGACGTTTCTAGACGACGCTATATCTGTGACGGCGTACTTCACACAGACGCGAGTATGCGTTTTAATTGGTTATTAAAATATGTGTTATCTCCGTATCATGCCTTATATTCTAAAAAACGCTAAAAATAATAAATATTTCTGAAAGAACTTTTCTACGCAATTTCTATCTATTCTGCGCACATTTAATGAAACAAAGAGATTGGCGTATTATTCTTCGCTATATCGTTGACGACCGGCGTAACTACATCAAAACAGACGAGAGACATATGTATTGGTTGGTTGCAAAATTATAACCCGTTCTCCGTCCGTTTAAATTGATTTATGAATAATAAAAATGGGAATTTTCGGTGTTTATTCAATAAATAATTTAGGTTTAGCTCCCTTGATTAAAAACGTCATAAGTGGTTCTATATGTTAATTTATTTATAAAGCAGCGGATGTCGATGAAGCTATTTTTACAATAACAATAATGTAGCTACTTACAAAAGTGTTTGTGATTTCATAATATTCTTGACTTTCGTCCAAGATATTAGTAACTTCTACTTCATATTTCGTTAACAAAGGCATTTTACCCACAAAATGTATACAAAAGTCTTATTTGAAAATAGTCAACCACTAAAAACTAATCGGCAACAGGTTCGATCACTAAGAACCGCGCTTCAACACTGGCCAGCTACAGCCTCCTCGCCCGGACAGACCCGGCCGCTACAGGTATTGATTTATGAGAGCATTTCCCAGAAATTATCGCACACAGCCTCAGACAGATGCACCGATAGCGGGGATGTATGCAGATAGTGTTATCACTTGCACTCGCTCAATGAGCGAGCGAGAGGTGGACGTATCTAGTCATCGCTATGTCAGCGGCGACCGGCGTACATCGAATCAGACGGGAGGCATGCGTAATGATTGGTTGATAAAATGTTTGTTAGCTCTGTCTCTCTCTTTGTATCCAAAACGCTTGAAAATGGGATATCGAATATGTTATGAAATATTTTAATACGAAATAAACAGCAAATTTAATTAAACCAAGAGATGGACTTAATTATAACCGGTGCCACTATTTGTATTGATTCATCGTAAAAAAGATAAAGTAAATACTTATATGTTCCTTAACTTAAATTTTAGCTCCCCTAAGAAAAAAGATTTGAAAAACTTCATTAACAGAATGCAGAACTTATTACCTATGAAATGGATAAATAAGTAGCTCTTTGTATTAATAATATTTAGTTAGTAAAGATAATGAAGTTGCTACTTACAAACGTGTTTATTACTTCATGATATTCACGATTTTCGTCCAAGTCACGAGTAACGTCAATTTCATATTTCGTTACAAAAGGCATTTTTAATCACTGATGTATACGGAATAATGTCTTATCGATAAATTAATCAATCACTAATGAACTAATCGACATAAGGTACGATCACTAAGAACCGCGCTTCAACACTGGCCAGCTACAGCCTCCTCGCCCGGACAGACCCGGCCGCTGCAGGTACTGATTTATGAGAGCATTTCCCAGAAATTATCGCACACAACCCCCAGACAGACGCACTGATAGTGGGGATGTGTGCTCATACTGTTATCACTTACACTCGCTCAATGAGCGAGCGAGAGGTAGCCGTATCTAGATGTCGCTATATCTGTGACGGCGTAGGTACTCCGTACAGACGCGAGATATGCGTTTTGATTGGTTATTGAAATATGAGTTTTCTCCGTCTCCCTCATACCCAAATTTTCCTAAAAAAAAAACGCTAAAAATGTCGAAACTGAATATTTCTGAAGGAACTTTCCTAGACAAACTCTATCTCTTCTGCGCACATTTAATGAAACAAAGAGATTGACGTATTATTCTTCGCTATATAGTTGACGACCGGCGTAACTACATCAAAACACGACGAGAGACATATGTATTGATTGCCTGATAAAATATAACCCGTTCTCCGTCCGTTTAAATTTATTTGTTAATAATAAAAATGAGCAATTCGGTGTTAATTCAATAAATGACTTAGGTTTAGCTCCCTTGAGAATAAACGTCATAAAGCATACGCACAGCTCATATTATTATCACGAGCATTCTTAAGTGGTTCTATATGTTAATTTATTTATAAAGCAATGGATGTCGATGAAGCTATTTAATACGATAATAATAATGTAGCTACTTACAAATGTGTTTGTGATTTCATAATATTCTTGATTTTCGTCCAAGATATTAGTAACTTCTACTTCATATTTCGTTAACAAAGGCATGTTTAACTACAAATTGTATACTAAAGTCTTATTAGAAAATAGTCAACCACTAAAAAACTAATCAGCAACAGGTTCGATCACTAAGAACCGCGCTTCAACACTGGCCAGCTACAGCCTCCTCGCCCGGACAGCCCCGGCCGCTGCAGGTATTGATTTATGAGAGCATTTCCCAGAAATTATCGCACACAACCTCAGACAGATGCACCGATAGCGGGGATGTATGCAGATAGTGTTATCACTTGCACTCGCTCAATGAGCGAGCGAGAGGTGGACTTATCTAGTCATCGCTATATCTGTGACGGCGTACATTCACACAGATATGAAACTCGCATTATGATTGGTTATTGAATAGCTCCGTCTCGCTCTACGCAAACTAAAACGAACGTGTGTGTGCAAAAATGTACTGTTTTTCAAATGTCGCTCTTGTTTTCATGTGTAATGAAAGCAAAAGATAGATACGGTGGCACATACCCTGGAGGGGATGATCTAGTCGTCATTACATCTGTGACACTTTTTAATTGGCTAATAAAATTATAACTCCTCCCGTTGGTGTTTGTTTTAATTGATAATCGGAAGAAAGTCCCAACTATAATAATAATAATAAAATATTTTTGCGTACACACGCTCTTCGCTATGCCTTGATTTATGTGGAAACAAAGAAAAATCCATTCGTAGCAAATGCCTTGATTTGTGCTTAAGCATTCTTAATGCATGCGCAATGATCTGCTTACAGTAACAAAGGGCATCCCGGAAATATATAATTTTATTACATAAAATACCTAGATCTAGTAATTATTACCAGATTCAATACAATAAATTCACTACTTACAACCAGGTTTGTGACTTCAAAATCATCTTGATTGTCTTCATAGAATTTAGTCACTTTAATTTCAAATTTTGATGTTACCGAGGGCATATTTTAGTTACAGTTTAAAAAATATTATTCAATATGAACAGAGTAATCGGCAACAGGTTCGATCACTAAGAACCGCGCTTCAACACTGGCCAGCTACAGCCTCCTCGCCCGGACAGACCCGGCCGCTGCAGGTATTGATTTATGAGAGCATTTCCTAGGAATTATCGCACACAGCCTCAGGCAGATGCACCGACAGCAGTGATGTATGCAAGTACTGTTATCTCTTGCACTCGCTCAGTGAGCGAGTGAGATATGGTCATATCTAGTCGTCGCTATATCTGTGGCGGCGTACTTTGAACAGACGCGGGATATGCGTTTTGAGCTGTGTGTGAGCTCTGTCTCCCTCATACCTTATATTCTAAAACCAAAACGCTAAAAATGTCAATATTGAATAATTCTGAAGGAACTTTCAGACAAATTCTATCTATTCTGCGCACATTTAATGAAACGAGTTTGGCGTATTAACTCGTCGCTTCATGGGTGACGACTAGCGTATCTACATCGAAACAGACGGGAGACATTTGTTCTGAATGGGGCTGGATTATTATCCGTCCCCCTATTTTTATTGATTTATTTTGATAGATAATTAAGGTTTATATTCAATTAATGACTTAGGTTTTACTACCTTGAAGAAAAACTTCATAAAGCAAACGCATAGCACATATTATTATCACAAACATTCATAAGTGGTTCTATATGTTAATTTATTTATAAAGCAATGGATGTCGATGAAGCTATTTAATACGATAATAATAATGTAGCTACTTACAAATGTGTTTGTGATTTCATAATATTCTTGATTTTCGTCCAAGATATTAGTAACCTCTACTTCATATTTCGTTAACAAAGGCATGTTTAACTACAAAATGTATACTTATTACAAAATGTCTTATTAGAAAACAGTCAACCACTAAAAAACAAATCGGCAACAGGTTCGATCACAAAGAACCGCGCTTCAACACTGGCCAGCTACAGCCTCCTCGCCCGGACAGACCCGGCCGCTGCAGGTATTGATTTATGAGAGCATTTCCCAGAAATTATCGCACACAACCTCAGACAGATGCACCGATAGGGGGGATGTATGCAGATAGTGTTATCACTTGCACTCACTCAATGAGCGAGCGAGAGGTGGACGTATCTAGTCATCGCTATGTCTGCGGCGACAGGCGTACATCGAAACAGACGGGAGGCATGCGTAATTATTGGTTAATAAAATGTTTGTTAGCTCCGTCTCTCTCTTTGTATCCAAAACGCTTGAAAATGGGATATTGAATATATAATGAAGTAACTTTCTTCGATATAAACAGCAAATTTAATTAAACCAAGAGATGGACTTAATTATAACCGGTGCCACTATTTGTATTGATTCATCGTAACAAAAGATAAAGTAAATACTTATTATGTTCCTTAATTTAGATTTTAGCTCCCCTAAGAAAAAAGATTTGAAAAGCTTCATTAACAGAATGCAGAACTTATAACCTATGAAATGGATAAATAAGTAGCTTATTGTATTAATAATATTTAGTTAGTAAAGATAATGAAGTTGCTACTTACAAACGTGTTTATTACTTCATGATAATCACGATTTTCGTCCAATTCATGAGTAACGTCAATTTCATATTTCGTTACAAAAGGCATTTTTAATCACCGATGTATACGGAATAATGTCTTATCGATAGATTAATCAATCACTAATGAACTAATCGACAAAAGGTACGATCACTAAGAACCGCGCTTCAACACTGGCCAGCTACAGCCTCCTCGCCCGGACAGACGCGGCCGCTACAGGTATTGATTAATGAGAGCATTTCCCAGAAATTATCGCACACAACCCCCAGACAGATGCACTGATAGCGGGGATGTATGCAGATACTGTTATCACTTACACTCGCTCAATGAGCGAGCGAGCCAGAGATGGACGTATCTAGTCGTCACTATATCTGTGACGGCGTACATCTAACAGACGCAAGACTTGCGTTTAGATACATCTGTCTCTTTCATACATTAATTTTTAAGAACGTTTGAAATATGTATCATGAGCAAATATGTCCACCTCTTCTGAGCTTATTAATTAACATGTAGAATTGGTAAAAAATATAACATATTCGTAATAACTGTTATTCAGGTCTTGGCTTTAGTAGTAAATAAGAAAAATTAATTTGCGTCAAATGCTTAGATTAGGTATACCTAATAAAAAATTCTATAAGTTAATTGTCGCTCATTTCATTATACTTAGTAACTGTTTGGGATAATATTTTAACATAAAATATAATAAAAAAATTGGAAAAAATATTTCGATACTTACAAACATGTTCTTGAATTCAACGTAATCTTGATTATCTTCGTAGAAATTAGTTACTTTAATTTCAAATTTAGATCTCGCCGAGGGCATACTTAGTAACCGATGTTTATATGTCCTCAATAAATATATTCAAGCACTAAATAACCAATAGGCAACAGGTACGAACGCGAAGCTCCGCGCACTAGCACTGGGAGACCTGCTACAGCCTCCTCGCCCGGACGCGGCGAGTACAGGTATTGATTTATGGGAGAATTTCCCAGAAATTATCGCACACAGCCCCAGAGACATAGCTCAGACAGATGCATTGATAGCGGAGGTGTATGCAACTACTGTTATCTCTACCACTTGCTCAGTGTGCGCTCGAGAGACAGATATACTGTCAACCGCGTATCAAGTTGCCCTATAGAACTCTTTAACACTGTAATAGAGGCGAATTTGCGGTGAATGACAACCGACCTAAGTTGATATGCTGGTGACTGTACTTATCTGTACATAGACGTGTTTACAAGCACACCTGTGTATGTTTACAAACTATGAAACTCTGTGTTTGATTGGTTAAAATGTGTAACCCCGTCTCCCTCGAACCTTGATGTCTAAAAACGAAAAACGATAGTTGTTTTTCCAAATATGTCTATCTCTTGTACGCATGTTTAATGAAAGCGAGGGATGGCGTATCTAGTCATCGCTATATCTATGTGGACCGGCGTACATCGCAACGAGCATTTTAATTGGTTAATAAATGTCTGGTACTATTATGGAATAGAAAGAAATGACTTATAACATACCGAAGAACGTAGCTGGGACACTAGAAGTGTCCTTTGCTAAGGCGAGCGTTCGGCATTCTGTTTAAATCATTGTCCATTTAAAAATGTGTCCAAAGTGGAGCTGTAAGATTAGTTATGTCATGCGATCCCATAATGCCCACAAAATGGCCGTCCGTAAAAAGGATTTCTCATTCTAAAAAGACAAAAAGTAAACTAAGGTTTGTCGGACGAAAAAGAACATTGTACCATGAGAATGGTTAAATAATGACGAAATAATATTGATTACTTCGATTCCTATAAGCTTACTGCTACTGAATGTAAACTTCCCATTACTTATAATTATGAATTCTACCAAAGTGCAGATTTTTTTAAATTAGTTCAATTTAATTTTAATATATACATACCTACATATAATCACGTCTATATCCCTTGCGGGTTAGACAGTTAACAGTCTTAAAAATACAGATAGGCTACGTTCAGCTATTTGGCTTAATGAAAGAATTGAGATTCAAATAGTAACAGGTTGCTAGTCCATCGCCTAAAAAAAAGAATCTCAAGTTTGTTAGCCTATCCCTTAGTCGCCTCTTACGACATCCATGGGAAAGTAATGGAGTGGTCCTATTCTTTTTTGTATTGGTGCCGGGTACCACACGGCACTTAATTTTAATATAGATCTCACTTTTAATTCGTTTCAGCAGTTAAAACTAACATTATATTACAATTTTCTTATTCAATCATAGCCCAAGTAAATTTGCAAACTATGTAATGGCAAAATTTATTCGAAATCGACTATCGCAATAAAAGCGAAACTTCGTTTTATAAAAAGTAAGTCTTGCGCAACTCAAGAGACCCTTAAACTTGGCCTTAACCCTGACCGTAAAAATAGGAACTTATACCTGTTTTCTAAGTAGAAAAAAACGAGCAAGCCATGCAGAACGTATAGGGGACGGCTACTCCCGCGCCCTCTTTAAATCGATAAAATGTATCTATGGACAATGGATACAGGTTAAACTGACCATAAAAGTAATTAGGACTAAATCTGACAAAGTCAGATAATGAGCTATTCAGAGGTTCAAACGCCAGTTTATACAATACCAACTATTTAAACATCCCAATCATAAGTATACCAACAAAATTAAGTTTTGAACTTAGAAAAAGGACATAAACTACTTTTTGATCATTCTTATAGGAATGGCGAAAACGGGTATTTTAGTTGAACGCGGGAGAAGCTACGAGCGAAAGCTAGTGAAGAATAAAATTACGTTCTGTTTGTCTTTTACGAACCAACGGTTTCATCGGTGAACCCGTTTCAGAATAAAATCCATCGAATCGAGGTACCATTCTATCGAAACAAAAACGGACTCTCAAGTGATGTTGAAAATTGAAAAACGAATATATGAATAAAGTTCAATTTTAGCAGAAAAAAAAATTCACAATATTAGGCACCACTATTAAAACTATATAATTCATTTTAAATCTATACTTCAGGAAAAGGCACGAAGCGCTTTGACATTTCGTAGCATCTTTAACATTCTTCGTAGTACCTCTACGAATTATCGTAGCACTCCTACGGTTCATCGTAGCACCTCTACGAATGATCGTAGTACCTCTACGCTCGTAGCAACTGTATTTTTTTTATCAATTCTTAATAATTTCTTCTTGTTTTCCTCTCTGTGTAAAGAACTTACATAACACAGTTATCAAACATAACACTATAACTGGATGCAAAATATAAAAATTATGATTTATTTTTCCTAAAAATTACCTATTAAAAACCATAACCCATGCAAATTTTCTTTATGAAAACGGCTAAGATGGGTATATTTTATATGAAAGTGAATGAGTGACGTCATCGGTATAAGGATAAATCTTCAGTAAATACTTCATAATACGTTGAACGTGATTAAGAGATGCGGTGGCCTGAGACGGTTTTGACAGATCAGGTACTACGCCGTAACCTTGAACTTGCAAAGTTAAATTTAATTAAACAATAAGCTAACCAAAAACTGTCCAATAAACTGAAAGTACTCAAATTGGCAATATAAGTAACAAAATTAACTGATACAAGCAACATGTTGTCTGTAATGTGAATGAGGAAAGACCTTGCATACAAACCTATTCAGTTTGATTGCAACGTCTCTCATATTGTGATTGTTCAGGTCATAACTGTACATGTATTACAGTACAGTAATTATGTAACGTGTATCACTCACGTATATACCGGACCTTGAATCATGTGTGGGAGTGAAACGCGGGCGCAACGCGGACGTGTTACCTTTACGGCCGCCGCGGCGCAACTGACTCTTCGAAGAACACTCGGAGACTGGGTGTTGACACCCCCCACCCCTTTCCCCCTTCGCCGTTGACTATAATGTGCTCTGGACTTCTTGTTAGCCATGTTAAATTGAGCCCTATTGATTTGCGCCATTTTGGAGCTGATATTGCCGGCAACTATGGCAAGTTAATCAGCTTCTTTTTATTGTGAATTTTGGAACATACACTTATTTCATCAAACAGGAAAATGTATCAATATTTCGATTCGAATCTGGAAGGGCATGATGAGAAAATAACTTTTTCTGATTGGCCTGGGGCTTGGATGTTTCTCTATATAAGTATTTATTGTAAAATATAGTATCGTTAAGTTAGTATCTAACTAACGAGGCTAACTCAATCTTTGCAATTTGTCCCGTATATATTTATTTATTTATGTAATAAAAAAAACATTTCTCCATTCAAACGGCCCATGCACACAACACGGCGTGGAGTTGCATCTAATCATCAATTTTAGCACCCAGTACACTCCGTGGAGAGTTTCTCTAAGTGCACCCCTAGACTTCATACGAAACCTACATTATAAATCAAATAAATGTTTTGATCCAGTAGTTTTGACTGTGCTTTTGAATGTCAGTCAATATATCAGACTGTCAGTGTCCTCTTTTATATGTATAGATATTTTAGTCCAGCGTACTTATATTAAACATGTCTGTGCCCCGCGCCGTCGCATAAATGTATGCTGGCGCCCAACGTGGGGCTACCGGTCAATCCCTATTCCAATGTTTGGGGATTACATTCGTGTGTTTCAAATGAGTTTGAATATAGAATGGAAGTTGTAATTGGTTATGTCAATTTTTAACTCGTATGTGATCGCGAAAGGTATTTTTATTACAGATTGATTTGGAGGGGTTTGGAACTGAAATAAAAAAATTGAGTTTGTTCTTCTTAACTATTACTCTTGTCGATTGAGTTAAGTGGATGGAGTTATTTTGGTTTATGTTGGTATATTTATACGTTTACTTTTTCTTTAATTTGATAAAAATACTTAATTGTTGGTCTTTCTCTTCACCCCTGTCCATTGATTACGAGTTTTGTCCAACTATTGAAATCTCTCTTTACTTTTTTATTTAGGTCTAATTATGACTTCTTTTCATTTGAAATAAACTTTAGTATAGCTTTATGTAATGCATAAAAAAATATCTTTACTTGCCAATAGAACACAGTTTACAATAAAAGTAACAAACATTATTGGTATTTACTGAGGTCTGGGAGATTAAGCGATCCATGCCTACATGACAGGACATCTCCGAACTACGTAAAAAAAAAACTAAGTAAAAAGTCATAGCAAAGAAAGAGCATCACTTTATCAAACGTTAAAAACTCCTTTCACCTTAATGTTACTTGTTAGACAGTTATTTCTGAAATTTACGAGAATTCACCACTAGACTACCCATAGATGTCATAAATGGCGACTAAAGTATACGGTTATTAAGTTGGGATTCTTTTTTTAGGCGGTGGACTAGCAACCTGTCACTATTTAGATCTCAATTCTATCGTTAAGCCAAACAGCTGAACTTGACCTATTCTTTTCAAGACTGTTGGCTCTGTCTACCCCGCAATAGATATAGACGTGATTATATATAATATGTATTGATTTAATTAAATAATGGGTTTCACAAAAATGTATACGTCATATTCTGTTTATACCTAGAGGCGAAAAACGTTTTTATACACGAAGATTAAACTTTTTTGTAGGTTCATATTTTAAAAAGATCGAGTAATTAACAGTAGGCATAATACTTTTCATTATACTCAAAATAGTTTATACAGCACAGTCAAAACTATATTACGATGAAGACATCGGCTAAGGAAATTTTTGGAAGTAGATTCAGTCAAACAATAACTCAGATTCTGTGATAATTGTAGAAAAAAAAAGAAACATAAATAAACTAAGGATGTATAAATAAAACAAAAAACTATGAAATGAAAATAATATAATATCGATACAATATGATATTTATACAATTACAATTCAACTTAACAATATAATTGTTATCACATTACGCTCTTCTCGCGTTTCAGGTACATTTCAAAATAAATGTAGTTTTGGAATTATAAAATTAATAATTAGAATATGTATAATTACATGTCAGGGTGTTATTCACGTCATTGGATTATATTAAAACTGATAATTAGTACATTAAAGATGACTAAAAACTAAATGAGAAATAAAGCAATTAAAAAATAAAAAACATTTTAAGGTAAACACAAAGTAAGATGACTTATTATTCACATTATTCTTTGCAAAAGAACACAGTAAATTTAATCATAGTTTGCATAAATTGTGTATTGTATTAAACTTTAAATTAAACGATGAATCTGTAACTGATTTTGAAACAATAAAAAAAAAATTAATAATAAATGCAGCGTAATCAATCGTTGCGTATTTAACAATAATAATGTATAATATAATTATATAAATAAAGCACGGCCTTTGTTTCTATATGAAATTGTATTCGATATGTAGTTGGTAAAGGTGTATTCAGATGATAGACTTTAAATAAAACCTATTTGTTTAGAATATTATGCAACACCTGTATTTAGACAATCGAACTACATCGGTTCGTTCTTTTGCGGTAAAATAACGTGACACTTTGGAATACCGCGTAAAGCGAAATTAGTCTTGCGAACGCAACATTAGAGTTCCAAAACTTATTCATTTCTTGTTCCATACGAAATCTATTAAAGAGATTATTTCACATTTTCTTTAGTTTTTACATTCTTTCATATTGGTAAAGCTAATGATAATATTTTTTTCTTCATAACGCTAAAACATTGTCTGAAGCCACAAAGGGAAGATCTTCCTAGGCTAGGTGTTATGCCTGGGGAACCGCGGCTCCGACGATGTTGAGTCGGAGGTGGTATTTATGCTCCAATCCGTGAAATCTTTGTTTGCGCGATTTAGACCCTTCGCTGATATTGGCTGAGCGCGTCATTCTCTTCGCTATTGACAGTTGGTGTGTGACATAAGTGATGTTGCCACACTGTCTGTTATTTTTGTAAAACTCAGGTCAAATCAAAGTTTCTAGGTTAGGTTAAAGTCTATCATGTGAATATGCACAAACTTACATACATATAATGTGCCTACAGTGACACTATTCTATAATATGTGCGCTACTTTGTGCTCGATTTTTATATTTCAACCACATTTTGTGTTTTTAAGTACTAACCCTAGATTACTAGAGGGACCATTCTGAACTGAAACAAAAATAAAATTAAAATTAAAAAGGAACTAATATGTAAAAAAAGAAACAAAATTTAATGAGTAAATTGTAAAGGTTTAATGTATTATTTCTTTTCACTTAAACGAGTTTAAGTTTTATGATAGGCTGTAATTAACAAGCGCTATTTAGTTATCGATGTGAGCCATCTTCATAAACGGTCTGGTTTTTCTATACATACATTTTCTCCCGTAAGATACGAGAACTTCCTAGTATCAATTGTTACGTTCCGTAAGACTTTGCTTGCGAGTTTTAACTTTACAATAGCGCCATCTAGTAACAAAATTGTAATGACAATTGTTACTTTAGGTTGGTAGTCCTTCGAGAGTAGGATAGACTAATTGGGTTTGGAGACTTCCAAAAATTGTGCTTGCGAGTTTTAACTTTACATTACTGACATCTGGTTACAAATTATTTAAACAATCTATACCTGTTTACCTCCTTGCGATACTAGCGTCCTGCGGGAACTGGGCAGGCTATTGTCCTCTACATTGTTCATACATACACATGGTCACGTCTATATCCCTTGCGGGGTAGACAGAGCTAACAGTCTTGAAAAGACTGAATGGCCACGTTCAGTTATTTGGCCTAATGATAGAATTGAAATTCAAATAGTGACAGGTTGCTAGCCCATCGCCCAAAAAAGAATCCCAAGTTTGCAAGCGTATCCCTAGTCGCCTTTTACGACGTCCATGGGAAAAACATGAAGTGTTCCTATCCTTTTTTGTATTCTTTTTTCTACATTGTAGTTTGAGAAAAAACTTTACTTGCGAGTTTCAATTTTAAGAACAGCGCCATCTAGTTCCGAATTAATTAAACAATCATCATTACCTGAGGTTTGTAGTCTTCTTATACGGTCTCGCGTTTCTGTACACGTTCCCCCCTTGCGATACTAGCGTCCCTCGGGAACTGGCCGGGCTGATGGCCGTGTGGAGTGACTGAGGTGACCCGGACGAGCCGGATAACCGCCGGATACGGGATTCTACCTCCTCGTTAGTGGGGGTTTCGTCACCTAAACAAAGTTATGATTGATTTATTCCACACAAACATACAAAAATACAAATCTTTCCTCTTTATTATTAGTGTGGATGTAACGGTTTGCATATGAATTTTCAGCGGTTGACACTTCATACTCTTACTCTGTATCATTGACTACCTACGTTACTTGTATGACGTGACTCTTAATAGTTAAAAAAATTAAGACGGTTTCTGTCCTAAACAAGATTATCTATAGCTTATCTTATAAATGAAAAGATACATTCAATTAAAGATTCCGCTACGCCTCTTCTTACTAGTCAAAAGCCTGGGAGCAGTGTATACTATCCAGACTGCAGATTTTGTTCACTGATAGAGTAATATTTAAATAATTATGAATTTAAAATGGAGTTTCCCATCACATTTCAAATGAATAAAAAACATTTATGGCGTCAAGTTTGACGGCTTCTGTTGTGCAGCGGTAGTGCGCTTGTCTGTGACACCGGTGGTCCCAGGTTCGAATCTCGGCCAGGGCAGGATGAGAAACGAACATTCTCTAATTAGCCTGGGTAGTAAATGTATATCTATATAAGTTTTTATTACAAAATATCGTATCGTTGAGTTAGTTTCTTGTAATACATGTCTCGAACTTTCTTCGAGGTTAACTCAATCTGTGTAATCTGTCCCTTATGTATATTTGCCTATGTCTGACATGTGCCGTGTAGTTCTGGCACCAATATAAATAGGATCACTCCATCTCTTTCCTATGGATTTCGTAAAAGGCGACTAAGGGATAGGCTTATAAACTTGGCATTCTTCTTTTAGGCAATAGGCTAGCAACCTGCAATGAATCTCAATTCTAACATCAAGCCAAACAGCTGAACGTGGCCTGTCAGTTTCTCACGGCTGCTGTCTCTGTCCACCCCGCATGAGAAATAGACGTGATTGTATACGCATGAACGAGTTACCATTTCGACTGCCGACGGGCGTCCGCCTGGTGAGATCCGGCGAGCTTTGTTAGTTAAGCCAAACAGCTGAACGTGGCCTGTCAGTTTCTCAAGGCTGCTGTCTCCGTTCACCCCGCATGAGAAATAGACGTGATCATATACGTATGAACGAGTTACCATCTCGACTGCCGACGGGCGTCCGCCTGGTGAGATCCGGCGAGCTTCCCCAGGGGCTCAGCGCGCCCAAAGGACTCGACAGGCCCGCCGTCACCAACGTATCATCCTCGTCTTCAGACTCTGAAATAAATTAAAAGAATTCTCACTAATACTGCCCTGGTATAACTAAAATGCCGTCATCTGCCAAATACTTGTTTTAAGTAAAACGTCAAAAACTGCGGTAAAAATTTAAACTGATGCCATTCATCAATGAGAACTATTGCCTATTTATGACTTAAAGTTACCAAAAAGTCGTATATACAGATCGAAAGAGATTTTTTTTTTATTTTACGACGACGTTTACGACGACGACGAAAGAGATGGAGTGGTCCCATTCTTTTTTGTATTGGTGCCGGGAACCACACGGACATGCCGGGAACCACACAGACAGTAATATTAATTAATATTACAATTTAACAAATTAGACTAATATTACAAGTGCGAAACAAAGTTAATTTGTTTGTTATTCATGCCGTACCCGGCACCAATATAAAATACGGCATCTCTTTCACATGGATGTCGTAAAATGCTACTAAGGGATATACTATAAACTTAGGATTCATCTTGTATGGCATAACTAATTAATAAAAGATATATCGTTGTCTTAGAAAAATAAAAATGCATACCATTGTAAACATCAAAGAAGTTTTCTTTCGACTCATTATGCGACGATTTCTTCTTTCGCTTGCTCTGAAACAATAAGACGGAAATAATACCTGAAATATTTTTGTTATTTTTCTACCTAACTATATAAGTCGAAAAATGACGAAATTTTCTACATATTTTTCATTTGGCAATCCTTTCTCGGATTTGTCACATGAATGGCGAGAAACCAGTTTGTAAATTAAAATTATAAAATTCAGTACTAATTCCTCATTTAGTTTGTAAATTAAAATTATAAAATTCGGTACTAATTACTAATTTCTCATTTGTCACTCAAAGATTTCTCGGAATTCTTACTGGTATGCGAGAAACCCGTTTGTACATTAAAATATTTTAATTTGTTCTAATTAAGTGATTTACAATTGAAAGTATGGTTATAACTTTCTCGCTTTAAACTTTTAGACATACAAGTATTTAATCCCAAAATTGTGTTAACATTATTATTAGCTGTTGCTCGCAACTTCGTCCGTCTTGAAGCTCTATAAATTTTAACTTAATGTAATTCCATAGACCAAGAAACGTTACCGAAAAGTTTCTTGAAAATCCGTTACGTAGTTTTTGCAAGAAAGACTAACAAACACACATCCTAACAAACTTTCGCTTTATATATTAATAGGATAAGTAGAAACTAGGATTGACTATAATTATTACTAACCTTAGTGAGTTCTTCAGCTACGGACATCTCTAATGCGTGATGCGTCCGCGCAAGCGCTGCCAACGCCTCTTCCAGTACACGATTTCTCTCTACCTGCGAATTTTAAAACTTGTGTTTATTGCATTTAAAATAACACCTATCACTTAAAAGTTAGGATACAAATTTCTATTTTGAGCAGATCAAATTATTATTGTGTAAACATCTATATCTTTTGCAACTCTTCCCATTGGGATTCTTTTTTAGGCGATGCTAACTATCAACCTGTCACTATTTTAATCTAAATTCCATACAGCTGAACATGGCCTTTCAGCGTTTTCAAGACTGCTGTCTCTGTCTACCCTGCAAGTGAAATAGACGTGTTATATGTATGTACTAGCAGTGCCCGCAACTTCGTCCGCGTGGAATAGTTATTATTGAAGCCCTCAAGGATGAATGATTTTCCCCGTTTTTTTTCACATTTTCCATTACCCCTTCGTTCCTAATAGTTGCAGCGTGATGTTATATAGCCTAAAGCGTTCCTCGATAAATGGTCTATTCAACGCAAAAATTATTTTTCAATTCGAACCAGTAGTTCCTGAGATGAGCGCGTTCGAACAAACAAACAAACAAACTATTCAGCTTTATAATATAAGTATATATATTTATAGCCTAAAGCCTTCCTCGATAAATGGTCTATTCAACACAAAAATAATTTTTCAATTCGAACCAGTAGTTCCTGAGATTAGCGCGTTCTAACAAACAAAGAAACAAAATGTTCAGCTTTATGCCGTGTGGTTCCCGGCACAATACAAAAAAGAATAGGACCACTTCATCTCTTTCCCATGGATGTCGTAAAAGGCGACTAGGCGGTAGGCTTATAAACTTGGGATTCTTATTTTAGGCGATGGGCTAGCAACCTGTCACTATTTGAATCTCAATCCTATCTTTAAAGCCAAACAGCTGAACGTGGCCTACAGTCTTTCCAAGACTGTAGGCTCTGTCTACCCCGCAAGGAAAATAGACGTGACTATATGTATGTATGTACGTGTACCTCTTTGGCGAGCCTGGCGGCGTCGCGGTCGCGCGCCTGCGCCACGAGCGCGGCGCAGTGCCGCAGCGCCGCCAGCGCGCCCGCGCCCGAGCCGCACGCGTGCTGGAAACGCTGCGGATACTCATTTTATTATTAATAATTAATAAATAAATATAAACGGGACCAATTACACATATTGAGTTAGCCTCGAAGTAAGTTCGAAACTTGTGTTACGAGATACTAACTCAACGGTACTATATTTTATAATAAATACTTATAAAGATAAACATCCAAGACCCCGGCCAATCAGAGAAAGTTCGTTTCTCATCATGCCCTGGCCGGGATTCGAACCCTGGACCTCCGGTGTCACAGACAAGCGCACTACCGCTGCGCCACAGAGGCCGCCGAATAGGCTATTTGACAAAGTTCTAAAAACTATCTTAGGGTATTTATTTGTTTATAAGGAGCCCTACAAAAATACTTTTCTGCCTTTATGACAGCTATTTTATTAAAAAATCGAAAAAGAAAATGAAATATTCAAATATGCCGCCAAAACGCGACTTTTAGCAATATGGCGGCCATAGCATGCAGTGACGTAAATTTCGTGTAAATATCATACAAAGCTTTTGATTTTCTCTTGTTTTATTTAACTTGTGCCACGTCATATGTGTGAAAATTATTAAAATGAGTTCCTATAAATGTTGTGCAGTGCCTCAATGCACTAATACAACAATAAAATCTCCTACGAAACTGTTTTTTTCTATGCCGATGGATTTGAATATTCGCAAGAAGTGGTTTCAGATATGATCTAAGATCTTTCACATTCCTCAGTTCGGCAGCATAGAAATCTGGATTGTCTTTAAAGAAGACAATCCAGATATCTTCTTCCAACCATTATTGCATCCACTTTTGGTAGGTTTCGACTGTCAGCTTTTGCGGAATTGGTTTCCATTATTAAATACCTATGTTATCTGAGTATCTAATCCCGAGCGATCAAACACTTATAAAATCTTGAAAAATAATAGCGAACACTGAGGAACGGTACGATCGACAGTCTGTTTATGGATAATTGACGTCATAATAGAAATAGCCAATCACGTTCGTTTTTAGTCACGTGACAGCTGCATATAAAAACCTAATTTTCTGAGACGGATTTTGTTTAAATAATGCAATATTTTTATCTCGCGTTATTACAAATCGCTCCAAAAAAATAATATTAAGACTGATGACATAAAAGAAATGTATATTTTTAACATCACGCCTCTTTCCCGGAGGGGTAGGCAGAGACTACCTCTTTCCACTTGCCACGATCTCTGCATACTTCTTTCGCTTCGTCCACATTCATAACTCTCTTCATACAAGCTCGGCGGTTTCGGGTACTTTTGACCTGACCCTTTACCAGGACGTCCTTAATTTGATCAAGATACGTTCGTCTAGGTCTTCCCACTCCGACCTTTCCCTCCACACTCTCCTTGTATATCTGCTTAGTCAACCTGCTTTCATTCATCCTCTCCACATGACCGAACCATCTTAACATACCCTTTTCTATTCCTGTAACTACATCTTCTTTCACATCACAACATTCCCTTATCACGCTGTTCCTTATCCTGTCACTCAATTTCACACCCATCATACTCCTTAACGCTCTCATTTCCACTGCATTTATTCTGCTTTCATGCTTCTTTTGCCATACCCAACTTTCACTCCCATACATTAATGTCGGGACCAACACGCCCCTGTGCACAGCCAGTCGAGCCTTTTTGGATAGTTTCTGACTGCTCATAAAGGCATGCAAAGCTCCATTCACCATGTTCCCCGCGTTCACTCTCCTTTCAATATCACTATCATACTTGCCATCT
Organism: Amyelois transitella; assembly: GCF_032362555.1. NCBI lineage: Eukaryota > Metazoa > Arthropoda > Insecta > Lepidoptera > Pyralidae > Amyelois > Amyelois transitella. The sequence continues at coordinate 11,674,370 of NC_083506.1, forward strand.
GATGTAAACTTTGATCCTAGATATACGAACTCTTTCACTTGCTCCACTTTTTCTCCTCCAATCAAAATATTACATGCTGTCATTTCTTTCTCCATTTCAAAAACCAGTGTTTTAGTTTTACTTACGTTCACTTTCATTCCTTTCTCTTTTAAAGCTTCATGCATACAGTTTACCATCTCCTGTAACTCCTCCGCTGATGACGCCAGTATAACCTGATCGTCGGCATAGAGCAGACATTTGACGAGTAACTCATTCATCCTTAATCCACTTTTAGACTCTTTCAAATCTGTCAAACAGCTATCCATAAATAGGTTGAACAGCCACGGTGACGCAACACATCCTTGCCTAACGCCTTTCTCAATCTTAAACCACTCAGTGTGCGCTCCGTTTATCCTGACACAAGCACTCGAATCCTCATATAAGGATTTCAGTGCTCGTATTAAGAGACTGCTCACCCCATGCAAAGAAAGTGCTGACCACAATTCATTCCTCTCAACTCTGTCATAGGCCTTTTCCAGATCTACGAATGTGCAATAGACTTTTTGACTCTTGGCCAAAAACTTTTCGGCTATGCACCGCAAGGAAAAGACCTGATCAGTACATCCCATTCCCTTTCGAAATCCCGCTTGAGCATCCCATATTTTGTCATCAGTTTCATTCCTGACTCTATTAATCAATACCTTAGCATACAATTTGCCGACGACGCTAAGCAGGCTTATACCACGATAATTTTTGCAGTCCAGCTGTGACCCTTTTCCTTTGTAAAGTGGCACGATAACAGCCTTACACCAATCTTTTGGTACTCGGCCGCTTCTCCAACACAAATTGAAAAGGCAGTACAACTGACTAGCTACTACGCCTTTTCCTGCTTTAAGCATCTCGACCGACACTCTATCACACCCAGCAGCCTTTCCCGCTTTCATACTCTTAAGTGCTTCCACAATTTCGAACATTTCAATTTCGCCTTCCATCTCATTCTCTTTTTCTTCGCTATAGCAGAAATCTTTCTTATTTCCTTCCTTTTTTTCAAATAAACTTTCAAAATAGTCCTTCCATATCTTTAGTACACATTCTTCTCCTTTCACAACGCTACCATCCTGGCATCTGATCCTAGTCAGCTCTTTGGTTATAGTATTTCCTCGGGCTGACCTTACGGATTTCCAGAATACTTTCAGATTTGACTGAAAGTCTTCTAATAGCCTTTTATCAAAATCCTCTTTATACTCTTCTTTCTTTCTAATCACAGCTTTCTTAACCAAATCTTTCATTTTCTTATATTCCTTACGTGCTTCATTCACATTTTCATCTATAACCTCTTGCATTCTTAAGTTAGCTTTTGCTGCTAACAAATCCAGCCATGCTTTCTTCTTTAATCGCACAAGTTCTTGCACATCTTTACTCATCCACGCATTTTTGTGATTTTTTCCTTTCCTTCTTCTACTTACACCACACACTTCAACAGCTACTTTCACAATTCTTTCTTTAAATTCCTTCCATCCATCTTCAATATCGCTCATTTCCTCTAAATCTTCAAATTCATCCTTCAGTCTATTAATATACTTCTTCCCTACATCCATATCTTGCAAATTTTCTACTTTTACTCTTTCCAAAGCGCTGGTTTGCTCCCTTACCCTGTGCCGCCAGCGATTGAAGATACCCCTTATCCGGGATATCACCAGTAAATGGTCCGAGTCAATGCCAGCACCGCGATATGCACGGGTATCCAGCACTTTGTTCTTCAATCTTTCATCTACAATCACAAAGTCTATCATACTTTTTAAAATACCTTCCACTCTTGTGTAGGTGTGGATCTCTTTATGTTGAAACATTGAGTTCGACACAAAAAGATCCCACTCTAGACAAATTTCTAATACACTTCTTCCATTATCATTCACCTTTTCGTCACCAAACGCACCAAGCACCTTTTCATATCCATCACGCTTTACACCCACCCATCCATTAAAATCACCTAACATAATAATCTTCTCATTTGGCTTGGTAACTTTCAATACTTCTCTTACACTATTCCAGAACTCCTCGTTTTCGCTTTTTCCTGATGTTGTACCCCTCGAACCCACATCCCAAGGTGCATAAACACCTAGAACGAAGATCCGAGTGATTCCAACTTTCAGCCTAATCCATAGAAGACGAGGGCTGACACACTCATACTCATTCACGCACTCAGCCATTCGTGCAGAAAGAATTAGACCGACCCCTTGACAGCCTCGGCTGGTACTGGAAATTCCAGACCAATACGCCGTGTAAGGGCCGTGCTGCGTCGCGTCGCATCCTTTCCGCTTCGTTTCATTCACGCACAACACATCCAAACGTCTTTCATCCATCATCTGGCATACTTCCTCAATCTTATCCTTCATTCCTCCTCTTACATTCATCGTCGCAAAGCGGCTTTCAGCAGACCGCATACCGCTCCCGCCGGGAACGAGACGTGATGGGGTGCGGACACCATCGCCGCCATTTATATGCTTTTTAAGGTTCATAATGCGATTCCCACGAGACGCTAGGGAAAAATTTTGTCCGCCCCAGCAGAGCCCCGCATGCCAGGGTAAGGCTAGCCATTACCTGGGGGTCGCCCAACCCCATGGCGGAAGTGGCACGCTCGAGACTAGGCTCGCCCCTAGCCATGCATCCATCGGCGCGGCAGACCTTAGATTGGCAGGGATTTACATTAAAGAGGAATCCCAAGTCTATCCCTTAGTCGGCTCTTACGACATCCGTGGGAAAGAGATGGAGTGGTCCTATTCTTTTGTAATGGTGCCGGGAACCACACGGCTTTACATGTATGTATGTATGTATATTTTTAATACAGTCAAATAGCCTATTATTATATACATGTAGAAAAAAAGACGGACGATGTGTGGCTTGAAAATAAAGTGAAGCATGTGAATGACAGAAAACTTGCCAATTGGTGAGATAATCTATGTCGCATCTATGACATAATTGCTGTCACGCTATTGGTAAGAGTGTGTGCTTGCGGTATGTGTATACATAGTGCGCCCGCATACTATTGGTGATTAATTTTGCCGTATAGTAAAACTCCCTCTGCCTTTACTTTCTACATCTATGATAGAATATAATAGATTCATTTTCAAAATTGGATACAAGGTATCATTTTGACGTCAACATAACTTAAATTTAATTATATCGACTAGCGCTCCTAAAGCGCATGTGTAGAAATAGCGACGGAACAAACTACACTGCAGCATTTTCACCGGACGTCAATTTGCAAATATTGATCGTACGTATGGGAGTCCTCCTTCAATAATAACTTTATTGTTATTTAATAACGGTCATATAAAGATCCTTAAAAATATATGGATTTTTTTGCAAGAACGTTACATACCATATAAGCGGAGTGATGCAAAGAGTTCCCCACGTTCACACTCTTGTCCAAAGCCGCAACAATGGCGGAACATTCACGCAGCTGAGTGTCCAACAACGCTAGGCTGTTCGTAGCCGCTGTCAGCGCGTCTTGCATGGATCCTATTTAAAAAAAAAAATATTCTAAACTTAATTAACATAAATATGATATGTGCCGTATGGTTCGAAATAAAAAAAAGGATTAGGGCCACTCCATCTCTTTTCCATGGATATCGTTTAAAGGCGACTAAGGGATAGGCTTATAAACTTGGGATACCTACTTCTTAAAGGCGATGGGCTAACAACATGTTACTATTTGAATCTCAATTCTATTATATAGTCAAACAGCTGAACGTCACCTGTCAGTCTTTCAAGACTTCTTGCTCTGTCTACCCCGCAAGGGATATAGACGTGATGTATGTGACGTATGTATGAACATTTTCGAAGACGCGTGTCAACATACATACATACATAAAATCACGCCTCACTTTCCCGGAGGGGTAGGCAGAGACTACCTCTTTCCAATGTTACGCGTGTCAACAACGCATTATTATGACGTGAAACGGGACGGCGATATAGTCTTTCGTTATACAAAAATGGCGTCGAGTGTGACATTTAAAAATTTATCACGTTACATTGGTGCCGGGAACCACACCGTCATAAATAAACACATGTTTTTCTTTAAGGAGTAAAAGACCAATATTGGAACTAATGACTGAACCTAAAGGTTTGTTAAAGATCAATATTGGAACTAATGACTGAACCTAAAGGTTTGTTAAAGATCAATATTGGAACTGATGACTGAACCTAAAGGTTTGTAAAAGACCAATATTGAAACTAATGACTGAACCTAAAGGTTTGTTAAAGATCAATATTGGAACTGATGACTGACCTAATGGTTTGTTAAAGATCAATATTGGAACTAATGACTGAACCTAAAGGTTTGTTAAAGATCAATATTGGAACTAATGACTGAACCTAAAGGTTTGTAAAAGACCAATATTGGAACTGACCTAAAGGTTTGCACTCATCGTCGAGGTCTTCCGTGGCCTCCCTCGCCGTGTCCGGGGAAGCCCCGGCCCAGAGATAGTGGCCGGAGTACGCTATATGCTCATTCAGGGCAGTTATCCAGCTCTGAAACACAATTGTCTTTTTTAATCTATACTTACTAATATTATAAAGCTGAAGAGTTTGTTTGTCTGTTTGTTTGAAAGCGCTAATCTCAGAAACTGCTGGTTTTAATTGAAAAATTCTTTTTGCGTTGAATAGACCATTTATAGAGGAAGGCTTAAGGCTATATAACATCACGCTGAAACTATTAGGAGCGAAGAAATAATGAAAAATGTGAAAAAAAAAACGGGGAAAATTATTCATACTTGAGGGCTTCAATGATGCCCAAAATAACTATTCCACCCCTGACCTGGATTCGAACTGCAAACGCAACTGTCTTCTGCCTACCCGACGTTTAGTTGTAGCAAGGTGATTTTTTAATATAGGAAAGTCTTTTGCAGTACCTACTTAAAAGAAATAGACTTTATGCGTTCATTATAGCTAGATGAAACATGAGCTACTTCTAGAAATTCCCATAAGAACAAGTATAGCGGCAATAAATCTATATCTGTGCCGTGCGGTTTCCGACTCAGAATAGAACCAATCCAAATCTTTCCCATGGATGTCGCAAAAGCCGACTAAGGTATAGGCTTATAAACTTGGGATTCATCTTTTAGACTTGCGACCTATTTGAATCTCAATACCATATTTGAGCTATGCAGCTGAAAGTGGCCATTTAGGCTTTATGAGACTGTTGGATCTATTTACCCCGTAAGGAATACAGACGTGATTTTATGCATATGTGAGGAACAGCCAATCTTTGGGAATCCCCGTCATTGAAACCGATCATAATCAAAGCAGGCGCAGTATCGAGCACGGTGGCGCCATCTAGGTAACTTCACGACTTAATTGACGAAGTGGTTGTATTTTTGCCTCTAAACCACGGGTTCTGGGTTCGAACTGTGGGCAGGTCATGATCCAAAACGATCTTTTACTGATTGGCATACTATAATTAGTTCTTACATGGTATAGTTGAGTTAGTGGCCCATAACCTAAATCTCGAACTTACTTTGGGGCTAGTTCATTTTGTGTACTTTTTTCTGTGCAAAACTTATAAAAAAAATAATATTTATCACTGACCTGTCTACAGCCCACCACATCGTTCTCCGTGTGAGGAACGGCCAGTCTATGAGAATCCCCGTCACTGAAGCCGATAACGATCAATGCTGGTTCTGTATCGGGCGCGGTGACAGTGGCGCCATCTAGGTAACTTCACGATTTGTTTTGCCTAAGTGGTTACGTTTTATATCACTATATTACTGATCCTTGATACGTCTCACTGTCAGATCATGATGGAAAACGATCTTTTACTGATTGGCATACAAGTACTTACATGCTTTAGTTGAGTTAGTGATCCATAACCTAAATCTCGAACTTACTTTGAGGCCTGTTCAATCTCTGTATTTTTTTTCTGTGCAAAACTTATAAAAAAAAATATTTATCACTGACCTGTCTACAAGCTACCACATCGTTCTCCGTGTGAGGAACGGCCAGTCTATGGGAATCCCCGTCACTGAAGGCGATCACGATCAACGCCGGCTCTGTGTCGGGCGCGGCGACAGTGGCGCCATCTAGGTAGCTGCGGGCGCGCCACCGTCCGCCCACGCGGGCGGCCTCCGCACGGGAACCGTAGTACAGAAGCACCCCCCTTTGGAGGACTGCCTGGAATTAATTTTGTGGTTTGACTTTATAAAATTTGAAGTGACTGGCAGTATAGACAACTCAATTTGATGACACTTTCTCATAGATAATTATTATTTTTTTAAAGAAATTTACAGTCATGGATACAAGTCTTTCAATGCCCCTCTTGAATTTTTATTTATTTATTACTATCTGTTGCCCAGAATTTTGTTATCTGTAAAAGTTCATATAAAAGCTGCCCCTTAGGAGGGTAGGGATGAAGAAATTTTTGTAAACCAGTTTTTAAGTTGGACCTAACTAATAGCAATAGTTTTCGCATGATACGAGTAAACGTACAGTCAGACAGAAATTATAAAAATCACATTTTTGGCTTTCAAATTCAGACATCGGTCAGTTACTATTTTATCATACGTATAGACAGATATAGATTAATATAAACTTAAACGTAAAATGTACAATAGGTGGACTTAATGCCATAAAGAATTATAAGTCGAACCTTTAACATTTCATTTGTAATGTAACAATTGACCACGCATCATATAATTTAGTTGTGAATACTTCCCACCTTAGACTTAATAACTATTGTCTCATGCAACAAACACATTATAAATAACTCACCCAAACAGGTCTCCATCCCAAAAAGCGGGACCTCTTCAGCAGTGGTCCTTCGAACCTCGAAGCGGTCCTCTGCAACCTTTGTACGGGCCTAACGCTCAACACTTCACGCATCTCGTTGTCTTTCGCTAAATCTATTGCGAACTGGCCTAGAAAAGAAACATGTTTTGACATGTGACTGTGCTACTTCGAAGAAAAAACTATTTATTTACATAGAGAGAGAGACACAGCCGTACTTATGGCTTGGAGAATGTGAGAAAGTTTGATAGAGCAATCATAGTGTTAAGTTTATATTCATTCAAATGGTGTAATCGATTGTAACCTATTTTGTATATGTTCATACATACATAATACATATAGTCACGCCTATATCCCTTGCGGGGTAGACAGAGCCAACAGTTTTGAAGAGACTAATAGGCAATGATCAGTTGTTTGGGTGTATGATAGAAGTGAGATTTAAATAGTGACAGGTTGCTAGCCCATCGCCCAAAAAGAACCCCAAGTTTGTTAGCCTATCCCTTAGTCGCCTTTTACGACATCCATGGGAAAGAGATGGAGTGGTCCTTCCTATTTATTTTTGTACTGGTGCCGGGAACCACACGGCACTAGTAGTAAGATCTTAGATACCTACTTTTTATAATATTATTAGTTACCGTCGCCGCTCACCGTTATTGTTTTTCAGTGTAGTGTCCACCCCGTTCTGCAGTAACAACACCGCTAGTCTTGCGTGACCCCTGTAAGCGGCGCAGTGCAGACATGTGTTGCCCTGTGCGTCCGCGCAGTTTATGTTCGGCGGGTTGGGACTGCTTAGCTGTAATAACAGTTAAAAATTAATAAAGCCCCAATAAATACATACATACAACCGCCGAGCTTGTATGAAGAGAGTTATGAATGTGGATGAAGCGAAGGAAGTATGCAGAGATCGTGGCAAGTGGAAAGAGGTAGTCTCTGCCTACCCCTCCGGGAAAGAGGCGTGATTTTATATATGTATGTATACATACATACATACATATGGTCACGTCTAAATCCCTTGCGGGGTAGACAGAGCCAACAGTCTTGAAAAGACTGAATGGCCACCTTCAGCTATTTGGCTTAATGATAGTATTGAGATTCAAATAGTGACAGGTTGCTAGCCCATCGCCTAAGAGAAGAATCCCAAGTTTATTAGCCCATCCCTTAGTCGCCTTTTACAACGTCCATGAGAACGAGATGGATTGGTCCTATTCTATTTTTTATTGGTGCCGGGAACCACACACACACAATAAACACATGATATCAAAATAATGGATTAATTGAATAGATTAATTTTAATGAAATCTAACATTAAAAAATCCACTTAAAGACACACTTTCTTGATTTGGATAAACAAATTAGTCTATTTTACTTTTAGGGATAACAAAAACAGTTGAGCAAATCTAAAATTCAATTCTCAAATTTGTAACAAGACCATTATCATTTTTATTAAGACTTACCAACTCCTGTATTTCGTCAACCTTCCCCTCCTTGGCAGCAGTCAACAATCTCCTCTCCCTCTCTTGTCGTTCCACTCTCTGTGCCGCTTCCAGCAATCTTTGCACATCTCTTGTCTTGCACACGTCACCAGCTGTCTTCCCTTCTCCGTTCATTATGTTCACGTCCGCATTGTTTTTGAGAAGTAGGATCACTAACTCCTGCAATTAATTTTACTATATGTTATTAGGGGATAGGTTTATGAACTTGGGATTCCTCTGGTAACCAATGGGCTGTAACCTTTCACTATTTGGATCTCAATTCCAACTTATAGCCATACAGCTTTTCAAGACTGTTGACTTTGTCTACCCCATAGGGAATATGGACGTGACTATACGTATACATATTATCAACAGACAAGCTTATGAATGTAGATGAAGTGAAAGAAGTATGCAGAGATCGTGGCAAATAGTAAGATGTAGTCTCTGTCTACTCCCACACCTGGACGGAAAAGAGGCATCATTTTAGGGATGAATCATCAGCGGGGTTAGCATGCACGCGCGCAACGCTACTGACGCTCGATAAACTATCGCTGTTTCGTTTTTTATAATGACGTGAAATGGGACAGCGATAGTTTATCGCGCGATTAAACAAAGTCGCGGGTGCCATGCGCCCGCAGACCGCAAAAAAAATTATTGATTGATAATTGAAAGGAAACATCCATTAAGTTATCACTAAAAAGGTCAAGGGTCGCTATACAATGTACATACATTGTATCAGCTGCCCACAATACACATAAAATATAATTCTCTGAAACACTGGCAATGTTATCAATGCTGTCCTTTATATTTGCTTTTTAAAAAGAGGTTTTTATACTGCAGGAATGAACATTGAATGCCCACATGATTCGAGACTACTTAGAGAAATAGAGCAAAACAGTCACAGAGTGGTACCACAAAGAAAGAAAACGCAGCAAAGTAGTTGGGAAGATGACATAAAGCTCATATCGGGGGCTCTGGAGTGGCACGAGACAGAATCAAGTGTTACTGTTTAAAGGAGGCCTACACCACAAGGCACTCTGAATTGCGAGACATACTGTAACACCAACCTATTGTTTAACCTCTGTTCCTCTGGGAACATCAGGAAATCCTCTTGTGGTACTCACACTACCTTGAGAACCTACAATAACTGACAAGTTCCAGGTATCTAGGCCCATTAGTTACAGCTGTACATTATCTGTCAGTCAGTCAGTAACTCGGTAAAGCAATAATTTTTATATACTTATTCATTGATTACCTCATTCCCAACAAAAGATGCTTTATGCAACGCTGTGTCGCCAGTGTCATTGACCTCGTCTATATTCGCTCCGGCCTCCAAGAGCGCCTCTACAACATCCACATGACCAAAGTATGAAGCTAGATGCAGAGGAGTCCATCCTAAGTTGCTTTTTGATTTGCCTGAAAAATATTAGTTTTTGATTTTTTTTTAAGTTGATTTAAAGAACAAAAAGGATAAAAAAAACATATTGCATGCCAGCACTTCTCTTTCTGTGTACATTGTAGAAGTCAATTAGGAGGAAGTTGAGATGCTTCTTTCAGGTGATGGTCTAGCAACCTGTCACTATTTGAATCTCAATTCAGTCATTATAAGTTAATTATGTGGGGATTATAGCTTTTTCAGGAGTAGTATTGAAGGTACATACATTTGAAAGAGAATGAGTCATAATTCGGGGCCTCTCTTTTTTATTTCAAGTTTTATTTTATTTTTGGAAGCCCTTATAACTTCTTACTATTTTTTTATCAATACTGGATTATGCATTTGTCTTCCACCTGATGGTAAGTGACGGTGAAAACAAAGACTTTTTTTGTTAAGGTAGCCTATCTATTTTCCTTTTATTTTGTACAACAGTCAAAACAACTGATTAAATAACTATTCCAAATATGTTGGTTAGTTTTATTCTGTAGTTACTAACATGTGAAAATGAAATTCTAGGTCAAACATTGTTAGCATCTGTTAAAGAATGCTGCTAAATTAATTGAACTTTTTAGCAATTAATATATAAGATTTCAAAGGTAACTAATTATAAAACAAAAAAGATTTTCAAGTCATACACTAACTTGTAGAATTAACAATTGTTAATAAAATTATTTCTTTCTTTCTTCCAAAGTATGTCCAGATAAGCATCAAGGTGAAATATTTTTGTATACTTTCGTCACAGTCTTATTACTGCAGAGAATCATCAGACCACGTAATAATTTTTAATGCCTAACTTTTAGCAGTTGAACTTACCCTTGCAATTTATATCCAATGTCAACCTCCCTTGAGCCTTGGCTTCTAGAAGGGCTTTCACAACCGAAAGTTCCCCGTGCCTTGAAGAATACAGCAAGGAGTCCTGTGCCTCCAAGGCAGGGCTGTCTGAATCTTCCCGAGACATTGTGATATTGCGAAGTTTATTTATTCTCTGTTTGGGCGTCGCCGATTACTTGGGTTGGATATTTAATATCACTTGTCGTATTAAATTAATTCTGCTTGGTCGACTGCGCGATGAACCGGTTCATCGTTCATTTATTTTATATACATCGCTTGCCGATTAATACAGTCTAATGTCAGTGTAAAAAGCAAATTTATAGCAAAACAAAATCTTGTGCTGTCAAAAGTTCAAAACTGTCAAGCAAGTAGTGTGTGTAGCTATAGTGGTGTGGTGATAGCTCTATCGATAGCTTGAGGAAAAACAGTGTTGATGGTAAACATATATATGTGTCTGCATTTATATTCTACCTTTTTTTAAATTATACTTTTAAAACATTCAAAATAGATCTGTGGCGACATCTCTACGCCACTCGCCACAAACATCAAATCAAACAACTACTGTCAATCATCGCGAAGAAAATGACGCGCTCAACCAATAGCAGCGAAGAATCTAAGACGCGATTTCGGCGATTTCACGGATTGGAGCTATATATACAACCTCCGACACAACACCGTCGGAGCCGCGGTTCCCCAGGCATAACACCTAGCCTGGCGGAAGATCTTCCCTTTGGTGGCGGTCGAGCCGAATCATCGCTCCCGCTACATTGGTGACCCCGACGTGATTGGAAGCAACCTTCTTCATCAACTCCAATCCGTACCATCATCACTCCTCTCACTCTGCAAGCAGTCTCACAGCAAGCCAGCAACTGGGTATCGCAGCAGGTCCATCGCAGCCGACTCACCGAGCTTCCTGGTCCTGTCTCCACCCGCACTCACTCTCTTCGACTTCAGCGACCAACGTATCTACCGCAGCCCACACCTGGATCTCTTCGACGGCCGCTCTACTCTCCAGCGTGGCAGCTCTGCACGATATCTACCGGCGCCAACAAGTCGACTTCGCTCTCTACTGTCTCGACTCACCGCAGACTACGAGCAACGCTACGGCTCACTCCTGACTCACTAGGACTTCGAGCAACTTCCGACTCACTGGAAGACAACTGGCACTTGCAAGCTACCGAAGCACAGATTGCACAGCAAGATCAAGACTTCAGACCTCCGGTCTTGGGGGGGAGTACTGTGGCGACATCTCTACGCCACTCGCCACAAACATCAAATCAAACAACTACTGTCAATCATCGCGAAGAAAATGACGCGCTCAACCAATAGCAGCGAAGAATCTAAGACGCGATTTCAGCGATTTCACGGATTGGAGCTATATATACAACCTCCGACACAACACCGTCGGAGCCGCGGTTCCCCAGGCATAACACCTAGCCTGGCGGAAGATCTTCCCTTTGGTGGCGGTCGAGCCGAATCATCGCTCCCGCTACAGATCTTTATTTATTGCAATACAATATACAAACCTTATTAGAGGTATGAAACTCTGTCCATTGTAAATAAGCAGAATTTTGAACATTTGAAAACAAAGTCTGGTTCATTCATTCATTCATACATATAATCATATCCCTTGCGGCTTAGACAGAGCCAACAGTCTTGAAAGACTGACAAGCCACGTTCAGCTGTTAGTCTTAATGATTGAATTGAGATTTAAGTAGTGACAGGTTGTTGGCCCATTCCCCTATAGGAAGAGTCCCAAGTTGTAAGCCTATTCCTTAGTCACCTTGTTCGACATCCACGGGAAAGAGATGGAGTGTTCCTATTATTTTTTAAGTTGGTGCTGGGAACCACAAGGTCTGGTAACGAAGAAAAACAAAGTGTGTGCTAGCTTATCTGCTCTGTTTTTGTTTCGAGATTAAAAGATAGTACCTATGCATTTTATCCATAATTTTGATTCAACATTGCTGACGATATTATAAAATGATTTTCAAGGGTAAGCTATCGATAGTCTACTATCGATAGTCTGGCAACACTACAGTGAAGTTGTCAAAACGGTCAATTAAAAAAAGTCAAAAATATCAAAACCAATAATTTCTTACCACTACGGTATTGAATACAAAATCGATTGTTTTTCGACGAAAACTGTCATCAAGGGAATAACCAGTCCTGTCACTCAGTGTCAAACAAGTTGCAAAAGTTTTCGCCGGTTGACTTGTTTGTTGTTTTTCTTATTTGAATGTTGTTCTTTTACATAAAATCACGCCTCTTTCCTCTTTGTTGTTCTTTTAATTTACAAATACTTGAAACACAATGTGTGACGATGTTCATAACTGTTGCCGAATTTGCTTAGACGTGGAATCAGATCACGTTAATATTCTTGGAGACCCCACTATACACCTTCACCTGAAATCATGCCTTGCAATTTCGATTACTCCAGACGATGAGTTACCCAAAGTAATTTGCTCAGCCTGTGTATCCAAACTAAGTGATTTCTACAATTTCCAACTCAATGCTAGATGTTCTCAAGACTGGCTGGAGTCTACGATCGAAGAAAAGACTAAAAAACCCTCAGAGAAAACTCCGATTCAACCATTACCAGATTCAGAGTACAATTCAGATTCGTTACTTGAATTTTTAAATAACACTGCAAATATAGAAGAATATTTAAATAATTTAGGCAAAGAAGATATACCGTCTATAGTGAATTTGTTAGACAGGAACGAGAACGCATTGGAATCTAAGTCGAAAGTTTCCAAGCCAGTAACACCTAAGAAAAAAGAGTCTTGCAAGCTGGAAAAGCATATCAACATGGAAATAGACGTATTAGATTCTGAAGCAGACGTTGTTAATGAGATTTTGATGAAGGAAACAGAACCGAAAATTAAACTAAAGAACGTTGAAAAGCTAGTTTGTTTTGCTTGTGCTATGAAGTTTGATAGTGTTCATAAACTGTCGCAGCATGTGAGTTCCTGTGATAATGCTTCTAGAACTTGTACAAACTGTCATATTCTATTTGATTCGAGGCAGCAAATGCTTCAACACAGTGTGGTTCATAACACATCTTTAACCTGTAATTGTGGTAAGCAATTTACATGTATAGAGAAATACGTGCAGCATCAAAGGACATGTGTCGTTGACTGTGGGCCCGCAATGGGCTGTGTATATCGATGTAAGCAATGCGGTGGGTTGTATAAACAAAGGTTAGAACTTTATAGGCACGCTAAACAACACGTAACAAAGGCTGAAGAGAGGATGTGTGATGTATGTGGTCATACATTCAGGGGTGACAACGCTTTGTCTGAGCATAGGAAGAAACATGACCAGACAAAAGATGTCATGTATAGGTAAGAAATATTCGCAATGTAATTTAATTTAATTTTGTCTTTCATTGAATATCTTTTAAGTTAAATCATGAAATGTAGTGAGTGGATTATAAATTTTTATGATCTAATAAAAACATTGTCTAACCATTATTTTAATTTCTGATTTATCTTATCAATGCAATTTCTTATGACAAAAGATTAAACATATTATCAATTTTAAATTTTTTGTCTGAAATATTAAAATTTTCAATCATATAAATAATTCATCTTTAAGTTTGCTACTTTTACTATTAAATTTAAGCATGTTGGTTGCATAAGTAGATATTGGTTAAAGTTTATTAAGAGTAAAGGTTACAAAAGAGTATTCAATTTAATGTACATAATTGATAACAAAAATTGTCATTTGCAACATGCTTCAGTTGGGGTTTGTACTTGTGGCTCTATATGAATCATGCATTTTAATTGGGCACCTTACCAATTCGATTCAACCACTGATGCTCTTAATCTTAAAGGTGTCACTCTATTTATACATGATGTACCTGTGCGAAGCCAAGTTAATAGTTCTATAAAATATACATGTTCTCTTTTCAGATGCAAAGTATGCAAGTTCACGTCTGCTGATCATAATGAGATGTACCGCCATGTTAAAGGTCATACTTCAATGCCGGAACCAACAAAACACCTTTGCGAATCTTGTGGCCGCTGTTTTGCAACCCACGCATCACTTATAAGACATATGAGTCAGCATGAAACTAAGACTTATAAGTGTTGTATCTGTAGTAGAAATTTTAATAATTCCAAAGCTTTAGATAACCATATGACTGATCATAATGATATAACTATATGTGATAGATGTGGCTGCAGTTATAGCAGTCTTGACTTGATAAAACATAAATGCTTTTAATTAAAAATAGTTTTTGTTTTAATTAGTTTATTCCAACAACACCTAAACAATAAGCCTTCATTTATATAGTTAAACATAAGCATAAAAATACAAATTAATCTAAGAAACATCATTTAACAGTAACAAAACCAGCCTCTGTGACTGAAGTTGAAGAAATCGGTGAAAATGATCCTTATGCGGTACGGGAGAAGGTTCAAAAAGTCCATGAGAAATTTCATGAACCAAGGTATACAGATTGTTTTGTGGTTCTTGCGGATTCCTGTAAAAGAATAAATAAAATTAAAACAGGTGAATTAAGAAAGCGCGGCAGACTTAAATGGACAACAAAAATTATATAAATTTCTTTCTAGTGACGTCATTCGGGCGAATTATCAACTACTCCTGCCTCTCCTTTTCGTCTCTCTCGGACATTAAGCTTAGGTTAGGTATCCGTTATCAAGGTTGGGGTTAATAAATACTTAATCGACACGGTACTGCAACAGTATCTTCAGACTTCCTAGTGTATAAACTAAAGGGACACTTAAGTGGTTTACTCATTTGGACTGTTGAAGGCTTAAGATTTTGCAGGGGTCAAGAAAGGGTGCTTTTAGTTTCTTTCATAGTCACGCTGCAAATTTTTTTATAGTCCTAAAAACATCTTACCATCTATAATAATCTTAGCTGCTTCTTGGGCCGTCACCTCCTTGTGCCAGGACGTGAACCGGTGTGTGGTGGGGCAGATCCCCGTGGACACCGCGGACATGTATACCGACGTCGTGTTAATGTTCTTAGTCCACGTATCCAGGCGCAGTTCCTCGCTGATAGATTCCATTAAGCCTGGAAACATAAATAGGTGTGAATTTAGTTAATTTATCCTGCAATGGTTGCAGATGTAAAAGCTTCACGTAAAAATCGCACCTCTAAAGGTGAGGATGTAACCGATACGCCAGGAGTAAAAGCCTCGGTTTGGCAACTTTTATCAGTGAAATATGGAGCCATTTTTGAGTAGGTAAAAAATTTAAAAAAACACGCGTCGCACAATTCCATCGTTGCAATGGAATACGCGGAAAAGTGACGGAGATGTTGAGCAGCATAGTCGTCGAAGCTTCGATTGTTCTGCAACGCGGTGACGGGTAGCCACATGTTAAGCTCAGTTACAGCAGCTCGTTCACGTTTAAAAGTGGTCAAGAATTAAAAGCAGTTACAAAAGTACTTGTTAGCACACATATGCTCAAAGAAAGTTCGAGAGTGGTGTTTGCAAGGTCTCTGCTTTTATCTCGAATAAAATTTTGTCCCCGTGGAATTTTCCATAATTCATTACTACGCTAGCGATGGCGTATAAGTCATTATCGTATTAATTCTTACCTCTTAGTCCATATTTAGCAGCGCTGTACGGTATCATATCAGCGCATGGTATCAACCCCGCACTGGAGTTTATGGCCACTATGTGTCCATGTCTCCTCTCCACCATGCTTGGGAGGAATGCTTGGATCAGCTGTAAGTAAAAAAAGATTATTATAATATTCCGGGCATTATCCTAGTTGCAATCTCGGGCAAGGAGCCCAGGGTCGACCTATCACCACGATTGGAGAAAATGAGTACCTTCTTACTCTCGTAAACGAATTTGCCGTTACGGACAAGACAAGCAGGACGCCCGTTATGCGTACAAAGTCGTCCAAAAAGGTCTTCTAGACTTTGTGAGACGGGCAGCAAGAAAAAGAGAGAGAATCTGTGTCGAAGTGGCTATATTAAAATTTTAAGATATAAGAAGATAGATAATAGAAGAACTTACCCAAAAATGTGCAAGCAAGTTGATCTCGACCAACTTCACGATAGACTCCGGCTTGAGGCTCATCAGCGGGGCGCACTTGAGGGCCCCGGCGTTGGATATGAGCATGGTGACGTCGGTGACTCTCCTGCGCATGGCGGCCGCCATAGCGCAGACTTGCTCCCTAGCCGTCACGTCTACCGTGTAGCCAAGGCACTGAGTAAACAATCCCAAAATTTTATGAAATTGTTGCAACCGTACCGAAATTGAAAGGAAAGGATCTATACAAGACCAACAGAAGCCAAAAATGTGATCTTTAGAATTTCTATCTGTACCTTCTCGCATCACGCGAAAACTTGCCGCGATTTAGATGCGGCTTTCTCGGATTCGGCTTGGTCCGACTTAAAAACTGGTAAGTATAAAAAAAATCCTTCACACACCCATTTAAATGGGGTCAGCTTCTAGTAGGTACCTATGTATGAAAATTGTTAGTGAATTTATATAGTGAACGGAGTCCCGGGCAACATAGTTAGTCCATTATATTGTTTTACAGGGCAGACCCAAATATAATTATTGTAATTAACTATAATATAATAAGTAAGTAAATAAAGTTTTATTGTGGTTTTGATATTTATGATGAATTTTAATGGGCTAGTGAAATGATGGTAGTAATTGTATGATTCGTTCGAAACATTACAATCAGCGTAGCTTGCAATCGAGACTCGTACCTTTTGTAGCTCCAGCTTAGCTAGCTCGTAGTTTTGCTTTCACCACATGTAGCATTATTCGCTCAAGTGCAGCTCACTCGTATCCTAGCTTCGCGAACTTTTAACGATATCGTAAAACTTTTTCGTCGTGTTTTTGTATCGTTTTTAGCAATCTAGTAAGTAGAATCAAAACAATTACCTCTCCATCTTTCCTTCTGATCTCGTCCATGACAGCGTTGTTCCGCCTCGAGTCGCTGTCCCAGCAGATCACGGTAGCGCCGAGCTCGGCTAACTGAATCGCCAGCTCCCGACCGATACCATTGCCTGCACCAGTTATCTGTTAAACAGGTCAGATATCACACATCTTTGTTATAAAGGTTTAATGCCTCTCATACCTGCTTTTGTTTGTCTTACTTTGAACCACTGTGTAGGAGACACAGCAATATTATTTGTGTTATTATGACTAGGAGAACACCTTGGAAGGCTGAAATTCGGTGAATTCCGTCATTCCCCGAAATTCCCAAAGGAACGGAATAACACTGCACCTACACTTATTTACTAGAAATCGTGTTCTTAATGCGAGGACAGATTTACTACCTAGTTACCTTAATTTTAATCTAACCGAAGATAAGCGTAGCGTCGTAAGTATCACGACCACTTTTTCGTAAAATTTTTACTTAACGGACATAGAAAATTGTACAGTACTTACTAAAATAGTTTCTCCATAAAGGCTCTTCTTAACAGGCGGGATCACTACCCTTATAACCGCCACAGCACACGTGGAAATCAACTTGGCCACCAATACCAAAGTATCCAAAGCCCAAAGGGGTACATTGGCCAACCCCCCACTACCCCACCAGGGCAGTATCCACACCTCCTGCGCAGCCCTAAATCTCCTAGCCAAGTTCCCTATGGAACGAGTAAAAATGCTTTTTACAGGCATAAAGATAAAATTATCATAAAAACGCACGCATAGTTTGAAATGTCACTGGCAAATGCAGTGCAAATTGACAAATGAGTATTTTGAATTTCCCCGAGAATTCAATGAGGTTTGCATTGTCATAGATAACAAAGTCTTGTTTTATTATAGCAAAATTAAGTTTAAATTCAAAGTGTCATTTTGTCAAAGTATCAAAAACATTGATAGAATAGAACTTAAATAAATATTGTAGATTTTATACGTTTATCCAGTATTAACTCATAATACGATACAATAATGGCAAAACCACTGCAAAAAGAGAGAGAGAACCGGTCAGCCGAGAAGAAAGACTTCACTTTCCATCCTTACACCATCACTCCGGAGAGTGCTCACACTTCAGTACTTCTTTTAGAGTCAACAGAACCTGAAATACTATGTCAGGTATTACTTTTTTTTTTGTTTATGTATGTAGGTAATAAGAATAGATAATGCTTCTAGCATTAAGTCCGACAATAATAAATAAATAATAAATATATACAGGACAAATTACACAGATTGAGTTAGACTCGAAGTAAGTTCGAGACTTGTGGTACGAGATACTAACTCAACGATAGGTACTATATTTTATAATAAATACTTATATAGATAAACATCCAAGACCCAGGCCAATCAGAAAAAGTTCTTTTCTTATCATGCCCTGACCGGGATTCGAACCCGGGGACCTTCGGTGTCACAGACAAGCGTACTACTGATGCGCCACAGAGGCCGTTAATGTGCTATACATTTGTATTTTGTGCAATGAAGTTTAAATAAATAATAAGCGATTGGTAAAAAATTATCAACTAAGTAACTAGGTACCTACTTCAAATTCGTTTGTAGGTGCAGATAGGCATTTCGTAGTTTGTATGAATTTCGTAGCACGAGCATCGTAGCAAGTTCGTTGACGTAGCATATGGCGTAGTTAACTTTTTAACTTAGGTATCAATACTGCTCGTTAAGGTTTAGTTTCGATTTTTAGTCCGTTTACGTCCGATCGTTAGGTGCGTCAATCCAATCTTGAGTGAGACCGTTATGTTTAATCCATTATCTTGGTATTGAATAGACATAGAGAGAGGAAAAGGCTTATAGCATATTTTTCTATTTTGTTTATTCCAGACACTTCGGGCAATAACGAAATTCTCTGCGCAAGATACGCAAAACCGCTTCGTATTATTCAACTTGAATGCAATCGGGTTCATCCTTCCCCATGTGGAGCATAACGAGTTGAATATAAAGAGGTTTGCTCTGAAGGCCTTAGCTCAGCTGTGCCAGTTGCCGAGAGGGCCAGAACAGGTCTTGAAGAACCCTCAGAATTTGAGGAAGATTGCTTTTATGATGGCCAAGGTACTAATCGATTAAAATAACATTGTAAGAGGTAAAGCTCACGTAGGTGGGTCAACTTTGTTACGGCTTCTTTTAAAGGTTTCGATTTAATATCTGACAGATACAGATACTTTTCTTCAAGGTTAAAAGACGTTTGATATAAATTAGATTAAATTATTTATGCACGCTCATCGTCATGCCCTAAAAACGGAATATTATCTTCCACAGATTTCAAATTATTTCCGAATTCAATTTTATCTAATTCCCTTAAGTTTCTTTAGTAGGTGCTTTTGTTCATTATCTTAGCCGTAAGCAGTCGCTGGATTTAGACCGCAATTGACCTAATAATTATTGTTACTTACTACATAAATAGTAGGAAGTATGACTGATCTCATTTTCAGATGGAAGATGTGTTCGTTTTGGAATTCTCATCCCTGGTCTTAGCAGAGCTGACGAGAGAACCACTGGGATGTGAGCAGTTGGTCTCTGCTAATGTCCTGGCTGCTCTGTTCGGCAGAATGAAGAACCACGATCCGGACGTCCAAAGGAATTGCTTACAAGTTAGTGGACTTAGTTCTTTATTAGTTTGTAATTCAAATTCTTCTTGTCATATTCTCATGACCGAAATTCGAGACCTAGGATCTGTTTTATACTGTACCGTGTACATAAGTTAAGTAACAGTTTTTTTTTGTGATATGGTCCCGAGTAAAGGTTTCCCTTATCATCAATGCGTGATTTGAGATTATATTCTCCTTAGTTAGCTTCAAAGTATAGCTGGACTCATAAAGACAGTATCAGAGGTATCCACAATTGGCGAGGTATTCCCGACAATCTTACTTAGAAGTAAATCTTACTTATCACAGATACTTAGCAATCTGTTGAACGACCCAGTCTGCGCCGCTGAAGTGACTAAAAACCAGCAGTTCACCTGGCCGCCACTGCTTAAGTTGATGCGAAGTAAATACTTGGCTATTCAGCAGTCGGCCCTCAGAACGGTGGACCAGCTGATCTGCCGCTATAAAGACAATGCAGTGCAACAAACCTTTAGATTGTCTACGGGGGTGCTGGATCTTTGTGATGTGTTGGAGGTGAGAATTGGTACTCTGTCTCTTTTGCCTCTGTTCATTATGTTTCTGTTATTTATACCGGCTTTGCACTCTCTATCTTTCAGAGAGTCATATCATCATGTTCTAAAGGCCTGCATTTAACGCGACTGACTCTATGTCACAACCGACATATAGTCCGTCATGTTGGAACTCGTGTAACCTGCATGATCCTGTTAAAGGGAAAATTTCAATTTAGTTGATGTTTATTTCCACTTTGACGCCGCTAACGACATTCAAAGAAAACAAATAGGTGTACTGGTAGATATGTTAGTGGTTTAGTATAGTACTATTTTACAGTACCGATTAAACACGGGGCTGGCACTAAACTTTGTCTGTCACAGATTCACGCTAACATCATATATCAAAGATAGATATTAGGCATTGTATACATGCCGATATGCCAATTCTCCACTTACCATTAGGTATTCCTTTCTTCTAGACATATGACTTCCGCGACGTTCACGCCCAAGTTCTCAGCGTTCTAAGGAATTACGCTGAAACAGAAGAGAATTCGGCACATCTGTACCAGTCTGGGTGTATTCTCAGATTGTTGGCTTATCTGGATTCTGCTGTGCCTACCATGAAGCCTAACTGTTTTGCTGTCCTTACGAAAATGTCTTTTACATCTAACGGGAGAGACGTGAGTACTTGTGGTAGAAACTAAATAATTTAGCAAATTAAAAGGAAAATGATGTTGTTCAAGTGTTTAATTTTTCTTTAGGATATGTTGGGTAAAGTGTTTAACATACAATTGCAGAGGTAAAATTAGAGCAAAGTAATCAAGTCATGCTTCTAAACGTGTCCTGAATCTATTGGAAACTTGAAGGCAGTAAACTCTTTTTAATTCAAATATAGGTATTCTTTTCCACATTTTTGCTTGGAGTAGGTACAGTTGAATTTTCACAAGAATCGGTACTGGAAACTTTAGCTTTTTAATTGCTATTCCTCAACCTGTCCACTTTAAACCATCCTTCAGGCCTTGCATCAAACGAACACAGACTTGGTCTTCTGCAATCAACTGATGGGCAACAACTTGGATCTGATAGCCGATGCTGCTCTGGGTGTCGCCAATATGACCAAGTTGTTTACATCTGCCAATAGAATAGCTGAAACCAATGTGATCGACTCTCTTTCAGGTAACTCTTCTGGGGAGTTCTCTCTTCTTCTCTTCTTCATATCAGTCTTTTGAAAACTGTTGCCCCTGTTTACCCCGCAAGGGATATAGGCGTGATTATTTATATGTATGTGTGTACCACTAAGGGACTAAGTACTTTCATACAAAAAATACCACAACTATGATCCAATCCATATTTAGTTCTCCAAGTAAGAGCGCTAGACTTGTGTAACTTCGTGTAATTACATAGTCAATAGTCAATTTGTACACAAAAATAAGCATTTATATACTCAAATAAAAGATACACATACATACAGTGTTGCCAACCCTAATTTTAGAAAATTAGTAGAATATGTGCCGAAAACCGGTAGAAGTTGGTTGAATCCAAGATTAAAAATAGGTAGATCTACCACCTTAATTTAATACATACATAAAATCACGCCTCTTAATTTAATAGGTTTTTTAATTAAAAACACATAAATAATAATAATTTTATATAATACATCTTCCACCAGCGCATTTAAGATCACACTTGCATGCTTTACAATAAAAATATTCATCCCCCTTCCTACTACCTTGTGGCCAACCTGCATATTCCTTTTTTTCCCTGATGACTTGATATATACATAAAATCACGCCTCTTTCCCGGAGGGGTAGGCAGAGACTACCTCTTTCCACTTGCCACGATCTCTGCATATTTCATTCGCTTCATCCACATTCATAACTCTCTTCATGCAAGCTCGGCGGTTTCGGGTACTTTTAAACTGACCCTTTACCAAGACGTCCTTAATTTGATCAAGATACGTTCGTCTAGGTCTTCCCACTCCGACCTTTCCCTCCACACTCTCCTTGTATATCTCTACTTGATATATTTTTGATCATAGTGCCTTTTTCTGGCCTTTCGTGGTGGAGGGTCTGACCTTTGACTCCGTACACCTTCTCCCCCACTATCATGGGCATCGCTGCTATTAGAATCCATTACTCTTTGAGATAGACTCTAGGTTGCTAGATTCAGAAGTAGATAACAACAACTCACTCACAACTCTGTAGTAACTAACAAAATTAGACAAAAACAAACAATATCACAATTACTACATCAAATTCAACTCAATATTTTGATTTGATGTAATGCTAACAAACAGCTTGAATGCTTCAAACGCGGTTTACGCGGTATTGTTGTATCAATGTCAACTGTCAATCGTAAGGTGCGGCCTCATGCTCGTTCTCAGCGACAAATTGAGACACGTGACAATATTTTAAATTTCCCGCGGCTTTAAAATATCTCTAAAATAGCTTGAAAAATAGGTAGATTTGAGGCTTAGGTTGGTAGACAGGTAGACTGAGGGCAAAGTTGGTAGATCTACCTAAAAGTTGGTAGATATGGCAACAGTGCATACATATCACACAAGAAATAAAAATAACTTATGCATTCAACCTGCAAGAATAAAAATGCTCCACCAAAGCCCATTTCATATGGGAATAAAAATTTATAATAAACTACCAAATTCTATAAAAAATGAAAATAAATTAACTCACTTTAATAAAAAAATTTAGTCTATGCTTCTTCAAAACAATTTTTATTCTATAGATGAGTACCTTAATTTAAATAAGTAGTAGGATTATAATATTTTTACATTGTAAACTTGAAAACATTAGAACATTATAAATATTTACAATAATAATAAATAAGCACCTATTAACAGATAAATATAAATTGTGCAATACTAGGTTTAAACAATTCTAATTAGATTTAAAATTATAATGTGATACTAAGTATGTATAAGTTTGTATGTCTACTAATACATAAAAATGTTTGCAACACCCGAAAGGGTAAATATGAAGATCTGTTATACATAATATTTAAGACCTTGTTGTACTCATATTATGCAAATAAAAGTTTGAATTTGAATTTGAATTTGAATTAGTGTTATGAATATTATAAATGATATATTAGGACATCATCTTCATTCTGTCTACATTCATTCATGTTTTTTAATGTAGACAATGTGCATTCGTCCGCGATTTAGATTTAAGAGATCCATATTTGTAAATTGACGTCCGATGAAAATGCTGCAGTGTAGTTTGTTCCGCCGCTTCTTCTACACATGCGCTTTGGAAGCGGTATTAGTTATAATTAGAATTAAGTTATGTGACGTCAATAAGTGATACCTTGTATCCAATTTTGAAAATAAATCGATTCTATTCATTAACAGCTATCCTAAGCGACGAAAACATGCCTTGGTTCTACGTCCGCCTGAACGCTTTGAAAGCGCTGTGTGCACTATGCAGTCCTACAAACGGTAGCGTTCCGAAGGCCGCATTCGCGTTGGTAGAGCCCAAGACGTTCGCAACTTTGAGGAACATCAACAAGAAAGGTGAGTCATTAATTTTCATCTTTCTGATAGCTTACGTGAAACCTATACCTACTCTTACTGATAGGCCAAGTTCAACTTTTTGGCTTGATGATACAATTGAGATTCAAATAGTGACAGGTTGCTAGCCCATCGCCTAAAAGAAG
This sequence comes from Amyelois transitella, assembly GCF_032362555.1. Lineage (NCBI taxonomy): Eukaryota > Metazoa > Arthropoda > Insecta > Lepidoptera > Pyralidae > Amyelois > Amyelois transitella. The sequence continues at coordinate 11,698,570 of NC_083506.1, forward strand.
TATCACATGTTTATAAGCCTATCACTTAGCCGCCTTTTCTGACATCCATGGGAAAGAAATGGAATGGTCCTATTCTTTTTTATATTAGTGCCGGGAACCAAACACACAGCAAACAAACATTTCCATGGATTTCGTAAAAGGCGACTTAGGGAATAAGCACATTTATCTAGTACAACTTTTACCATGATTCAATATTTGTTAGGTGCAAACGTTGCGGAAGTCAGATGAGATAATATTGGTTCTCAAAAGAGCGAATCCCAATAGATACTAACACACAAACATATATACGTCACGTCACGTCTATATCCATTGCGGGGTAGACAGAGCCTATAGTGTTAAAAAGACTGAAAGGCCACGTTCAGCTGTATGGCTTCATGATAGAGATTCAAATAGTACCTAACACACAAGTATGTTGTTCTTAATGATAGAATTTAGAGTCAAATAATGGCAGGTTTCTAACCCGTCGCCTGAAACAGGAATCCCAAGTTTATAAGCCTATCCCTTAGTCGCCTTTTACAACATCCATATATGGTGTGGTTCTTTTCAAACACTATATTTTCTACTGAACAGCTAAAGATGTGCCCGTGGAGGCCCAGCGCATGGCGGTACAATGTTACATCAACCTTCAGAGCTATGAACATACAATCAGTGCGATGCTCACCATGGATTTTATTCAGGAGTTGATCAATATACTTTTGGTTAGTACTTGAGAGTCGTTTTACCAAGATAAGTTGCGATGTCTTGCCGCTTCGGTGTCTCCTGCGCACCTTTTCACAGCCCGGGAGCCGCAATATCTATACTAATATTATAAAGCTGAAAAGTTTGTTTGTTTATTTGTTTGAACGCGCTAATCTCAGGAACTACTGGTTCGAATTGAAAATTATTTTTGTGTTGAATCGACCATTTATCGAGGAAGGTTTTAGGCTATATAACATCACGCTGCAACTATTAAGAGCGAAGAAATAATGGAAAATGTGAAAAAAAAACGGGGTAAATTATTCACCCTTGAGGGCGTCCAGTATAACTATTCCACGCGGACGAAGTCGCGGGCACAGCTAGTATATAATAAACGGGCCCACGCGCCCCGGGACTTCCCCTTTGGACTACTACAGCGCTCACCAAGTTAAGTAGCTCGCTATCCTCTGTCGGCTACTTGCTGGGTGTCGTGTCTATAGCTAAACCCACGACCTCTTATATATTGTTTAACTAGTCCGATTATAAAGGTTGTAGTTATTGTATGGATCTTTAAATCTCGTCTCTCATCTTCGAAGTTTTACCTAAACGCCTCATTATTATTTCTGTCAAGTCGGAGTCTCCTTACGGTGATAGGAGAAAAAAGTCGAGATATTGGTTGTGACGTTTAAGTAAACGTTACAGGTAAGAGAGACGACGAGAGATAATGAAAAAAGCCCATAGAACAACTACAGCCTTAATTAAGACTTTAAGAGGCAAAAGTCCAAAGGCCGTATAGGGTTCCCGGGGTGTGCAGGGGAGACCGTACGAAGTCCTATAACCAAGTGTATACCCATACATGCCCTTTCGGGATCTAGTTGAGATGGTGATAATGAACTACCATGATATGAGAAGCAATTAATTTATTCAAATTTAATTTTTTGAGATTTTCGCCAGTATATCTTTTATTAAACATTTCATTCTTGATCAAATTAAGGACGTCCTGGCAAAGGGTCAGGTCAAGAATACCCGAAACCGCTGAGCTTGCATGAAGAGAGTTATGAATGTGGATGAAGCGAAGGAAGTATGCAGAGATCATGGCAAGTGGAAAGATGTAGTCTCTGCCTGCCCCTCCGGGAAAGAGGCGTGATTTTATGTATGTATGTTAAACATTTATTTTCAGCGCACTGACGTGTTTCTAAAGATGATGACGTGTACAGTTCTTTGTGGTCTTATGCGTGAGGATGTGGCCCGGGAACTCTTCACTTTGAAGAACGGGGAAGAGATAAGTATTGCTTTATACCGTCTTTTATTTATTTCTTTACGCTGATTACCCACAATCTTAAGACAAAAAGTTAAAATTAATGCTAATTGTCTACCAGTTAACCTTTTTGTTCTTGGTCTGTTCGCATATTTACGGTTCAAATTATGGGCCAATTTATCAGTTTTCTTGGCGTTCTTGTAAGCTGGGAATTACTTTGTTGAATTGATAGGAACAGTTCAATTTACAGGTCGTGTCAAATAATCTTAGAACAGAACACATAGGCTTTCGGACGGCTCTCTGCACTTTGATAATTTGCAGCGTGAACGATGAAGGAGCCGAGGTCTATTTGGAGTTAGGCACCGTCCAATAGTAAGTATACAGTGGGCCACAAAGAAAATACTACCTCCAATACATACTAGGTAGACTCTACGAAGGTGGTAGATTAATTTTAAGAAACAGCCGCGGAAATTCAGCAGAATAGATACCTATATTATATCGGTAATTTTGTTTGAATAGGTACAAGTAAATACTTATCTGTGTAGGATCAAGTTTTATAAATTCTTCCCAATAATCGGGATTCACTTTCTCTTTTCGGGAACTTTATCTGATTGTCCTGGGTCTTGGATATTTGTTTATATAAGAAGGTAGGATTTTTTTTTTTATATAATATATCGTATCCTTGGGTTAGTATCGCGTAACACAAGTTTTGAACTTGCTTCGAGGCTAACACAATCTGTGTTATCTGTTCCGTATACCTATATTTATTTATTTATTTATTGAAACGGGACCTTATTCAGTGTATGACTAATTCCATCATGAAACCTACAGCTGAACTTGGCCTTGGTCCTTTCAAGATTGTTGACTCTATATACCCAGAAGAAATAAATACGTGATCTTTTTATGTCAATATTTAGATTTAGATTTTGACTTTTTTTTACTAAATTTGCTCAATTGCAGTATGGTGGAGAATAAACAAGCGCGATACTGCGTAAGCGCATGGGAGCCGGCACTAGAGGCTATCTTTCGTCACCACGCCTCAGCGAAATTCGCTTTTTGTGGAAAACTCGACATCAATGATTTCACACAGGTTCGTTTTTATAGATTTTTAATTGTGGTTGTGTAAATATAAATGACTGGTTATTAAAATCACTATTTTCCTCACCAAACCAAAATTGATTATGTAATCTTATATATAAAATTCTCGTGTCACAATGTTCGTTCCCGTACTCCTCTGAAACGCCTTCCGACCGATTCTCATGAAATTTTGTGAGTAGGTCTGAGAATCGGCCAACATCTATTTTTCATGCGCCTCAGTGATAAGCCGGGTTGTCAACCCTTAACATTTTTTTTAACTAGAAATTACAAGAGCTATACGTTTGCCGGGACAGCTAGTACCTATAAATTGAGTTGCGTTGCAGTTTTTATGAAGATTTCTAGACTGAAGAGGCCTAATTGAGCATCATCAATATAATTTAAACCTTACTATATCTAATAGGATGGGTTCTACGTGCCGAAACGTCTGAGTGGTACGTTCCCGACCCTTCAAAATCTGATGAGCCATATAGTTCATCCCCATGATCCCGTCTTCATCTGCGTTTTTCAAAAACCTGAGGAAATTGCGTCCAGTACAGAAGTTACCTCCGCTTGTGAGTTTAATTTCTTTGTAAATGTTTGAACGCTGCATCTCGAGAAGCAGAAGATAGATAGATGGATAATAAATTATTTATTGCAACATAAGAGTAAAACATACAAAACAACACTATGACTCAGTTTTGTGTTTGTTCAAAATTATTATAAAAATAAAAAAAGCCTTGAAGTCTGTTAGAATTTTGATCTCAAAATTTATGTGCAATTTGAGTTTATATGAAAGTAATCTTATGAAAATGTTTCTAGAATCTCCTTTTGAAGTTTAGTTATTTAAAACCTAAGTTATTTAAGGGTTTAAATAGGTATCTACCTAATCGTAAATTACCTAAGATGGCTTTTTACGACTCTTTAACCAGATCCCCAATCAGAATCAAAGATGGTTGGGTCCAGTGAGAATCTGCGGCCAGCGGTATTACCTGATGATTACAACCTACGTTCTTACGTAGATAAAGTGCGCAGTTGGTTCCCGGATCTGTAAGTGTTTTTAAATTTTTGATCTCAATGATCCATAGTGTAAATAATACCGTTATTTTCTTCAAGGTTCAATTTAAATACTAGGTAACCTTTGCCCATTAGTTTGATAACTGACCCATGCTCTAATGGTGAGGGAAAGCCTGGAGAGGAAACCTGCACATTTAGGCAACTGGATTTGTAACTATAATCGGTCTAATACCTACGGGTTAGGTTCTCCTGCAAAGGGAATCGCTTCGTGTAAAAACCTGACTCACCGAATCCAGGATCCATGGTCAAGGGCTTACCCCGGGCTCCTCTCCAGAGTGATGAGGATGCAAGCGTGACTAAAAGCCAGGAGGAACAAGAGGAATGGAAACCTTTGGCCCGGCCCAGAAAAATGAATCTATATAACTTATACACAGGCCATTGGTAATTTTTTAATCGTGCAAATGGCCTGAGGGTTAATTGAGAATTTATTCGTTGTGATACGTTGAGTAAATTAAGGATTTGTATAGAATTGCATTAGTGCCAACGCGTAACCACTAGATGGCGCTGATTAAATCACACACAAATTCGCGTTTACCTGCTCGACTCTTTTGATCAAGTAAAATTCGCACTGCTAGGCAATGAGTTGGAAGAAAAAACATTATATATAAAAACCTATATAAAATCTATACTAATATTATAAAGCTGAAGAGTTTGTTTTGTTTGTTTGTTTGTTTGTTTGTTTGTTTGTTTGTTTAAACGCGCTAATCTCAGAAACTACTGAACCGATTTGAATAATTCTTTCACTGTTAGATAGTCTATTTATCGAGGAAGGCTATAGGCTACATTTTATCCCGGATTTCCTACGGGAAACGTCGAAAATGCAGGTGAAAGTTGAATGAGTCGGCCATCTGCGAGCTTTCCACGCGAACGCTGCGCAAACCAACAAAGATATAGTAAAACAATGTACTAAAGATGTGAAGTACTCATTTTTTGCTTTTGCTCTTAAGGTTTACTTACAATAACCACTTTTATGTTCATTTTTTAAGATTATTTTTTCATTATAAACATGAGTTATTTTGAAACCAATTTTCTTTAATTCAGTATTAATCCTTATCCAAATAAATATGTTTATTACTTTCGGCTTTTCATGTAGACTAAAATTGCCATTTACAGTATATAAATCAGACGAATAGGTTTTGAGATATAGTCGTTATAAGCAATTTGCAGCGAAACATTTAATACGGCGAACCAGCGTTCTTTCTAATACGCGTGACCGCCTGACCTTTTATTTATTAAAATCGGACCAGTAGTTTTGGAGATATATGCTAACATTGGTTTGCACAAACAAACACACAAACGCACAACCTCTCACCCTAAACGCATATATACGGTCTCCGTTCGGTCGCGGGTTATGATGTGGGCCAAGTCGTCGCCAAGTCGCATAACAATTAGCAGCTATAATTGATAAAGCCGAGGAGGATGTTTGCAAAAATAAATATGATGCCCAAAATAACTATTCCACGCGGACGAAGTCGCGGGCACAGCTAGTACTATATATATTTTTTTCACCAGATCTAAGGACACGCGAGCTGGGATATTTGAAAATAGGTATTTTATAACATTTTTTTTTTATTTCGTCCTTTATTAATACCTTTGATTACTAGCAAACCCCTTTGACTTATATCTATCGTCAAAATAATTTGAAGCTGTTTGGCATGTTTTCCACAAACTTATTACTGGTTATTAGTAATTAAGCCGAGAGAACTTCAAACAAGTGTCGTCTTTATTAAGAGGAAATCCCATTTGTTGTTTTTAAACAGATGAGCTGATTTGATAACATACCTTTTCTCCCGTGCGACGTTTAAGGAACAGTCTTCTCGTTCCATCTTCAAAGGGCTTCACTGCTAACGCCCTAATTTTAATATTGCGCGAAAAACTATGGCTATCCTCTTTCCTGTCATAATAAAAAGCGAAACAGCGATATAGTTTACGCGCTACGGTGGCATGGCATTACAAGTCTTTAACAATTATATCGTAGACGTCGAGAGAGAATTAAGCAAGTCTCGTCATTGCTCAAGAAGAAAGCCCAGTTGTTAGCGGCGTTTGTGGCGGAACAGATGTCTGGCCTGACCGTAGAGAGGGACTGCAGCAAGCCTACAGTCACTATGCATCTGACGGAGCTGATGGTAGGTATTCCTGATAACTCTTTTTCATCATTATCCTAGCGTTAGTTACGGTTCCGTCTTCTAGAAAGAATCCCTTCGCGCTTCTCTCTTCGCCGATAGGTACAAATAATTTGGGGATTTTCGAGGCAAAGTAAATAGGCACTAAGTATTTGATATCGCGTGCACCACCTTTGCCCTCATTTTGCTTATAACCAGCCAGATTGAGGTCAACCAAGCGCACACAAATTTATTATGAAAAAAAAAATCACTTGTACCAACGTAAGAAATTGTGGATATACCATAGAGTTGCGAAGGTCAGATGGGAGTAAGTTCGTGTAAAAAACGACTCATCAAATCCTGGATCATGGTCAAAAAGGCGCCCTGCTCAGATAAGTGAGGTATGTAAAAAATTGTGGATATACCACTTTTTTTTTTAATATGCTTAAGCATTATGTTGGCAATATTTTTCCAAGATTGGGTTTTCAAGATTTGTTGTAAGCACAAGTTGCGCCGCTGCTGGGCACCTGCTGGTCAGATGGGAGTTAGTTCGTGTAAAAATCGACCCACCCAATTCTGGATCATGGTCAAAGAGGCGTCCTGTTCAGATAGGTGAGGATAGAACGGGACTAACGCCAGGAGGAAGAAGACAAATTATGGATAACACACGGAACCACATACATACATAAAATCACGCCTCTTTCCCGGAGGGGTAGGCAGAGACTACAAACTTTCCACTTGCCACGATCTTGCAGAGACTTCCTTCGCTTCATCAACATTCATAACTCTCTTCATGCAAGCTCGGCGGCTTTACCAGGACGTCCTTAATTTGATCAAGATTCGTTCGTCTTGCTGCCGTGGTATAACTAAAATGCCGTTACCTATCTGACATCAGGGCGATTTTCTACTTTTTACCAGTGGAATAAGAAAAAAATCTCTTTAGATCTGTATATACGACTTTTTGGTACCTTTAAGTCATAAATAGGCGTTCTCATTAATGAGTGGCATCGGTTTAAATTTTTACCGCATTTTTGACGTTTTACTTAAAACAAGGATTTGGCAGATAACGGCATTTTAGTTATACCAGGGCAGCTTGGCGGAACCACATGTCTATCATTTTTATAATTTCAAGACAGAATTGGAGTCTTCAGTGATAGGCTTGGGCTGGGTGCGCTGTGGAGGCGCCTTGGAGCGCGCCCTGCTATACAAGGTGCTAGCAGACAGGGTGGGCATACCATGCGCCTTGATTCGCCGCAGCAGTGCCAAAGCTTGGTGCGAAGTTGCTGTGCCTGAGTTGGAATCCGTAAGGACTTAACAATTTATTTAAATATAAATACACTGATTGAGTTAGCCTCGAAGTAAGTTCGAAACTTGTGTTACGAGATACTAACTCAACGATACTATATTTGATAATATAATACTTATATAGATAAACATCCAAGACCCAGGACAATCAGAAAATGTTCTTTTCTCATCATGCCCTGGCCGGGATTCGAACCCGGGACCTCTGGTGTCACAGACAAGCGTAGGTACTACCGCTGAGCCACATAGGCTGTCAATTTCCATACCCATATACAATTGCGCTCTAAAGAGATAGACGATGGGTTGACGGTTTTGGACAGACGTAAGAGGTAGCCCTGCTATGTAAGGTGCTCGCAGGCTGTGTTGGCATCCCGTGCATTTCGCTTCGAGGTACCTAGCAATGGGAAATCTAGGTAGGAATATACGCTAGTGACTATTGTACTAGTTATAACTGAATTTTCCAATATATCTTATATCTATTAAGGAATGATGTGCCGTGTGGTTCCCGCCCGGCACCAATATAGATAGATAGATAAAACTCTTTATTGCACCATAAGAGTAAAACAACATAAAACCGATAGAGATGGTACAAAGGCGGACTTATTGCTAATGCAATCTCTTCCAGTCAACCTTATATAAAAAAAGAATACGAACACTCCGTCTCGTTCCCGTGGATGTAGTAAAAGGCGACTCAGGGATAAGCTTATAAACTTGGAATTATTTTAGGCGATTGCTTGCAACTTGTCAATATTTGAACTCAATTCTATCATTAAGCCAAACAGCTGAACGTGGCCTACTTATCAGTCCTTTCAAAACTGTTGGCTCTGTCTACCCCGCAAAGGATATAGACATGATAATATGTAGGTAACTATGTATGTAGAAATGAAGTCGCTGTGCCAGAGTTGGAACCCGTAAAAACTTTACACAGTTCATTTTAGTTTTTGAGATTTGCTTAGACAGTTTTAAGTATCCAATTTCTTATTGGGCTGCGGCCTCGACGCGGCGGTCGGCCCACAACAGACCTCTATCTACCGTGTAAGCGTTACGTTTAGCATATAGCGTAGTATAGTAAGAATTTATTGTTAGTGAACATATAAATCGGTGCACTTACTAATGAAAAATTATTTAATCATTATCTCCAAGTTACACACTTATATAATATTTATATCAGATTCTCCGTTTTAAAGTTTTTCATCTTTTATAGGACGGACATGAACCCGACAAAGAGGAGACCTTTCCGGCTGGTCTGATTCGAGTTAACTATGTGGTGGATCTCATGGAGCGACCAGGTCGGCTGATAAAACGCGGCAGGTAGGTATTTACTTTCTTGAAAAGATATACTTTCTGCTGTGCCACGAAACGTGTAGCTACGAGTACTCGTATCTCATCATCTCAGTGTAAAGTTAATAAATGAATAATATTTTTTTTTTTTTTTTCTTTTTACAGTGTGGAAACGAGGCTGGTTTGCGGGCCTACGTGTAGCCCTCCGTATTGTGTCGGCAAGCTACCTGAAATCTGCAAATGTGATAATTAAAAAGCAATCACTTTTTTGACTCGCAATAAATTTAGTTACAAATAAGCAGCCTCTTTTTTTTTTAAATATTACGAAAGTTTCGACATGCCGCTATCCCTGTGTATTTCTTGAATTCTCCTATTTAACTATACATTGCTTTTAACAGGCTCCCAAAAAAAAGAGGTTCGCAACGATGCTTTGTTTTGTTACCTACTTGTGCGAACATAAATTTATCATATTTTGAATTTGAATTTGTTCCCACATAATTTGAATTTGTTCGTTTTTATATTACAATGTAGGTTTTTAATTGCTGGCAACATTATCGTATTTTCTGTCAATGTCATGATAATTTTATGTCAAACACCAACAAAGCTTGTTAAAAAAAATTATAAACAAATGCGATAAATTTCGTGGGCGTTGCCACACATTACAGTTCTGATAAATCATTGATTACAAGAGATAAGCCCTCGCAAATACCGCGACATTGTACTAGATATGAAAAAGGGCTATTGTGATAACTGGTTTACTCTTGATATCATTTTTATAGTGCGTGTTTTACTGTCATTGTTCCCATCAAAGTATACGATTTTCAGGTGAAATGCAATGAAAATTAAACAAATGATATCATTCTGATAAATTTAATTATATTTCTACCACGCTTTCATTCATCAATGTAGAAAATCGGTGTCAGAACCCGGTTGAAATATGTTTAAATTGTGGTGAATCATTTTGATAATTAATCGAAGCGTAACGGGTGAAAATGATCAAGAAATGTGTTATAACTATTTTATTATGCGCTGGTGTTCACAGCCAATCGAACAAAGACCTTTATAATGGGCAATACAATAGTGAGTTTTACAATTCGGAGTATGACTCCAAAAGACCAACAAGACTTCCAAACCCTGGTGATAGTGACTACAGGACTTACGTTTATAATAACAGGCGGTATGGCACGGATCCTACCCGGTATAACCCCTACAATCCTAACATTAACCAGCCTGGAGGCTTCCCATATAATCCACTGAATACAAATCCATTGGATGAGTCATTCAAATATAACACAGTGAGTATTATGTTATTAATAAAAACAATGTTCTATATTCAGGCTGCATCAAATTATACTGTGTGAAATGTTGAAAGATATAAATACACCAATATTTATTGATTTACAAGCTTTATCTTAAAAAATTTTATTTATGAAATTAATATAAATACATACGTCTTTATCCCTTTAGGGGTTAGATAGAGCCAAAAATCTTACAAAGACTTAAAGGTTTTAGCTGTATGGTTTAATTATGTGAGATGCAAATAGTGGCAGGTTGTAGCCCCTTGCCTAAAGTAGAATCCCAAGTTTATTAGCCTTCCTTCGCCTTTCACCTTTCACAACATCCTTGGGAAAGACATTTATTGGCCCTTTTCTTAATGTGAACCAGGAACCTTACCACACTCCAACAACGTAAAATAAAGTTACAAAGAATATAAAGAAAACTGACATTCCTGTACAAAGTTGCCTCTAAATGTAAATATGTCTAGATGAAGGCCACTTTCAACCAAGGTGTATAATCTCCAATATCCTACAATGAATTTTATGGCAGAGATGATGATAATGTTTTTCAGAATCGTGACCCAAATAACCCAGATTCCCTGTTTCCTGGTGTTCTTGGAGGATGGAGAGAGGACTTGCAGGGCCGGGAGAGACAAAATTCAAGGCAGCTTAAACGGGACATATTTGTTATGACCAATTTTGGTCAAGTTCAAGGTTTTAAGGTAATTTTCTACTTAGTACTCACTATTGTCAAGAGTTTTTAATGAAGAATATATCTCTCTGTTCCTTTCATAAACAAACTCAAAGCTATTACATGATCAACATCATGTAAGTGTTGGTTTCTTGGCAATCCTCCTGTACATGTGCCCTGGATCTTAGACCAAACCTCAGCTCCCGTAGCATGGATGTTTTATCACACTTAAAACCATTGCTGTTTCACTTTTTATTGTTACGTGAAATAGGACAGCAATAGTTCTCCAGACTGCCATGCTGGTAGCAGGAGTTGGTAATAACATAGTGAAAGTTCTGTCTGGACCTAATAGACAGGGGGATGTAGTTATTGTTCATCATGTAGCATCAAATATGTTTAAATGCTTTTATTTCTATTTTTCTATTGATTCATATATTTCATTTAATTTTTTATATGTATGTATATTAACAGGTATACCTGTATGACAATCCCGACCCGGATTCTGGTTACCGACCGTGGCTCACACCCGTGGAGAGGATACAGGGTGAAGTGTCAGTTTTCTTGGGCATTCCGTATGCTAGGCCTCCGGTTTTGGAAGGCAGGTTCAAGGTAATGCATAAATTTGTACACGTACATACATATTATCACGTCTATATCCCCTGCGGTAGACAGAGCCAACAGTCTGGAACAGACAACCAAAATTCAAATAGTGACATGTTGCTAGCCCATAACCTACAAGAAAAATTTTTAGTTTATAAGCCTAATTCCTTAGTCGTCTTTCAAGACATTTCTTAACCATTTTGAAGAGAATTTCTGAATTCATAATAATATAACTTTTCTGTAAGATCAAATCAAATCAAATCTATTTATTGTGGAGCACAGGTAAAAAGATAATATAATTGTATAGAGTACCACTGAGTCCTGTCTTTACAGACGCACAATAATTTATTACATACATTTATATAAAATAAAGTCAACATAAAAATTTAAATAAAATTGAAACCAGAATAAGAATTATATAAATTATTAAATATTAAATAAGAAATATATAAGCTTATAAAATAAGAATTATATATGCGGCCAGTGTGTAAATGAACAATACATTTTTAAACAATGTGGTGGAATTATAATAGGATTTTGATTGATCAGATGTTTTAGTTTGACAGACTCGGTTCTACAACCTCATTTGATTTCAGAATACATAATAATATAACTTTTCTGTAAGCGGCCAGTGTGTAAATTAAATTAACAATTAATTTTTGAACAATGTGGTAGAATTATAATAGGATTTAGATTGATCAAATGTTTGACAGACTCAGTTCTACAACCTCATTATTATTTCAGCCTCCTCGCCCCCACCCCGGCTGGCAACTGCTGCAGGCGGTGGACTGGGGTCCAGCGTGCCCTCAGCCGGTGAGGTTTACAGGGGCGACAAAAGGAATAAGGGACATGGACGAGGACTGCCTGTATTTGAACATATTCTCGCCTAATGTAAGTGACTTGACTTTTGTTTGACTCTTGTAAAGGTTTCCTGTGCCTGTTGAAGTTATTGCATTATTATTTCTTTTAACATTTTTTCATGAAATGAGTCCACAAGTAATCTTATTTTTTTAACATGATTTGAATTGAATAATAATAATTTAGTTTTATAGAACAAAGTTATCGAATTTATGAAGTTGTATAAAAATCCATTGTATTATTTAGGAGTTAAGTAATTACCTTCATGTGACTCATTGAATCGCAAGGCCCGGCGGTCATTTCTGCTGATTAAACCAATTATGGAATGAGGAGTAATTATTGCAGCTTATTGTCTTAAACATCAATGCTTTTTAAGACTTATTCGTTATAAAGTCAATAGATTGTTCCTATACCTAGGTAAATATTAGGTACTCAGGGATGCTTGCCATCATTGGATGATACATTACCTGTGTTAATGAACAATTTACTGTAAATGTCATGATAGTAACATTACGAACGAAACATACATATTATCACGCCTATACCCCTTGCGGGGTAGGCAGAGCCAGCAGTCTTGTAAAGACTGATAAGCCACGTTCAGCTGTTGGACTTAATGATAGAATTGAAATTCAAATAGTGACAGGTTGCTAGCCTATCGCCTAAAAAAAGAATCCCAAGTTATAAGTATTTCCGTTATAAGTTATAAGTAGGTCCTATTCTTTTTTCTATTGGTGGCGGGAAGCACAGGGCACTTTATTCATTTTACGCTTTTTCTTATTCTTCAAGATTTTTCACTGCGGGGATCGACACCCGTCAAGCAGGGAGAGCTAATATAATTGTAATTCATTTCTAGAAAGAAACTTATTTTCTCTACTTATAATTATAGTCACTTAATGGTCTGTCCCCACGGAGTTACGCTAAGTAATGGCTTGCATAAGTGATAGGCTGGTGTTGATATCTATAATATGCACTAATAAATAAAAAGTGGTTCTCACGAATTAACTATAACTTCTTTTCATGAACTTCCCTTTTTTAAATATGTATATGTGTAAGTAAGCTTAAAATTTGTATTAAACAAGGATCCCACAGTGATTTATTTGACAGTAATTTAAGACTATTATGCGTTTATAAGTGAAGTTAATTTTTATACACTGTTAAACAGTGTTTTATTTGAATAAACATTTATAAGTAACACTGATATACTTGACGCGAAAGTGGAGAACGCGGGCGTAAGTTAGAATTATTGTAAGTGTGAATCAGATCTGTATGTAAATTTTTCTCTTATTATAATAGTTATAATTAGATTTCAGTGATGTGACGTTAATAAGTGATACCTTTGTATCCAATTTTGAAAATAATTCTATTCTAAAGGTGCCGTGTAGTTCCCGGCACCAATACAAAAAAGAATAGGACCACTCCATCTCTTTCCCATGGATGCCGTAAAAGGCGACTAAGGGATAGGCTTATAAACTTGGGATTCCATTTTTAGGCGATGGGCTAGCAACCTGTCACTATTTGAATCTCAATTCTATCATTAAGCCAAATAGCTGAACGTGGCCATTCAGTCTATTCGAGACTGTTGGCTCTGTCTACCCCGCAAGGGATATAGACGTGACCATATGTATGTATGTATTCTATTCTATTCTATTCTGTTCTGTACTGTTCTGTTCTACTCCAGACGGAAGCCGGCGCGACCGCTCAGAAGTACCCAGTGATGGTGTACATACACGGCGGCCAGTTCACCTCGGGGGCGTCCAATCTGTTCCCGGGACACATGTTGGCCGCCTTCTATAATGTTGTCGTCGTCTCGTTCAACTACAGGCTGGGTGCTTTGGGTAAGTTTCTATTGGGTTAAGTTCATGTGAAGACTGGGGACGGACAGTAGACAGTGTGTTCTGTGATTTTTTTGCACTCATATGATAACGTCTATATCCCTTGTGATGTAGACAGAGTCAGCAGTCTTAAAAGACTGATAGACCAGGTTCAGCTGTTTGGCTTAATGATACAATTGAGATTCAATTAGTGACAGGCTGCTAGCATATTGCCTAAAATAATCCCAAGTTTATAAGCTTATCCCTTAATGGCCTTTTACGATGTCTTTGGGAACGAGATTGAGTGAACTCTGAGAATTTAGAATGAGAACTTAGACATATATTGTGCCGTGTCGTTCCCGGTACCAATAAAAAAATAATAGGACCTAGACTCAAGACTGCTGGTTCTGTCTACCCCGCAAGGGATATAGACGTGAATATACATATGTATGTATGCAGACACATATTCAGCTTAAGTAGAAAATATAGGTTTAATTTTTTGAATGTACGTCTCCATTATCCAGGTTTCCTGTCCACCGCCGACGAGAACTCCCCAGGGAACTACGGCGTCCTGGACCAGGTGATGGCGCTGCGCTGGGTGCGGGACAACATCGCGCCCTTCAACGGGGACCCCGCGGCCGTCACGCTGTTCGGCGCGGGCGCGGGCGCCGCCTCCGCCGGCCTGCTGGCGTTAGCGCCGCAGGCCAGGGGAATGGTCACCAGGGTCATTGCGCAGGTGAGGCTACTAGTAAGCGACTACTGTTGGAAGGATAATATAAATATTATTATATACGGGGTAGATTACACAGATTGAGTTGGCCTCGAAGTAAGTTCGAAACTTGTATAACAAGATAGTAACTCAACGATACTATATTTTATAATAAATACCTACTTGTCCAAGACCCAGGCCAATCAGACAAAGTTCTTTTGCCCAGGCCGGGATTCGAACCCGGGATCTCCGGTGTTACAGACAAACACACTACCGCTGCGATAGCGCACTATCGATAATGGCGTTTATATAATGAGAAGGTTGACAAGTACATAACGATGTTTATTTTTAGGAACATTGATATTGCGCCGTGTGGTTCCCGGCACCAATAAAAAGAGAATAGGACCACTCCTCTTTTCTATGGCGGATATCCAAAAAACATAATTTTAATTGAAAAGTACATTCTGCCTCAGAAAGCCAACCAGTGGAATGATTCACCATCTATTACCTATATGTATAATATTTATGTATGTTTATCTTTATTCTTATTTATATATGTACGTCTATGAATAAAACATTCGTGCAATGTTTTTTACTTTTTAATTGAAATCGGTTGGTTGGTGACAAAGGTGACAAAAGGTTGGTTAGCATTAAGTCCTCCTATTGTACCTTTGAGACCAATAAAGGTTTAAATAAAAAAAAATATGAGATGATATCTAAAATTAAATTTTCAATGCATATATATATATATACATACATACATATGGTCACGTCTATATCCCTTCCGGGGTAGACAGAGCAGAGAGGAGTTTTTACGAGCTGGGGAACGCTGAGTTTCAGGTGAAAATCTATGACCAATAGTTTTGTAGCGGCATATATATACATTTGTAAATAAGAAAATAGTATTAACTATCCTTATTCTTTTTTAATATTACTTCATGTCATGGAATAAAAGGTCCAAAATTATTTTTTTGTTTCCAGAGCGGATCAGCCCTAGCCGACTGGGCGTTAATAGAAGACAAGTATCGCGTACAAAACACGTCTCTAGTGTTCGGCCGGCTATTGGGATGCCCCATCGACTCTTCTTGGAAACTGGTCAACTGTCTCCGACAAGGAAGGAGCTTTTACGAGCTGGGGAACGCTGAGTTTCAGGTGAGAATCTATGACCAATAGTTTTGTAGCGACATTTATACGTCACACGCCATCAGCCAATCACAGCGAAGTGTGCTACACCTTCAGCCAATCACAGCGAAGTATGCTACATCATCAGCCAAACACAGCGAAGTATACTACACCATCAGCCAGTAGCAACGAAGATTCTAAACCGCGAAAGCAATGTTTCTTCAGATTAAAGCTTAAATATAAAAGTTCACTGAAAAAGCTGACTGTTTTGCACCTTGCAGGGGTGGTGGCAAAAATTTTGGTTTATCAGTTTTTAAGTTCGATCAAGCCTAAAACATCTGAGAATACCGTATTCATATAGGAGCAATAAGTTTCGCGTGATGCAAATATAAACATACACACAAAAATTCATAAATCACATTTTGGTATGTAGACAGCTGAAGACCCAGGATACACGTAGGCTTCTCTTTCTCTCTGAGATCCCGCGGGATAGATTCCACGCGGATGAAGTCAGGAACGGCTTCTAGTTTCATTATATTTATGCAAAAAAGAATAGGACCATCCATCTCTTTCCCATGGATGTCGTAAACGGCGACTAAGGGATAGCATTACCAACTTGGGATTCTTTTTAGGCGATGGGCTAGCAACCTGTCACTATTTAAATCTCAAATAGCTGAACGTGGCCATTCAGTTTTTTCAAGACTGTCCACCTCGCTAGGGATAAAGACGTGACCGTATGTATGTATGTACCTAATTGTTTCTTATTTTCAGCCTCAAGTGGGTTTCATACCCTGGGGTCCAGTTCTGGAGAACAACTTCACGTTCCCCGGGGATCAGTGGTACGAGGGCTGGCGGGAGAGGGATTGGCACTTCTTGTCCATGAAGCCCGAGGAGCTGATCGCGAGGAGGGACTTCAATCCAGGCTTGCAGTACATGACCGGGGTCACTACGCAGGAGGCCGCTTATGTTATATGTGAGTGAATTTATATGACACATACATACATACATAAAAACACGCCTCTTTCCCGGAGGGGTAGGCAGAGACTACCTCTTTCCACTTGCCACGATCTCTGCGTACTTTTTTCGCTTCAGCCACATTCATAACTCTTCATGCAAGCTCGGCGGTTTCGGGTACTTTTGACCTGACCCTTTACCAGGACGTAAAAATTCAAAATTCAAATTCAAAATTTTTATTCATTATTATAGGATATTATTATATCGCTTAATAATTGTCGTATGGTTTAACAACTTGGTTGACGTCAAATAAATTACTTAAAAACTAAGTTTACTGCCGCAAAATGATCTTGTTGTTGATGCCGTAAATAGACAACTATAGTTTTTATAGGAGGTTTATTTTATATGACACGTCTTTAGTATTCACAGTGTGGACGGAGTCAGCACAGTTTCGGAATCTTCCTCCTCTTGGTTTTAGTCCCGGTTGCATCCTCACCACTCTGGAGAGGAGTCCGAGGTACCTATGCCTTTGACCATGGATCCTGGATTGGGTGAGTCAGGTTTTTACACGGAGCGACTCCCGTCTGACCTCGGCAACCTTTGCAGGTAAATCTAACCCGGTCACCTGAACGTGGCCTCTTAGTCTTTTCAAGACTGTTGGCTCTGTCGATCCCGCAAGTAACATAGACGTGATGATATGTATGTATGTTTAGAGTTACAAAAATTTTAACCCGTACTTTTTGTTGTTATGTATGTTACATACATACATATGATCACGTCTATATCCCTAGCGGGATAGACAGAGCCACCAGTCTTGAAAAGACTGATAGGCCACGCTCAGCTGTTTGGCTTAGTGATAGAATTGTGATTCAAATAGTGACAGGTTGCTAGCCCATCGCCTAAAAGAGGAATCCCAAGTTTATAAGCCTATCCCTTAGTCGCCTTTTACGACATCCGTGGGAAAGAGATGGAGTGGTCCTATTCTTTTTTGTAATGGTGCCTGGAACCACACACATTATGTATGTTTATTTGTAAAATATTTCTTCTTCACAGACAACAACGAGTCACTAGCGCCTAACTATCAGATCAACGAAGGTTGGTTTAACCAGAAAGTGGCAGAATTGGTCCTTCGCTACAACTACACTCTGAACCCGCGCGGCGTGTACGAAGCCATCCGGTACATGTACACTTATCACCCGGAGCCGCACAATGTTAGCGCCATCAGGGATCAATATATACATGTGAGTGTTGTGTGTTTGTCTGTCACTATTTATATGAATATGTAAAGCGATAAAGTTGGTCCTTCGCCACAACTACACTCTGAACCCGCGCGGCGTGTACGAAGCCATCCGGTACATGTACACTTATCACCCGGAGCCGCACAATGTTAGCGCCATCAGGGATCAATATATACATGTGAGTGTTGTGTGTTTGTCTGTCACTATTTATATGAAGATGTAAAGCGATAAAGTTGGTCCTTCGCTACAACTACACTCTGAACCCGCGCGGCGTGTACGAAGCCATCCGGTACATGTACACTTATCATCCGGAGCCGCACAATGTTAGCGCCATCAGGGATCAATATATACATGTGAGTGTTGTGTGTTTGTCTGTCACTATTTATATGAAGATGTAAAGCGATAAAGTTGGTCCTTCGCTACAACTACACTCTGAACCCGCGCGGCGTGTACGAAGCCATCCGGTACATGTACACTTATCACCCGGAGCCGCACAATGTCAGCGCCATCAGGGATCAATATATACATGTGAGTGTTGTGTGTTTGTCTGTCACTATTTATATGAAGATGTAAAGCGATAAAGTTGGTCCTTCGCGACAACTACACTCTGAACCCGCGCGGCGTGTACGAAGCCATCCGGTACATGTACACTTATCACCCGGAGCCGCACAATGTTAGCGCCATCAGGGATCAATATATACATGTGAGTGTTGTGTGTTTGTCTGTCACTATTTATATGAATATGTAAAGCGATAAAGTTGGTCCTTCGCCACAACTACACTCTGAACCCGCGCGGCGTGTACGAAGCCATCCGGTACATGTACACTTATCACCCGGAGCCGCACAATGTTAGCGCCATCAGGGATCAATATATACATGTGAGTGTTGTGTGTTTGTCTGTCACTATTTATATGAAGATGTAAAGCGATAAAGTTGGTCCTTCGCTACAACTACACTCTGAACCCGCGCGGCGTGTACGAAGCCATCCGGTACATGTACACTTATCATCCGGAGCCGCACAATGTTAGCGCCATCAGTGATCAATATATACATGTGAGTGTTGTGTGTTTGTCTGTCACTATTTATATGAAGATGTAAAGCGATAAAGTTGGTCCTTCGCGACAACTACACTCTGAACCCGCGCGGCGTGTACGAAGCCATCCGGTACATGTACACTTATCACCCGGAGCCGCACAATGTTAGCGCCATCAGGGATCAATATATACATGTGAGTGTTGTGTGTTTGTCTGTCACTATTTATATGAATATGTAAAGCGATAAAGTTGGTCCTTCGCCACAACTACACTCTGAACCCGCGCGGCGTGTACGAAGCCATCCGGTACATGTACACTTATCACCCGGAGCCGCACAATGTTAGCGCCATCAGGGATCAATATATACATGTGAGTGTTGTGTGTTTGTCTGTCACTATTTATATGAAGATGTAAAGCGATAAAGTTGGTCCTTCGCTACAACTACACTCTGAACCCGCGCGGCGTGTACGAAGCCATCCGGTACATGTACACTTATCATCCGGAGCCGCACAATGTTAGCGCCATCAGTGATCAATATATACATGTGAGTGTTGTGTGTTTGTCTGTCACTATTTATATGAAGATGTAAAGCGATAAAGTTGGTCCTTCGCGACAACTACACTCTGAACCCGCGCGGCGTGTACGAAGCCATCCGGTACATGTACACTTATCACCCGGAGCCGCACAATGTTAGCGCCATCAGGGATCAATATATACATGTGAGTGTTGTGTGTTTGTCTGTCACTATTTATATGATGTAAAGCGATAAAGTTGGTCCTTCGCTACAACTACACTCTGAACCCGCGCGGCGTGTACGAAGCCATCCGGTACATGTACACTTATCACCTTGAGCCGCACAATGTTAGCGCCATCAGGGATCAATATATACATGTGAGTGTTGTGTGTTTGTCTGTCACTGTTTATATGAAGATGTAAAGCGATAAAGTTGGTCCTTCGCTACAACTACACTCTGAACCCGCGCGGCGTGTACGAAGCCATCCGGTACATGTACACTTATCACCCGGAGCCGCACAATGTTAGCGCCATCAGGGATCAATATATACATGTGAGTGTTGTGTGTTTGTCTGTCACTATTTATATGAAGATGTAAAGCGATAAAGTTGGTCCTTCGCTACAACTACACTCTGAACCCGCGCGGCGTGTACGAAGCCATCCGGTACATGTACACTTATCATCCGGAGCCGCACAATGTTAGCGCCATCAGTGATCAATATATACATGTGAGTGTTGTGTGTTTGTCTGTCACTATTTATATGAAGATGTAAAGCGATAAAGTTGGTCCTTCGCTACAACTACACTCTGAACTGAAGTGAACTGTCTGAAGTGAAGCTTGTGGAAGACACATAGATTTAATGATTTGGTCATGGCGCATCTTTTACCTACATGGGTTCTTTTAATTATTTATTTAAACCTTATAGCACAAAATACAAGCGTTTAGCACAATTGACGGACTAAATGCTAGAAGCATTATCTACCAGTCAACTATTAGGTCTGGTAGATAACTTTTTCTTTTTTTTTGTCTTTTATTCAAAATTTCTATATTCAAAATTTTTATTCATTATCATAGGATACTTCATATCGCTTAATAATTGTCAAATCTTTTGCTTTCACAACATTGGTTGACATCAAATAAATTATTATTTGAATACATTTTACGATACCTATCTCGTATTACATGTATCATTCCATCATCAGACGGCCTCTGTGGCGCAGCGGTAGTGCGCTTGTCTGTTACACCGGAGGTCCCGGGTTCGAATCCCGGCCAGGGCATGATGAGAAATGAACTTTCTCTGATTGGCCTGGGTCTTGGATGTTTATCTATATATGTTTTTATTATAAAATATAGTATCGTTGAGTTAGTATCTCGTAACACAAGTCTCGAAATTTCTTCGAGGCTAACTCAATTAGTGTAATTTGTCCCTTATATATTTAAATTTATTTAATATCATCAGCTTTTTTAAATTTACTATCACATCATGAAATATTTATTTTCTTTATGTCAACAGATGCTATCCGATTTCCTGTACCGAGCTCCCACCGACAAAATGGTGAAACTGCTTCTAGAACAAAACGTGCCGGTTTACATGTACGTTCTCAACACGACCGTGGAAGCTTTCAAATGGCCGGAATGGCGGTTGTATGCGCACGACACCGAACATTATTTCTTGACCGGGGCACCTTTTATGGACCAGGAGTTCTTCCCGGTGAAACAGAGGATCGAGAGGCAGGCGTGGACGCCGAATGACAGAAACATGAGTCACTTTTTCATGAAGGCTTATTCGGATTTCGCTAGATTTGGGTGAGTGATTTGATTATTTATTATCTCGCTTTTTTTTATGTAGGGTCGGGGTAAGAATTTTATTTTGATTAATATATTTATTTATTTATTAACACAAGATAGGTTATAATCGTTAAAACTTATTCTTAAATACATTTATTGTTTTTAACTAGTTTGAGATTCAATAACGCAAGGTGACAGTTGCAAACATTGTTCAATTAAAAATTAAAACCAATTAATTGTTTAACAAATTAATAATAATCGATAAAAAAAAAGACATTATCCTACTACTATTATAAAGGCGAAAGTTTGTATGGATGTATGGATGTTTGTTACTCTTTCACGCAAAAACTACTGAACCGATTACCATGAAATTTGGTATGTAGGTAGCTGAAGACCCAGAATAACACATAGGCTACTTTTTATCCCAGAGTTCCCGCGGGATTGATAGGGTTTCCATGCGGACGAAGTCGCGGGCGGCCTCTAGTATAACATAAGATACCTATATTTATTGACTTATGGGAAGACTGAAATGTCATGCCTTTATGACGGAATTGAGATTCAAATAGTGACAGGTTGTTAGCCCATCGCCTACAAAAGGCATCCCAAGTTTATAAGCCATATGCCTTATTCGCCTTTTACGACATCCACGGAAAAGCTATAGAGTGGACATTCCAAAGTGCCGGTAACTAACTACACGACATTTTATAACCAATTCACTGAGATAATGTCCACACTTGTATATAGAGAAGCAAGCCAAACAGCTGAACGGGGCCTACCAGTCTTTTCAAGATTGTTAGCTCTGTCTACCCCGCAAGGTATATAGACGTGATTATATGTATGTATGTTGTACATGGTGCACTGAATATGGAATTTTCTGATGTAACAGTATGAAAAAAAAATATTTTTTTCCAGGAACCCAACAAGATCTCGCATCTTAGGAGTCCACTTCGAAGTGGCCAAAGCCGGACAACTCAGATATTTGAACTTGAACACGACATACAACTCGACTATACAGCTCAACTACAGACAAACTGAACTGGCATTCTGGACGATGTATCTGCCAACCGTTATAGGAAGATTCGTGCCCACTTATCCGCCTATTACTGAAGTAAGTTTACGTATTGTATAATATCCAAACGTCTGCTCTATATGATTATAGAGGCACATATAAACATATAATCACGTTTATATCCCTTGCGGGGTGGACAGAGCCGACAGTCTTGAAAAGACTGAAAGGCCACGTTCAGCTATTTGGCTTTAAGATAGGATTGAGATTCAAATAGTGACAGGTTGCTAGTCCATCGCCTAAAAAAGAATCCCAAGTTTGTAAGCCTATCCCTTAGTCGCCTTTTACGACATCCATGGGAAAGAGATGAAGTGGTCCTATTCTTTTTTGTATTGGTGCCGGAAACCCCACGGCAGTAAAAAATCATCATTATTTATCATTATGTTTGCCCAGGATTAGCGGTAGTACGCTTGTGTGTGACACCGGAGGTCCCGGGTTCGAATCCCGGCCAGGGCATGATGAGAAAAGAACTTTTTCGAACCCGGGATCTCCGGTGTCACAGACAAGCGCACTACCGCTACGCCACAGAGGTCGTCAAAGTTTGTATGAATAAGGCTTTACAATATTTCTGTACGGCCATTTATTGTCCAATGTTCCCGTAACGCTGAAGACCGCAACAAATGAAGGCGCATCGCTGTGGCTGCATTATCCAAAGAAGACGCATCGTCATAAAACCACGACCAACTCTCGTCAAGAGCGAACGACTGAGGAGATAGATTTATTGTCATTACAATTTCAGTATTGGTGGGAGCCGAAGCAGCCTCTGCAAATAGCATTCTGGACTGTCTCCAGCGCCTGTCTCCTGCTGATAGTGCTTGTAGTAGTGTGCTGCATGCTCTGGAGGAATGCTAAGAGGTAAGATTTTACTCACACAATCACCATAATTTTCGTTCCCGCGGGAATTTTGGGAAATCCTCTCTCAGTGCAAGAGACCTAGACCATATAAAGAATCTAACATTTATGTATGTATATACATACTAACATACAGTACATAATCACCTTTGCTGAGTGGACAGAGCCAACAGTCATCAAAAGACTGAAAGGCCACGTTCAGCTGCTTGGCTTTGTGATGGAATTGAGATTAAAATAGTGACAGGTTGCTAGTCTATCGCCTAAAAGAGGAATCCCCAGTATATAAGCTTATCCATTAGTCGCCTTTTAAGACATCCATGGGGGAAAGAGATGGAGTGGTCCTATTCTTTTTTTTTATTGGTGCCGGGAACCACACTTCTTCTCTTATATATTTAGATTATAAAAACTTCGTCAAAAAAATTATCCAACCAAATAGTCTGAGCTAATTTGAACATAGAAAATGGATCAAACTTTGAAATAGTTTAAAAATAATTATTCTCATCACATAAAAATTTAGCAATTAGCTGATGTAATATTGAAAAGGTTTTACCACGCCTGTAAAATTCTATAGGAAGTTTTTATATTTGTGTTCACAAATATGTCTATATTCCAATATTTAATTCATTGACTCAAAACTTGACGAAGAACCAGTCTCCAGGCGATAGTAAGCAAATGCCAAATTATCTCTTATTCTTAAAGACTTAGGTGTCATCCGCATCAGTATGTATTCTGAATTCAAACAAATAAATGTCATAATTTTGTGTTTTATTTACAACAGGGCTTTGCCTCCCAAATGGAAATTAATACCGGAAATGTAGGTGAATTATATATTAGATTCAATTGCCTTATAATTTATTTTTGTTTGCATTTAAATTTCGTTTTAATAACGACAGCACTCATGTTTTATTTATTCCGTTATATTTAGTCAGTTGAGATTTCATCATTCCTTTTATGCTTTGCAAATAGATTATGAATGGCCTGTGTGTCACTTGGTCCCGGGTTCGATTCCCGACCTGTCGTATGGAGTACATACATACATACATATAATCACGTCTATATCCCTTGCGGGGTAGACAGAGCTAACAGTCTTGTAGAGACTGATAGGCCACGTTCAGCTATTTGGCTTTAAGATAGAATTGAGATTCTAATAGTGACGGGTTGCTAGCCCATCGCCTAAAGGAAGAATTTCAAGTTTATAAGCCTACCCCATAGTCGCCTTTTAAGACATCCATGGGAGAGTGATGGAGTGATCCTATTCTTTTTTTCTATTTGGTGCCGGGAACCACACGGCACTCGTATGGAGTATTAGGCAATTTTATAACAGAAAAAGGGTCTAGCATAAATCGTCGTCTTATTGTCACCTCATTACTCGCTACGTGGGAATCCTGCCAGTATGAATGTAATCCTTTTATTGCCTTAGTCTTTTTATGTACCAAGACACAAACATCGTTGTCCTTTATTTGCTTACGGAGCAGACAGAGCCAACATTCTCAAAACTCCAACGCCATGTTTAGCCGAATGGGCTAAATGATCGAGTTTTATGTCACAATAAAGCTTATTAATATTAAAACTAAACTTAAACCATATTTATCCCACAGAGAAACAGACAGGTACTACAGCGGTGACATCTTCATGGTGCCGGAGATAGAAGAGAGTGGAATTGAGAACGCCACGAGGTCTCGTGAGAATATTTACGAATATAGGGACGTGCCTATTAAAACCAGACCTCAGACTCCGACTATCAGCAGAGCGGTGAGTTATGTGAAGCAAATTTTATGGCCATTTCTTCATGTTTTTAACTCTGTTTATGCGAAATTTATGGACTATACATATATACATACATAAAATCACGCCTCTTTCCCGGAGGGGTAGGCAGAGACTACCTCTTTCCACTTGCCACGATTTCTGCATACCTCCTTCGCTTCATCCACATTCGTAACTTTCTTATATGGACTATATACGATTTGAAATCGGTTAGAAGTGAAATGATAAGGAATCGTACAGTGTCTTGCCGCTTTTTTACTTAATTATTTAGTTCCTTTATTGTTTGCCGGTTGACTGGAATAGATCCGTTCATGGGATAAGTCGGCTATTGCAAGTGATTTATTTATTTTATAACAATGTAGGTACTATTTCTTGTAAATGTGTTAATTTCTGTGCAATATTACAAACAAACAAATAATCCTGCGCAGAGTTGTTAAAAGCTGATTAACTTTATATATATATATATAAAATTAACACAATTCTCGTGTCTATCATGATTAAACATTGCTCCCTGGATCAGGCTATGACTATGACTTAGAAGAAGTCAGGTTTTAACACAAAGACGTTTGACCTTCCCAACCTTAGAAAGAGGAATTTGGTCACACATCCAGTTCCCTGGATGCGTCGGTTTCTCTACCGATGGTTTACCGTAATAGCGTCGGTTGGTAATCAAACTAATGTATGTGACTCAGAAAAAAGCTGACTCTGTTCACATTAGAATCACGCGTGTTTTGAAGCGAATTTACTAGTGTTAATCATGAGTTAACGATTATTACTATGACGATTTTGATTAAAATTTCAGACTAGTCACCCGGCGACGCTACAATCTTCCCGCCCCCCGTCTCAAGCCTCTACAGGGTCGGCATTGTCCCTTAAAGATTCTCAGGTGTCACGTGTTCCGGAACCGCTTCCACGTGCAAAAAGCCGCACTCAAATCGTACACGGCATACCCCAGACAACTGTATAAATGTGAGTTTTAACTTAAGAACACGCGGGTACGGTAGTTTCAAGCGACTTTAAAAAAAGAAGGTTCTCATTTGTAATTCAATGTCACGGGAATCACTGTCACGCTTCGTTCCAGACGAGATGAGAGATACCTTTTTCCACTTGAAACGATTCATGCATACTTTTTTGGTCTTGTCTTTTATATAAATTTAAAAATTATAAAAATGAAATTGGCATTGATGTGTAAACCTTGTTTCGAGGTCCAGTCACCAGTGGTTCTAAAACATAATTTTATAAATAAAAAAAAACTTTATGCATTTAACAATTCCATCAATATCATGGCATTAGAATGTATTAGGTGTGGTACACGCCTGAACCTTGTATAAAAGTGACATAACTATTTCTTCTATGTAAGCTTTATACATTTCGTACAAGTAAGATGCCATTAAGTACCATACAATTATAGACTGACTTATTAGTTTAAATTAGACTTATTCTGGCAATAATGAAATTAATAATAAATATCTCAATTCTATTACTAAGCCATACAGCTGAACGTGGCATATCAGTCTTTTCAAGAGTGTTGGCTCTGTCCACCCCGCAAGGGACATAGACGTGACTATGTGTATGTATGTAATAATTAAATATACGAAACGGAAATAAGTTTATTCGGAAAAGTTACCTTAAAGGTATGAACAATTTTTTTATATATGTTTTGTAAGTAAGTAATTATATTTTTTTGCTTTAACTATTTTACAATTTTAAGTGTAACACCTTTTCTTTCTGTTTAGTGCAATTTATAATGTAAGCGCGCTTTATAATAAAAACTTATCCAGTCAGCTATAATAATATAAAAAAAAATTTTGACAAACTTAAAAAAAAATATTAAAAATAAAAATTAATGTACAATGTCTCATATCAGCCAGTGTTTTAGAAAGTTTACTATGATTATGATAGTATTTTATTTTTTTCGTGATAACCTCCCAGGGAAAAAATGGTTGAGAACAATGATCTTAAGCCAATGAGCGCGCGATGTTAACCTGTTTATTGCGAGGGGAATGTTACTTGTTACACATTATATAGTATAAGAGATAGCTGTATTTTTTGTAACTAAATATGTAACAGGCTGATTTCGTAATCAGCATATTTGAAGCCTTTCTGTGACGTGTATGGTAACAATCTGTGCCTGAACGTAGAATTATTAAAAAAAAGGCTATGTCAAATGTTTTACTATCAAAAGGACAGGTATATATTAAAACAATTTGCAACTATGTAGGCTCATGTTTTGTAGTATTATTCCAATTTTGTAAGACATAATTATTATTTTTTTTTAAGAATTTTTTTACCGTCGCAACTTTCTTTTATTATGTAGTAACAATAGAAGTATTTACACTTAAGATATATTTAATATAGGTTAAAGGTATATGTGCAGACGATGGTTTTAAAAATTGTCGCAAATCTAAAAATATAAACAAATAGAGATTGTCAAGTCATTATTGAATTATATAGGACGTAAAAAAATCTTATAAATCAATATTTTATTCAGAAAATAGTCTTTAAAATAATCTAATCACCTTCTGTCTGTGACTTTGTTAAAACATCATGTATTCCCCTTTCCCTAGAGAATCACGCAAAATTCTTACTTTATATAAATATCACGTCTTTATCCCTTACGGGGTAGACGCGTCCAATAGTCTCAATAAGACTCTAAAAGTCATTTTTATTTTTGATGAAATCGCCTGTCTTTGTAATACCTCTTGTTGCTTACTACGATATTCACAAGAGATGGAGTAATCTTCTCTTACTCTCCTCTAATTCTATTTAACTGTAATACTGACCAATCGTCTGCATTATAATTGTTTGTGATCGTGTTTCCGTCCGTACATTGTGCAATCGTGTCTTAGACGTGCCTTTTGAGGTGGGATGTAAGGAATTTATTTATTGTCAATATTGTGACGAACGTAACGAGAACTGCCTTTTTGTGTAATGTAGTATATTTATTAATTAAGATGAATAAACTTTTTATTCGTAAAATGTGTTGTTTTTGTTTTTTTTTATTTGGTAACGTTTTGTTTTTTCGTTAAAAAATACTTGAAAGTTAAAAATGTAGTGAAAGGGAATTTTTCTCAGAAAAAAAAATCAGACGACATTTTTCTGTGATACAGAGTAACAGACTAACGAATGTTAATAAAGTATCATCATCATACAAACAAAAACAAATGATTGGCCAATTATTGATACTGATTAAAAAATATTAAACGAAACAAAGTTCTATGATTGATACTGTATATATATCATATATATATATATCGTCGCCTTATACTATTTATAAATAATAATTGCGTTTAATACCTGTATTATTTATAAATATTATTAATAAATAGCGTTTGTAAATTGTCACAGTGAAACTTTTAACTGTCATGTAACAAACATATATTCATGTCTATATCCCTTGTGGGGTAGACAGAGCCAACAGTCTTGTAAAGTCTGATTGGCCACGTTCAGCTGTTAGGATTAATGGTAGAATTAAGATTCAAATAGTGACAGGTAACATGAATATATTACCTGTTACTATTTCACATACTATGTTAACTATAAATAATGATAGACATTTTCAGTCAAAATGCGAACCTTTGACGTAGCATCTAATTTAATATCCATAAAGTATATAAGTGCCGTGTGGTTCCCGGCTCTAATAGAAAAAGGAATAAGACTACTCCATCTCTTTCCCATGGATGTCGTAAAAGGCCACTAAGGGATTGGCTTATAAACGTGGGAATCTTCTTTTAGGCGATGGTCTAGCAACCTATCACTATTTGAATCTCAATTCTATCATTAAGCCAAACAGCTGAACGTGGGCTTTCAGACTTTTCAAGACTATTGGCTCTGTGTTCCCCGCAAGGGATATAGACGTGATGATATGTATGTACATATGTATAAAGTCACATTTATCCGGTTTTCTCGCAACGGCACATATCCGGACGCCTTCCGGCGACGTACGGCGGCACGCCCGGCGGGCCGGTTATCCGTCTCGCCTCAACACTACCGGACGGAAGGAGACGGCCGGGGTTCTCTATCAGATCGACGACATAGTTAGCCCGGAGTAGACCCGCTGGGTAGTTCTCTTCTTTATCCGGTTTTGTGTCCTGTAAAATTATATTTAAAGAGTACATACATACTTACATATGGTCACGTCTATATCCCTTGTGGGGTAGACAGAGCCGACAGTCTTTAAAAGACTGATAGGTCACGTTCAGCTTTTCAGATAGGCTTAATGATAGACTTGACATTCAAATAGTGACAAACCTGTCACTGCCCGCTATCCCATCGCCTAAAAAAAGAATTCCAAGTTTGTAAGCCTATCCCTTAGTCGCCTTTTACGACATCCATGGGAAAGAGATGGAGTGACCCTATTCTTTTTTGTATTGGTGCCGGGAAACACACGGTAATTTTTCTTAATTTATTTCAATACACGCAAAGAGAAATTATCGATTTTTGTTTGTGTGGAGAATGCTCAAAAACTACATTCATACACAACTACATTCATTCACATTCATGTCAGCTGTCTTCCATCGGGGTAGGCAAAGCTGGCCTGGTACCACTTTTACCGTCAGGTCTGCCTTATAAATTCCATTGCAAAAACTACATACATACATACATAAAGTCACGGCTCTTTCTAGAGAGGCAGAGACTAGTCTACATCTTTTCTCTTCTCTCTTTTCATCTCTCGCTTCATCCATGTAAGCTCTCTTCATGCAAGCTCATCGGTTTTGGATACTTAAAATCAATTTTTATATACTGGACAAATTACACAGATTGAGTTAGCCTTGAAGTAAGTTCGAACTTGTGTTACGAGATACCAAACTCAACGATAGGTACATAAATACTTAGATAGATAAACATCCAAGACCCAGACCAATCAGAGAAAGTTCGTTTCTCATCATACCCTGACCAGGATTCGAACCCGGGACCTCCGGTGTCACAGACAAGTGTATTACCTACCGCTGCGCCACAGAGGCCTTCAAACAGTATCGAATTTGCAAAAAAAAGAAAAGAAAATTATAATTAATACAAGAAATCAACACTGAAATTAAGACCGAGGTCTTCTAACGATGCAATTAACTATAAATTATGAACAAAAATCGTCTCTCACCGTATCAGGCGCAGGCACGGCCACTTCGCACCACGCATGCGCGAAGCTCGTCCGGTACAACGCGCATGGCACCCCCACTCTGTCCGCTAGAACTTTGTACAACAACGCACGTTCTAACGCACCGCCATATTGTACGAGGCCTATGCCGATAACTATTGAGTCTGCTGCAGTCTGAAACGTACATTTCAGTCATGAAATAAGTTCTTTAATTTACGTTAGGGCTCTTGGACCTAAACTTTGGCACTCGTTAACTAACTAACGCACACGATAAATCAATCTACTCTAGTCTGCTAGCGTCTTGTGTGACAACGCGCATTTCTATGCACCATTGTATCGTATGTTTATGAATTGAGAATTCAATTAGGTATATACCATTAAGTTTTCTTTAGTCCCGAACTTACTTAGTCAACGCCAACCGCTAGAGGATCTATTTACGAAAGTAGAGAAGACATGTGTCTTATCTTTTTCGTAAACCATAGAGTTATAACTCCTTCCTTTCTCACATATAACTTCTTAACGTGAATAACCCCGTAGAGCCGCGCGGTACGACTTCACATTGGTTCCATGCTAATTTAATAAAGAGAAAATATTTGTATACATACATATGGTCACATCTATATCCCTTGCGGGGTAGACAGAGCCAACAGTCTTGAAAAGACTGAATGGCCACGTTCAGCTATTTGGCTTAATGATACAATTGAGATTCAAATAGTGACAGGTTGCTAGCCCATCGCCTAAAAGAAGAATCCCAAGTTTATAAGCCAACCCCTTAGTTGGCTTATACGACATCCATGGGAAAGAGATGGAGTGGTCCTATTCTTTTTTTTTATTGGTGCCGGGAACCACACAACACATACTTGTAAAATATTTGTATATTTGTTTGTAATTAATAAACTCAAAAAGTACTAGACAGACTAACGAAATTTGGCACAAAGATAGAACACCTTAGTAGTAACATATTTTTGAAATTCCCAGCGGATGGAAGTCGCGCGCAATAGTTATTATAATATAACGAGAATATACAAGTTGTTTACCATCAAATCGGACAGATGTAGTTCCACACTGGGCATGGAGCAGTCCCTCTCCTGGTCCCCTCCAGACATCACCTCGCCCACCAGCTCGCCCAGCAGTTGAGCTCGGTGCTTCAGCGATGACGTCACTTCTTGACATTTGTCCCGGTACCTACAAAGATGGCGTCAGAATACAAGTATAGGTATACGGAATAGAATTGATTTATTTTCAAAATTGGATACAAGGTATCACTTATTGACGTCACATCACTTAATTCTAATTATCACTACTACGGCGAAGAAGAGGCGGCGGAACAAACTACACTGCAGAGGGACAAGTTGATGTCACAAGTTATCTGCGACTTTATTGTTGCTATACTTTTTTTTGCAATTTTTATTATGTACTACAGGACGTCCGCGTATAACGAAATAATTCCCGATCCCGCGGGAATTTCGAAAAATCCTCATCACCACATAAGGAACTTACTTGCCAAATTACTCTGGACTCTCTTCATGCAAGCTCGGCGGTTTCGGGTACTTTTGACCTGATCCTTTACCAGGACGTCCTTAATTTGATCAAGATACGTTCGTCAAGAGTTATGAATGTGGATGAAGCGAAGGAAGTATGCAGAGATCGTGGCAAGTGGAAAGAGGTAGTCTCTGCCTACCCCTCCGGGAAAGAGGCGTGATTTTATGATTAGTTTATTATTACTCTGGACCCAGAGGTTTGGGTTGTGCGTTGTCTGTCAGTCAGTCACTTGGTACCCGAAGATGTTTATATATACTTAGATTTACTGATTAATCTTGTGTAAATTTATTTCTTACCTTACTTCAAAGTGCGAATCCTCTATTTCGAAATAATGTACGGATTTTGCCCTGGAAAAAAATGGTAGATCATATTAAAATGAAGTTCAGAAATTCTCTCTATTTCACTCAGAATAAATCATATAAGTACTTACTACGAGTAAGAATTGGGATACGTTAAAGTGAGATGGTTAATTTAATTAGTCACAAACTAAACTTCAAATAAATTTCAATATTTTTCCTGCTTTTGGTCCGGATGGATATAAAAAACAATTGTAAAAAATTAAATGTAGAAAAATATATCTTATTAAAATACGTACAATAACTTAGGTTACTTATTGTACGTATTTTTATTATAATACGTACAATAAAAACTCCCTATTGAGAGTATACTTACCTAACAAAACCTTATTTTTTATTAGTTACTAATAACATACAAAACAGATTTCAATCACATAAATAGGTTCCTGAAGAATCGCATAAAAGACAAACACACTAACGGGTCCCCGAACCACATGCGCAGTTTCAGGAGATAGGAGCGAAGGTTCGCGTCATCAGGCAACGTGGGGAACCTCATTCGTGACGTGGACAGGTTGATTTTGGACAACGACTCCTGATCTGGAAGTAAAATAATTTCGATGTACCGAAAAAATTATTTCTTAATTTCTATTAAAGGTCTGATCTGGAAGTAAAATCATTTCGATGTGCCGAAAAAATTCTTTATTAATTTCTATTAAAGGTCTGATCTGGAAGTAAAATAAT
Organism: Amyelois transitella; assembly: GCF_032362555.1. NCBI lineage: Eukaryota > Metazoa > Arthropoda > Insecta > Lepidoptera > Pyralidae > Amyelois > Amyelois transitella. The sequence goes on from NC_083506.1 coordinate 11,731,291, forward strand.
TTCGATGTACCGACAAAACATCTTTATTAATTTCTAGTAAAGTTCTGATCTGGAAGTAAAATCATTTCGATGTACCGAAAAAAATCTTTATTAATTTCTAGTAAAGGTCTGATCTGGAAGTAAAATCATTTAGATGTACCGACAAAATTCTTTATTAATTTCTAGTAAAGTTCTGATCTGGAAGTAAAATCATTCCGATGTACCGAAAAAAATATTTTTTCTATTAAAGGTTCATTTTATTTTTGCTGTTGTCGTAATAGATTTTGTGGGAACTGTCACAAAAAAGGTGATGTATGCTGTTATAACTGATAAAATTAAGTAGAATTCCCAGGTAATACAATGCAGAGAATAAAGTTTTTGTAATGAAAACGAAATTATAGTTACATCCAACTAGATCCTATGAAAATTCTATTAAAAATACGTGTGACTAAAACTACAAAACTTGAGATTCCCTACATGATTTCTCAGGCAGTCACGGCCTGCTTCAAAGCAAATAGATGTGATTTGAGAAAAAAGAAATCAGTACTAACAAGGTGACCTGATATCCAACGTGGAGCAGGCGTCGTAGGGCTGATGGAACATGCTGATGTACACGGGATACCGGAACGGCGCCTTCTGTTCTATCAGCTTCTGGATCGTGAAGAACTCGTCGTCCAACCGCTTTTGGACGTAGAAACCTTCCTGCAAGTGAGGTAACAATATCAATGACGGCCTCTGTGGCGCAGCGGTAGTACCTACGCTTGTCTGTGTCACCGGAGGTCCCGGGTTCGAATCCCGGTCAGGGCATGATGAGAAAAGAACTTTCTCTGATTGGCCTGGGTCTTGGATGTTTATCTATATAAGTATTTATTATAAAATAAAGTATCGTTGAGTTAGTATCTCGTAACACAAGTCTCGAACTTACTTCGAGGCTAACTCAATCTGTGTAATTTGTCCTGTATATATTTATTTATTTATTTATCTAATACGAGTACATTGAAAAATCGTCAAAATATGACCCACAAAAATTACCCATGGGTAAATACAATGGCATTACCTACTCTTCCCTTTTCTTTCAAAATCATAAACAAAATATGAATCAAAGTTTTGTGATTAGTGTTGATTACAATGCCATGTTCAGATGAATGAAGAATAAATCCTTGAATGCACATAAGAAAATAATTTCAAGTCCTAGAAATATCTAAACTGACTTGAAATAGGAAATCTGTTTGTTTGTTTGTTTGTAATATCTTTATTGCATAGAAATTTACACAAATAAATAAAAAATCTGATGTGATGAAAGGTACAAAAAAAGATTGGCATATTAAGTAGTATGTAGGTACCTGTGTGAAATCATTGATATCCAGTTTACCGAGATACGCGAGCTTGGCGGAGGTGTGGTGCCGGAATATCGTCTCCAACGCGGGGTCCCACGCCCTGACCACATACCGGGCCAGTTTGTTCTCCACCATGCTGTAATACATACATACATACATAAATCGCGCCTCTTGATCAAATTAAGGACGTCCTGGTAAAGGGTCTGGTCAAAAGTACCCGAAACCGCCGAGCTTGCATGAAGAGAGTTATCAGGGAATAGAAAAGGGAAATGTTAAGATGGTTCGGTCGTGTAGAGAGGATGAATGAAAGCAGGTTGACTAAACAGATATACAAGGAGAGTGTGGAGGGAAAGGTCCGAGTGGGAAGACCTATACGAACGTAAGTATCTTGATCAAATTAAGGACGTCCAGGTAAAGGGTCAGGTCAAGAGTACCCGAAACCGCCGAATTTGCATGAAGAGAGTTATGAATTTGGATGAAGCGAAGGAAGTATGCAGAGATCGTGGCAAGTGGAAAGAGGTAGTCTCTGCCTACCCCTCCGGGAAAGAGGCGTGATTTTATGTATGTAGGTATGTATCACGCCTCTTTCCCAGAGTGGAAGGCTGAGACCACATCTTTCCGCTTGCCACGATCCCTGCATACTTCTTTCGCTTCCTCCACATTCATTACTTTCTTCATGCAAGCTCGTCGGTTTCGGGTACTCTTGACCAGACTTTATACTAGAATGTAATACTGTAACACGCCAAGGTTTTTGAAAAAATGGGTATGTTTAACAACATAACAAAGAAATTTATTGAATGGATTCTCGATTGCTTATTTGGTCGAGCTGCTGGTAGTAATACGAGTAGAAATACGTCCATTCAAAAAAGAAATAGGAAACAAGGTATGCCTTAATGACGTCTACGTCAATAGGTATACCTATTAATTAATATAATACCGCTTCTAAAGCGAAAGGTGTAGTAAAAGAGGCGGAAAAAACACAAAAATGAAACAAAATTTTTGGTGTAAATTCTGTTTTATTATAAAAAGAGTCTCAAGTTTGTAAGCCTATCCCTTAGTCGCCTTTTACGACACCCATGGGAAAGAGATGAAGTAGTCCTATTCTTTTTTGTATTGGTGCCGAGAACCACACGGCACATATTACGGCACAGTTTATTTTTACGACAACGTCAAATAACAAATGTATTTTTCCATATATAAATTCAAAGAGTCCATCGTAGGCTTAAAATATTAACAGGTGTCAGAAAAATGAGGTGATGAAATGAGAGTTTAACTTACTAATGTATAGTGCCAAGTTCTAAGTAGATATCGGCCCCGTCATCAGTCACGCTGTGGGATATCAATTTGCAGAGCGCGTTCCGAAGTCCTACGTGTTCGATCCTAAGGTTTTGCGACACCACCTATAGAAAAAATTGTCTTTTAAACATTTGTAGGTATAATTTATTTTGGCATTTTTTGCATCAGCTCACCGTCCAGGACTTAATGCTCAGTCAAACATATTATATTTACCTACATACATACATAAAATCACGTCTATATCCCTTGCGGGGTAGACATAGCCAATAGTCTTGAAAAAATTGATAGTCCGCGTTCAGCTATTTGGCTTTAAGATAGAATTGAGATTAAAATAGTGACTATAAATAGGTTGCTAGCCCATCGCCTAAAAGAAGAATCCCAAGTTTATAAGCTTACCCCTCAATCGCCCTTTACGACATCCATTGAAGAGAGATGGAGTGGTCCTATTCTTTTTCTATTGGTGCTGGGAACCACACGGCCCATTATATTATATTTATATTCATTATTTCATTTAATAAATCTACAATAAGTTCTTCGCTAGGAAGGCCTTGTATTGGTATACAAATTTGTACCTTGGTGTACAATTTTTTTATTCTTTTGTCGTTCCTGTTGTCCTAGGGTTTAGTTTTGAGAAAATCTAGACACCGATTATCCAGAAGGGCAGAACGGCGAGTTCTTCTGGTATAGATACTTAATTGCAAAGTTGGTCATATGTAATGTTCTTCAGGTATAGATACTTATTTGCAAAGTTGGTCATATGTAATGTCCTTCAGGTATAGATACTTACTTGCAAAGTTGGTCATATGTAATGTCCTTTAGGTATGGATACTTACTTGCAAAGTTTGTCATATGTAATGTCCTTTAGGTATAGATACTTACTTGCAAAGTAGGTCATATGTAATGTCCTTCAGGTATGGATACTTACTTGCAAAGTTGGTCATATGTAATGGCCTTTAGGTATAGATACTTACTTGCAAAGTTGGTCATATGTAATGTCCTTCAGGTATAGATACTTACTTGCAAAGTTGGTCATATATAATGTCCTTTAGGTATGGATACTTACTTGCAAAGTTGGTCATATGTAATGTCCTTTAGGATGGATACTTACTTGCAAAGTTGGTCATATGTAATGTCCTTTAGGTATAGATACTTACTTGCAAAGTTGGTCATATGTAATGTCCTTTAGGTATAGATACTTACTTGCAAAGTTGGTCATATGTAATGTCCTTTAGGTATAGATACTTACTTGAAAAGTTGGTCATATGTCATGTCCTTTAGGTATAGATACTTACTTGCAAAGTTGGTCATATGTAATGTCCTTTAGGTATAGATACTTACTTGCAAAGTGGGTCATATATAGGTAATGGACACTGACCTCCTCCCCATGTTTCAGAGAGAACAGATCCCTAGCCGTATCATGCGTCATGAGACCGGTGAGTACGTCGCACGTCATGATCTTCAGGCTTGTGTCGATACGCTGGTGGTAAGAAAAGAGGCGTAATGAGACAATGTGCCGTGTGGTTCCCGGCACCAATACAAAAAAGAATAGGACCACTGCATCTCTTTCCCGTGGATGTCGTAAAAGGCGACTAAGGGATAGGCTAACAAACTTGGGATTCTTTTTTAGGCGATGGGCTAGCAACCTGTCACTATTGGAATCTCAAGTCTATCATTAAGCCAAATAGCTGAATGTGGCCATTCAGTCTTTTCAAGACTGTTGGCTCTGTCTACCCCGCAAGGGATATAGACGTGACCATATGTATGTACATATGTATGTATGAGACAATGTTATTTTGTTGTTTTGTTTTTTATTTGAATAAAACGTCTCTTCCCGTACGAGGGTCGCTTCGTGTAAAAATATCGGTAAGTATTCAAACCTATGTACATAACTTTAGAAAATAGTCATTGGTACATGATCGTGGTGGGATTCGAACCTGTGCCTTTTTGCGCCACACGCATTTTAACCTTAACGATTCGACCATCGACGCTCAAGCACTTAGAAGTTTTACAAAAGTTATCGCAGCACTATTTGGAAAGCATCATCTACATACATACATACATAAAATCACGCCTCTTTCCCGGAGGGGTAGGCAGAGACTACATCTTTGCACTTGCCACGATCTCTGCATACTTCCTTCGCTTCATCCACATTCATAACTCTCTTCATGCAAGCTCGGCGGTTTCTGGTAATCTTGACCTGACCCCTTGCCAGGACGTCCTTCATTAAAGGGCATCATTTCTCACCTTATATTCAACTAGCTGTGAGCTGCGACTTCGTCGGCGTGGAATAGTTATTTCGGGCATCATTGAAGCCCTCAAGGATGAATAATTTTCGCCGTTTTTTTTTCACATTTTCCATTATTTCTTGGCTCCTAATAGTTGCAGCGTGATTTTATATAGCCTAAAGCCATCCTCGATAAATAGTCTATTCAACACAAAAAGAATTTTTCAATTCGAACCAGTAGTTCCTGAGATTAGCGTGTTCAAACAAACAAACAGGCAAACAAACTCTTCAGCTTTGTAATATTAGTATAGATTCGCAATGAAGTGGTAACAAACTCCCTTAACAATTCGTGTGGAATTATTGTTAGATAAACTATCTGTTAATGACAGCGATTTGCAATGCATTACCGCTTCGGGCATGAACACACACATAAATCAAGTATGTGAGGTGTTAATGGATGGTGACAGGCTTACTTCATTGTAACAATTCACCACGGATATCTACTGATATGTATGCTTCAGATATTTAATTTTTCAGATTTTTAATTTTTCACGAAATTAATAATAAATATGTTTATGTTTAACACACTTAGGTTCTATAATAATTTCTATATATTAATTTCTTTGTCTTTTCGATACTATGTATTAGTAAACAGAGGAAACTTTATTGGTTTATGTACTATAGTATAAGATAATATTAATAGGCAACCATGTAACTGTTTGTTTCCCTAATAAAGATAAAATAAAAATAAAATAAAAATAAAATAAAATATGACTAGCGTACCGTGCGGTGCCGTGTGGTTCCTGGCACCTGGTAAAAAAAGAATAGACAACTCCATCTCTTTCTGATGGATGTCGTAAAAGCCAACTAAGGGGTAGGCTTATAAACTTGGGATTCTTATTTTAGGCGACGGGTTAGTAACCTGTCACTATATCAATCTTAATTAAGCTAAACAGCTGAACCTGGCCTATCAGTCCTGTCATGACTGTTGGCTCTGTCTACCCCGCAAGGTACAAAGACATGTTTATATGAATGTATATATGACAATAACGACTTTATCGATTTGATTGTGAATAATCCTATATACAGATGGATTTATGGATGTCATAAAAGGCGACTAAGGGATATTGCAAACTTTGCAAACTTTGGATTCCTCTAGTATGCGACGGGCTAGCAATCTGTCACTATTTGAATCTCGATTCCATCATAAAGCCATACAGCTGAACGTGGCCTATCAGTCCTTTCAAGACTGGGCTCTGTCTACCCCGCAAGGGATTTAAACGTGACTATATGTAGATATGTAAGAAAAAGAGAATGATGAGTATGTAGCGGCTGCGATGATTCGGCTCGACCGCCACCAAAGGTAAGACCTTCCGCCAGGCTAGGTGTTATGCCTGGGGAACCGCACGACAGACGATGTTTAATTCGAAGGTTGTAGGTATATACGCTCCAATCCGTAAAATCTTTGAATTCAAATTCAAAATTTATATTCATTATTATAGGATACTTCATATCGCTTAATAATTGTCAAAACGTATGGTTTAACAACATTGGTTGACGTCAAATAAATTACTTAAAACTAAGTTTACTGCCGCTTCTAAGGCGTCAGTGTAGAAAAAGCGGTAACAAACTGCACTGCAGCATTTTCTTCAACAACGTCAACTTCACAATTATCCAAACTTAGAATAGCATGTGGACGAGAGAATACATTGCTTAAGCGATTTAGACTTTACGCTGTGTTCGACTGATAGCGTCGCGCGATTTTGTTTTTGTGACTTGTGGCGTACAGATTTCGCCATAAATATACTGACCAATAGTATGTTGACCAGCTCTTGCATAAACTCAGGGTTGAGCATCGCATTAGTGCTGACATGGTAGCTCTGAAGGTTGAGGTAGCACTGAACGGCCAGCCTCTGGGCTTCTATAGGCGTTTCTTTGTCTGAATCGTGAGGAAACGTTGAATTTAGTTCATTATTAGCTGATTTTATAAAAATAATAAATAAATATATACGGGACAATTTACACTGATTGAGTTAGCCTCGAAGTAAGTTCGAAACTTGTGTAAGAGATACTAACTCAACGATACTATATTTTATAATAAATACTTATATAGATAAACATATCTATAAAAGTAAAATATATCTAGATAATAAATTAATAATTTTTGTGCAAGTCTATTTTTTTCATTAAATCCGTAACGAATTATTTGATCATGTGGTTAATTCTACTGTTACGAATTCTTCAATAATCTATATATATAAAACTCTTCCGTTACTGAGTGACTGACTGACAGACAACGCACAGTCGAAACTACTGGTCGTAGACAGCTGAAATTTGGAATGTAGGTTCCTTGGGATATGTAGGGGAGCACTAAGAAAGGATTTTTGGAAATTCAACCCCCAAGGGGGGGAAAAGGGGTAAAAACGTTTCTATGAAAAATCTTATTCCTTGGGTTTATAAACTTGAAACTTGGCATGAACACGTACATAGGCAAGTTAATATGTTTGACATTATAAGTTTTTTCAAACTACCCTCCAATCGTGATTTAGGGGGTGCGATTGGGTGACTGATTTATTAACGCACAGCCGAAACCGCTCGGTATAGGAGTCTGAGATTTTGAACAGAGGTTCCTTTAGTAACATAAGTGAGCACTAAGAAGGGATTTTTGAAATGTCAACCCCCAAGGGGGGGAAACGGGATAAACTGAGCCGGGGCTGCGGGAAAGTTCTAACGAGATACCGTGGCCCCGGAACGCAAAGGGCAACTGAAGGAACGAGGTGGGTTTTAGTCAGTAAAAGTCTGACACTCCCTTCTGTTCCACCCAGAGCGGGAGAGGTCATTTGATGATTTCCCATCCTTAAAAAAAAAAGACTTTGTATGACAACTTTCAGTCGTCTCTTTAACATACATAATAACATATGTACATAATTATGTACATACATGCATAACATTAATAACATCACGCCTTTAAATCCCTATTTTGTGTTAACACTACCCATACAAACAGCTAAAAGGAAACAAGTGAAGAGACGAAATTTGTCCGCATCCATTTTCACCTAAATTCTTAACGTTAATGAGATTTACTTTTTATTATCAGGTCAACCTAATAGCCTCACATGTACGTATAACTTCGTAAGAATTTTCTTTCAACTCCTAACCGTTGAGGAGTTGTACCTTCCATCATCAGCTCATTCACATGGGATGATGACTATCAGACGCAAATACTTAAACAGATCTATGAAATTGTCAAAAACGTAATTGCCTGTAAATTTGAGGTTTGCCCTTGATTTCCCTGGAATACCATCATCAGATCCTGACTAGGTAACAACGGGACCAACTTGAAAGTATACTCTACCGAACAAAAAAAGAATCACGTAAATCGGTCCATAAATCTCGGCGTAATCGGTATGCATAAATAAAACACCCGAATTTTATTTTCTATTAACTATCACGAGTTGTCTCGATGCTCGATAGATGGCGTTGGCATCGAGATAGATCGCGCTATGGTTTCGTTACCGTCATTTAGCTAGGTAGCGTAAAATATTTTAATTTATCGTGTAATTTTAGCAGCGCCCCTAGCGGACATACGCGAAACTACATATTACACACTACAAATATTTTGATTTGATGAAATTATTATTCGTTTGATTCATTAACTTTTAACTTGACTTATTTAACTTATTTTACTCTCTATTTCAGTTAATTTTTGATTTGTTGATTAGATTTGATATTTTTGATAGTGATAGGTGTCGAAGTGCGAGAAGTCTTAAATATTGGTTAGTAAAAAATACGTATCAGTTGCGGAAAGCAGGATGGCACTAAATAGGATGGGATGGGACAGGATAGGACTGGACGGGGCAGGACGGGACACAACAGGTTGGGACGGGACGGAACAGAACGAGAAGAGACGGGACAAGACGGGAGAAGCCATATGAATTTAAACCAAATATAAACATAAAACAGCCCCGCACGATACGGGATAAAAAAATGGGTGAAATTTTATGGCGTATCCTTATAATATAAATACATTTGCGCGGGCGAAGCCGCGGGCAAAAGCTAGTTCTCTCTAAAATACTCCATCTCTTATACGAGTATTCACTCCGTGACATGAATAAGCCTTTTACGACGTCTATCCGTATACAATATATAAATCCATCTTGTTTCCATAGATGTCGTAAAAGGCGACTAAAGTATAGGCTTATTAACTTTGGATTCTTTTAGGCCATGGGCTAACAACCTGTCACTATTTGAATCCCAAATTCTATCATTAAGCCAAACACATGAACGTGGCCTATCAGTCTTTTCAAGATTGTTGGCTCTATCTACCCCGCAAGGGAAATAGACGTGATTGTATGTATGTATTACACTTACATTTTATATTGATCGCTCTCAAAGAGGCGAAGGTCTTGGGTTCGACGAGGCTGAAGGCAGCTTTCGGTATGATCCGACACAATTCAGCCAACGCTCTCAGAGCGTTCATTCTTATGTAGAACCAAGCCGCCTGGTCGTCGCTTAGGATAGCTGAAAATTTGTTTGGACAACTTCAGTGGTAAGAAGCTGAACTGCCTGTCGATATTGACGATATCATCTTAGTAAGCTAGTCACAGGACAAAGTTAAGACGAGCAATGATAAAATAATGTTCTTCGTCTTAGCTTTAGTACCGGTTGCGTCTTCACCTCGCCGTGTGGTTCCCGGCACCAATAGAAAAAAGAACAGGACCACTCCATCTCTCTCCCATGGATGTCGTAAAAGGCGACTAAGGGGTAGGCTTATAAACTTGGGATTCTTCTTTTAGGCGATGGGCTAGCAACCTGTCACTATTTGAATCTCAATTCTATCTTAAAGCCAAATAGCTGAATGTGGCCTATCAGTCTTTACAAGACTGTTGGCTCTGTCTACCCCGCAAGGGATATTGACGTGATTATATGTATATGTATATGAATGTATGCATCCTCACCTCTCTGGAGGAGGATCCCGGGTATACCTTTGACCTTGGATCCTAGATTGCTGCGTAGCGACTGCCATCTGACCTCCGCAACCTTTGCAGGTAAACCTAATTAGTATCAGATCCGTGGTTACACACCCAGTAGCCTGAATGTGCATGTTTTTCACGATGTTTTCCCTCACCGTAAGAGCATCGGTTAGTATTTAAACTAATATACATAACTTTGAAAATAGTCATTGGTATACGGTTGGCTTACCGCTGCGCCACAGAGGCCGTCAATAATTGAAAGTTATCTCATGACCATATGCTTTTAAATGTAACTAGCTGTGCCCCCGACTTCGTCCGCGTGGAATAGTTATTTTGGGAATCATTGAAGCCCTCAAGGATGAATAATTTTCCCCGCTTTTTTCCATTTTAAAGCTGAAGAGTTTGTTTGTTTGTTTGTTTGAACGCGCTAATCTCAGGAATTACTGGTTCGAATTGAAAAATTATTTTGCGTTGAATAGGTCATTTACCGAGGAAGGCTTAAGGCTCTATAACGTCGTAAGAAATAATGGAAAATGTGAAAAAAAAACGGGGAGAACTATTCATCCTTGAGGGCCTTTCTTGATTCAATGATGCTGTAGGCACATATACACAAACTAAATAAATTATACCTAACACATACAACTCATAAACAAGACCTGGATATCACTAATAACATATTAAAAACAATTACACACTTAAATACATATTTATATATTTATTACTTAATACGATATCACTCTTACCGTATCGTCCTTAAAATAATGCAGTGGAACCATACACGGGGCGTGGCTTTGTATGCCTACTCCGTCAGCGACCGCTGTCCGCGCGCTCGCCAGTCGAGATTCATACCAAATTAAAGACGCACGCACGCATGCGCTTCACCGCTGTTCGTCTAGAACTTTCTCGGCTTACGCGCCACGTTTTTTACGTTTGCTTTATAACTGTTTCTTTTCTTTCGCTTTTCCTTGTGTGTTGTTAACTTTCTCTATTCTCCTTCAATCCTATGCTTCAACTATTTGTGCTTGTGCTACCGTATAAATGTGTATTCAAGAATAAACAAAGTGAACTGCAGTTGGACTATTATTTGCCATTAACTGAAGCCTGGAGCCCTAGGTAGGCATTGCACACTATTACCTATCATCCTAAAATGCCATGATGAAAAAATTATTCCGCGTGGATGGAGTCTCGAGCACAGCTAGTAGGTACATTATAATAAAAGTATACTTCGATACCGCAGAGAGCTTCAATGATATTGGTGTCAGACATTCGCACAGCGGCTGGCAGGAGTTTGGTCATGTTGGCCACACCCATGGCCGCATCAGCTAAGAGTTCCACGTTCGAGCTGAGCAGTTGATGGCAGAAGACCAGATCTGTTCCCGTTTGGTATAGAGCCTGTGTTGATAAATTGGACGATGAACTGAGATTAAAAAAATAGTAGATGGTTTTTGTTTTGTAAGTTACTTTATCTGGATTGCCAACCTTGCACTCTTTAATGATAGGCAGTCATATAATAAAGTCTTAAGCCTGCCAAAGCCTAACCGCCGTTAACTGCCTTAAATCTAAGTTACATACTTAAATTTTATCTCGTCTATATCCCTGCAGGATAGACAGAGTCAACAGTCTTAAAAAAATATTTAAATGATAGAATTGAGATTCAAATAGTGACAGGTTGCTAGCCCATCGCCTAAAAGAAGAATCCCAAGTTTTTAAACCTATCCTTTAGTCGCCTCTTACGACATCCACGGGAAACGGAGTGGTCCCATTCTTTCTTCTATCCATACCGGTAAATACACGGCACATCTAATCAAAGTTTTAAGAACATAATATTTTAAGTTTTAAATAAAAATAAGAAAATCGTTTCATGACATCGGCAGTCAATTTAGGAGGAAATCAAAATTATCGTGTTTTAAATTTCACACTTCCTAATTTTTTTTTTTCATAAGCAATTGGGATTGGTACTCACTTCTCTGCCAGAAAAAGTAAACGACATTTTAGTCAACACGGCCAAGCAATGTGGCTTCATTGCTGGGAGCGCCATTTCCAAATAAGCCAGTAATCTCAGAATACAGCCGGATTGGTAGAGGTGCGCCGAGTTATCTTCTGTTTCTGCGTAGTTCTTCAAAACACCAAGAACTTGTGTGTGCACGTCTCGGAACTCGTAAGACTACAAAAATATAAATGTTAGACAACTAATGATGAGTGTGAAATTGAGTGACCGGATAAGGAACAGCGTGATAAGGGAATGTTGTGATGTGAACGAAGATGTAGTTACGGGAATAGAAAAGGGAAATGTTAAGATGGTTCGGTCATGTGGAGAGGATGAATGAAAGCAGGTTGACGAAGCAGATAGGTATACAAGGAGAGTGTGGAGGGAAAGGTCGGAGTGGAAAGACCTAGACGAACGTATCTTGATCAAAATAAGGACGTCCTGGTAAAGGGTCAGGTCAATAATACCCGAAACCGCTGAGCTCGCATCAAGAGAGTTATGAATGTGGATGAAGCGAAAGAAGAATATAATAACCAAAAACAAATACTACATAAATATGCAAATAGAGTCACATTACACCTTGCATGGCAGACAGAGCTAAAAATCACGAAAAGACTGAAATACCACATTATGGCTCCATGATGGAATTGAGACTAATAGTGACAGATTGCTTGAGATTGATGAGTTCATAAGCTCTATACTTTAGTTGCTTTTTACAGCATCCATGGGAAAGAGATGGAGTGGTCCTATTCTCTTTTATATTGGTGGAATATGCCATGTGGTTCCCGCCACACGGCACTGACTGGTAGTATTCCATAACTTAAAATTTATTTATTTAAATGTTAATATTACTAAAGCTAGTGTTTTCAAAAATCTCTTCCTATACTATTCTAACAAATAATACCTCTAAAATATCACAGTGATCCAACACCCCTGTAGAGGCTTTGAAGGACTTCTGCACGTTTTGGTCGCTATAACGGCAAATGAGCTGGTCGACAGTTCTGATGGCCGCGAATTGGATCGCCAAGAACTTGCTCTGGATAAGTGCTAACAGCGACGCCCAAGAGAACTGCTGGTTCTTTGTCACTTCTTGGGCACAAACCGGGTCGTCAAGAAGGTTGCTTAATGTCTGGAAATAAAAATAATCATTAACTTATATAATATTAATTTTGTTTATATTAAGTACTACTCTGTCAAGAAAGTAGCAGGAAAAGATCAATAATACACAAACTGTTTGTTATTCATCCAAATTTATTTTATCACCTTCAAAATATGCTCCTTTAGAAACGATACACTTACGCCAACGAATAATCCAATCATCAAAACATTTTTTAAACGCTGTTTCCGGAATTGAGGTCAGTTCTCGCCGCGAGTTCTCTTTTATGTCTTCTACCGATTGAAAACGGGTGCCACGAAGTGGTAATTTGAGTTTAGGAAAAAGAAAAAAGTCGGCTGGAGCCATATCTGGTGAATATGGTGGTTGCTCGATGGTATTTGTTGAGTGTTTGGTTAAAAATTCGTTGACAATGATGGCCTTGTGCGAAGGTGCATTATCATGGTGCAAAATCCAAGAATTTTCTTTCCACAAATCTGGCCTTTTTCGTCGGATTTGCTCTCTTAAACGCCGCATAACACTCAAATAATATTCCTTATTTACCGTTTGACCTTCCGGCAAGAATTCCGAGTGCACAACACCGCGATAGTCAAAGAAAACAGTCAACATGACTTTGACTTTTGAACGACTTTGGCGTGGTTTTTTCGGTTTCGGTTCAGTTGGAAGGCGCCACTCCGAAGCTTGTTGACTAGTTTGCATGTCAAACTCGTAAACCCACGTCTCGTCACCAGTAACAATGCGTTTCATGAATGTTGGGTCGGAATTGACTCGTTCTAGCATGTCCTCAGCGACTCTCATGCGATTGAGTTTTTGAAAAAAATTCAGGTCTTTTGGGACTAGCCGAGCAGCAACATGTTTCATACCCAAATTATTAGTTAAAATGGTACGGATCGACTCGTAAGATACAGAAAGTTCGGTGGCTATCTCTCTCAAAGTTGAATGAGGATTTTCAGTCACTATTTCCTTCACTTTTGCGATGTTAACTTCAGTTGCAGACGTTGATGGCCTACCAGAGCGAGGCAAATCTTCCATCACATCTCGACCGCTTATGAACGCTTTGTACCACTCATAAGCACGAGTTTTTGATAAAGTCGATTCACCGTAAGCCTTCTGTAACATTTTCAGTGACTCCGAACACGATATTCCATTGGCAATGCAAAATTTAAGACAAACTCTTTGTTCGATGTTTTTATCCATTATGAAATTAGCAATACACACTAGATATGATATAACTAAAAATAGCACTGTATTTAATGTAAACAACAGATGCAACTCAAACTCCGCGCCAAAATGGAAAACAGTTGTGCCAATCTAACAACAACAAAAAAAAACAAAAATTTGAATTTGGAACCATAAATAAATAATCCATTCCCGATACTTTCTTGACAGAGTAGTATATAATCAGTATCTAATAAACTATATATATATATATTATTTATATTAAGTATCTAATTAAGTCCCGTGTGGTTCCCGGCATTAATACAAAAAAGAATAGGACCACTCCATGTCTTTCCCATGGATGTCGTAAAAGGCGACTAAGGGATAGGCTTACAAACTTGGGTCCTTTTTTTAGGCGATGGGCTGGCAACCTGTCACTATTTGCATCTCAATTATATCATTAAGCCAAATAGCTGAACGTGGCATATCAGTCTTATCAAGTTGGCTCTGTCTACCCCACAAATGATATAGACGTGACCATATGTATGTATGTATCTTATAAACAAAAAATAGGAGGCTATGAGCACAACTAGAAATAAACATCGATGAAAGATAGGTTTAGGATAAGAAAAACGATGGACCAACAAGGCACGCGCGACGCCGTTTTTATCGCGCGAAAATCTATCGTTGTTTCGCTTTTTATCATGACGTGAAACGGGACAGCAATACTTTTATCTGTCTGGATGACCGAAGAATGATGGATAAAGAGAGTATATGTAGGTCAGTACCATTATTAGAAATTAAAAATATATTGTAGACACGTGAAAAATCATTGGCAGAAACCACTTTCCGTAACTTGGCATCTCCCAAATGTAAGAAAAACATACATACATACATAAAATCACGCCTCTTTCCCGGAGGGGTAGGCAGAGACTACCTCTTTCCACTTGCCACGATCTCTGCATATTTCCTTCGCTTCATCCACATTCATAACTCTCTTCATGCAAGCGCGGCGCTTTCGGGTACTTTTGACCTGACCCTTTACCAGGACGTCCTTAATTTGATCAAGATACGTTCGTCTAGGAGAAGTTTCTTTTTTTTTTAGGAAAACAATGTAAAATATTTACTTGTAAACAGTTTTTCTGAACATCTGGATCCAAGCTATTCTTCATTCTGGAGAAGAGACTGCTTAGAATGTTAGCGGCCACCAGCTGTACACACCCGTTCTGCTCTCTCGTCAATTCTGATAAAACTAACGAAGCAAACTCCAGGACAAACACATCTTCAATCTGCACACACACATACACACATGCTCACGTTTATATCCCTTGCGGGGTAGACAGAGCCAACAGTCTTGAAAAGACTGAATGGCCACGTTCAGCTATTTGGCTTAATGATAGACTTGAGATTCAATTAGTGACAGGTTGCTAGCCCATCGCCTAAAAAATGAATCCCAAGTTTGTAAGCCTATCCCTTAGTCGCCTTTTACAACATCCATGGGAAAGAGATGGAGTGGTCCTATTCTTTTTTGTATTGGTGCTGGGCACCACACGGCAGACTCAATTTAATCTGCAACATTCAGAAAATAGGTCTATTAGTTTTTAGAAGCAATTGGAGCGTCGATGGTCGAATCGGTAAAGTGCCCGGTTAATATGTGTGATGCTTTTAAAAGGCACATATGCAAATCCCAATTTGGCTATGTACGCTTTTACAGTGAGGGAAAACATCGTGAGAAAACCTGAATGTGCATCAGGCAAGTTACTTGCAAAGGTTAGGGAGTTCAGATTGGAGTCGTGTAAAAACCTGACTTACTTATTAAAGTTATCTTTAATGGAATGAATGAGTTTCAGATCGGTGAATAAAAACATAATCATACATGCTTTTGTTGGTTTATAAACATAGATGATTATTTTGAATCCTAAAATTGTATTGCCGTGTGGTTCCCGGCACCATTACAAAAGAATAGGACCACTCCATCTCTTTCCCACGGATGTCGTAAGAGCCGACTAAGGGATAGACTTGGGATTCCTCTTTAATGTAAATCCCTGCCAATCTAAGGTCTGCCGCGCCGATGGATGCATGGCTAGGGGCGAGCCTAGTCTCGAGCGTGCCACTTCCGCCATGGGGTTGGGCGACCCCCAGGTAATGGCTAGCCTTACCCTGGCATGCGGGGCTCTGCTGGGGCGGACAAAATTTTTCCCTAGCGTCTCGTGGGAATCGCATTATGAACCTTAAAAAGCATATAAATGGCGGCGATGGTGTCCGCACCCCATCACGTCTCGTTCCCGGCGGGAGCGGTATGCGGTCTGCTGAAAGCCGCTTTGCGACGATGAATGTAAGAGGAGGAATGAAGGATAAGATTGAGGAAGTATGCCAGATGATGGATAAAAGACGTTTGGATGTGTTGTGCGTGAATGAAACGAAGCGGAAAGGATGCGACGCGACGCAGCACGGCCCTTACACGGCGTATTGGTCTGGAATTTCCAGTACCAGCCGAGGCTGTCAAGGGGTCGGTCTAATTCTTTCTGCACGAATGGCTGAGTGCGTGAATGAGTATGAGTGTGTCAGCCCTCGTCTTCTATGGATTAGGCTGAAAGTTGGAATCACTCGGATCTTCGTTCTAGGTGTTTATGCACCTTGGGATGTGGGTTCGAGGGGTACAACATCAGCAAAAAGCGAAAACGAGGAGTTCTGGAATAGTGTAAGAGAAGTATTGAAAGTTACCAAGCCAAATGAGAAGATTATTATGTTAGGTGATTTTAATGGATGGGTGGCTGTAAAGCGTGATGGATATGAAAAGGTGCTTGGTGCGTTTGGTGACGAAAAGGTGAATGATAATGGAAGAAGTGTATTAGAAATTTGTCTAGAGTGGGATCTTTTTGTGTCGAACTCAATGTTTCAACATAAAGAGATCCACACCTACACAAGAGTGGAAGGTATTTTAAAAAGTATGATAGACTTTGTGATTGTAGATGAAAGATTGAAGAACAAAGTGCTGGATACCCGTGCATATCGCGGTGCTGGCATTGACTCGGACCATTTACTGGTGATATCCCGGATAAGGGGTATCTTCAATCGCTGGCGGCACAGGGTAAGGGAGCAAACCAGCGCTTTGGAAAGAGTAAAAGTAGAAAATTTGCAAGTATGGATATAAATATGGATGTAGGTAAGAAGTATATTAATAGACTGAAGGATGAATTTGAAGATTTAGAGGAAATGAGCGATATTGAAGATGGATGGAAGGAATTTAAAGAAAGAATTGTGAAAGTAGCTGTTGAAGTGTGTGGTGTAAGTAGAAGAAGGAAAGGAAAAAATCACAAAAATGCGTGGATGAGTAAAGATGTGCAAGAACTTGTGCGATTAAAGAAGAAAGCATGGCTGGATTTGTTAGCAGCAAAAGCTAACTTAAGAATGCAAGAGGTTATAGATGAAGATGTGAATGAAGCACGTAAGGAATATAAGAAAATGAAAGATTTGGTTAAGAAAGCTGTGATTAGAAAGAAAGAAGAGTATAAAGAGGATTTTGATAAAAGGCTATCAGAAGACTTTCAGTCAAATCTGAAAGTATTCTGGAAATCCGTAAGGTCAGCCCGAGGAAATACTATAACCAGAGAGCTGACTAGGATCAGATGCCAGGATGGTAGCGTTGTGAAAGGAGAAGAATGTGTACTAAAGATATGGAAGGACTATTTTGAAAGTTTATTTGAAAAAAAGGAAGGAAATAAGAAAGATTTCTGCTATAGCGAAGAAAAAGAGAATGAGATGGAGGGCGAAATTGAAATGTTCGAAATTGTGGAAGCACTTAAGAGTATGAAAGCGGGAAAGGCTGCTGGGTGTGATAGAGTGTCGGTCGAGATGCTTAAAGCAGGAAAAGGCGTAGTAGCTAGTCAGTTGTACTGCCTTTTCAATTTGTGTTGGAGAAGCGGCCGAGTACCAAAAGATTGGTGTAAGGCTGTTATCGTGCCACTTTACAAAGGAAAAGGGTCACAGCTAGACTGCAAAAATTATCGTGGTATAAGCCTGCTTAGCGTCGTCGGCAAATTGTATGCTAAGGTATTGATTAATAGAGTCAGGAATGAAACTGATGACAAAATATGGGATGCTCAAGCGGGATTTCGAAAGGGAATGGGATGTACTGATCAGGTCTTTTCCTTGCGGTGCATAGCCGAAAAGTTTTTGGCCAAGAGTCAAAAAGTCTATTGCACATTCGTAGATCTGGAAAAGGCCTATGACAGAGTTGAGAGGAATGAATTGTGGTCAGCACTTTCTATGCATGGGGTGAGCAGTCTCTTAATACGAGCACTGAAATCCTTATATGAGGATTCGAGTGCTTGTGTCAGGATAAACGGAGCGCACACTGAGTGGTTTAAGATTGAGAAAGGCGTTAGGCAAGGATGTGTTGCGTCACCGTGGCTGTTCAACCTATTTATGGATAGCTGTTTGACAGATTTGAAAGAGTCTAAAAGTGGATTAAGGATGAATGAGTTACTCGTCAAATGTCTGCTCTATGCCGACGATCAGGTTATACTGGCGTCATCAGCGGAGGAGTTACAGGAGATGGTAAACTGTATGCATGAAGCTTTAAAAGAGAAAGGAATGAAAGTGAACGTAAGTAAAACTAAAACACTGGTTTTTGAAATGGAGAAAGAAATGACAGCATGTAATATTTTGATTGGAGGAGAAAAAGTGGAGCAAGTGAAAGAGTTTGTATATCTAGGATCAAAGTTTACATCAGATGGCAAGTATGATAGTGATATTGAAAGGAGAGTGAACGCGGGGAACATGGTGAATGGAGCTTTGCATGCCTTTATGAGCAGTCAGAAACTATCCAAAAAGGCTCGACTGGCTGTGCACAGGGGCGTGTTGGTCCCGACATTAATGTATGGGAGTGAAAGTTGGGTATGGCAAAAGAAGCATGAAAGCAGAATAAATGCAGTGGAAATGAGAGCGTTAAGGAGTATGATGGGTGTGAAGTTGAGTGACAGGATAAGGAACAGCGTGATAAGGGAATGTTGTGATGTGAAAGAAGATGTAGTTACAGGAATAGAAAAGGGTATGTTAAGATGGTTCGGTCATGTGGAGAGGATGAATGAAAGCAGGTTGACTAAGCAGATATACAAGGAGAGTGTGGAGGGAAAGGTCGGAGTGGGAAGACCTAGACGAACGTATCTTGATCAAATTAAGGACGTCCTGGTAAAGGGTCAGGTCAAAAGTACCCGAAACCGCCGAGCTTGTATGAAGAGAGTTATGAATGTGGACGAAGCGAAAGAAGTATGCAGAGATCGTGGCAAGTGGAAAGAGGTAGTCTCTGCCTACCCCTCCGGGAAAGAGGCGTGATTTTATGTATGTATGTATGTAAAATTGTAATAATAAGTATCAATATCAATTAGCACCACGACGCCTCGTATTTATAATTCCTTTTACTACTCCAATTAGCTTCAAATAAGTTTCCACTTTATATTTTTACTTTGGCAGACATTTTCAAAGCATGTAAGTTACAAAATCCATACTACCGTCAGAGGAACCCTGATCTTTGAGGTCAAAAGCTGAAATTGTGTAGCTTCAACTATTAATCCTTTTCACAACCGCTTTCTCAATTTAGAAAGCTTGAATAAAAAAAAAGGTTTAAAATATACATTACTTTCACAAGCATAAAAGCAATTTTCTTTAAGTTTGCCGGGTCTGAGAGTACTTGCGATCGTCCTTCAGGTAATTGGCATAGCTGGGCCAGGGCCTTCAAAGCAAACCTCTTTATATTGAGCTCAGAGTGCTCTACTAGAGGCAAAATGAACCTAATAGCATCCAAGTTCAGTAAAACGTATCTGTTTTGTATCTCTTGCGCGGAGAACTTAGTTATCGCTCGAAGAGTCTGTAAAAAGATATAGTGACAGGAGGAGTAAAAGCTTTACTAGTTTAGCCCCGTTTAAATGGTGAATGGAAGCAAGTAAATAAAGCGAATATAATATAATATTCCTATTCGTAAAGAAAATATATTACTTAACTTTAAATTTATTTCTTTAAATTTTACTTCTACCGCTACTGTTTTTAAAAATTTACCTGACTCAATATATTCGGTTCTGCTGATTCCAAAAGAAGTATAGCTGTGTGTGCATTTTCCGGAGTTATTGTAAAAGGATGAAAAGTCAGATCTCTGGCTTTGTCGCCTGGTTTTGGCGGTTTTGCCATGATTTAAGTATTATAAAAACAATTCGTTAATTAACTTCTTAGAAACTTCGTGTAAAGTATAAACGAGGTATAAACTTTCTTGTTGTTGTAAATACGCTGTCGGCCTTATGACAGTTTAGTTGTCTAGCAGTTCAATGAGGTTCCAATGATAAGTTTGGAATTAGAAACTATATAGCTTTTTCCCGCGGCGTCACCTTCACAAAAAAAATGACAAAGATACTCTCTTTGTTGTTTTACAATCAGCCAGTCACATTTGTAGAAGTATTAATTATACATTCAAATTTATAGAGAATAAGAATTAAATTTTTAATTGTAACGATTAAGCTCAATAAATACTGGACTTATTTTATGGATGTTTCGCGCAGAGAGATGGATAAAACCTTTAGGAGTATAATTGGCTTTCTTTTTATTGTAATTTCCACAAGTACAATATGTATATTAAACAGTACTTACAGTACAGACAAACACCCTCACAAACTACTTTGCTTAAAACAAAAGTTGAACGAGACTTAATAAATACTTACCTACTTAGTACGTAGCTAGTGGTCACTTGGTCCAATAAAGTCAATATTGCTGGAACTATCGCCGGGATTCGCTGAATTCCTGTGGGATGAGGTGGCTCGGAGAATTCTGATTATCGACGTCTGCATTGAAACTGATAGGGTGAGCTGTACTGTACATTGTATAGCTTATTTTTATATGCCACTAGATTTAACAGCTGGTCAGATTGTGTATCAAAATCTCAACTAATATTGAAGATGCGAAAGTAAGTATATTTGTATATCATTTTACGGGATATCTTCTTAAATAATTTTCTTGAAATATCACGTAGATATATATAATTAAGAATCTGGATAAGGACATAGGGTACTTTTCATTGCATCCCGGAAAACACTATTGTTCCCATGGGATTTGGGAAAACCGGTAACCTTTTAAAGGTGTCGCAAAATTTGTCCCGTATTGTAGGTGGCGTCGTCGGTATTTTTTTTGTAGATGGCGCTAAATTCGTCGCTTTTTGTAGATTGCGCTAAATTAACGCGGACGAAGTTGCGGGTGAAAGCTAGTTTCAATATAAATGGATTTATACCAACTTCTATTTCATACCTTCATAGAAAAAAAAGGTTTTTATAAAGCCTTTATTCTTATATTGGATTGTAGTGGAATTTGATATCCCGGCATTATTTTGCTTATGGTTGTAAGGAACATACGGTTTTTTATTGCGCAGGCAGAGCGTCGGTAGGCGAACGGTTAAGGTAAACGGGAATTTTAGTTATACACGTGCGCACGCGCGTGTGGCGCACATTTACAAATCCTACCGGCCATGTACGAAGGACTCTTTTCTAACCGATGCTTTTACAGTAAAGAAAACACCATCAGGAGACCTGCACATTCTGACAACTGATGTGCAATGTGCAAGTTTCCTCGCGATGTTCGTTCGACGATTGTTAAGTGACGAAAACCACGTGGCACCACGAAACCACGGGGTCAATAATTGTTCACGTAATAAAACAACATAATATCCACCCGTATGTTTACAATAATATTGTAAGAACCCTTTAGAAGGATTACAGGGGTCTCATAGAGAAGTAGGCGACTTAACTGAGTTCCGTGTACTGTATTTTAACTCGTCCTGGCTTAGCTAGGGTTAATGCAAGTATCTTTTTACGATGTTTTATTGATTGACTAGCTTTTACGCGCAGCTTCGCCCGCGTTTATTTTATTTTTATTTTATTAAAAGGCAACATAACAGATGCTAAGTAATAATATTACTTGGTTTCATTATTAATTAATAGTATTCAAACTGAGCATTCTTATTTGCGCCGCCTACAATAAGCGACGAATTGAGCGCCATTAATAAAAAAGCAATGAATTTAATGCCGCCTACCAAAAGCGACGAATTTAGCGCCACCTTCAAAAATCGACGAGTTTAACGCCATTAATAAAAAAGCAACAAATTTAGCTCCGCTTACAAAAAAAAAACAGGCAAATTCTTTTCTCAAATTATACGGAACCTGTATTTTTTATCGGAATTAATAGTACCGTAATTCCTTCTTATCTTAATTATATTATGAACGCAAAATTCCAAGATTGATTCGGTAGATAATGCGTGAAGAGAAAACAAACAAATAAACTTACTTACTTGCATTTATAATATTACTAAAATATGTATATAAAAATGAAAAATTTTCTTAGCGCGCATTTGAAATTGAATTTTTATAAACTAAGTTCATCCCGAGTGCCTTGGTAATTTAGTTTTAAAATGTTATTTTTATGAAGCTTTAAAGTCGCTCAACTGAAGAATTTTCCGAACCTCGTGCATCTCATAGTCTCGTAACATAGACGATAAAATTATTTAAAAAAAAACTTTCACTTATATAAATAGCAAACAATTCACTCCTTGAAAATTATTGTACGCGTAACTAAAAAAAAATATATGTAATTAATACATGACTTTAATGGAATAATAAAATCTGTTTTATTATTGTGCCGTGTGGTCCCGGCACCAATACAAAAAAGAATAGGACCATTCCATCTCTTTATCATGGATGTCGTAAAAGGCGACTAAGAGATAGGCTTACAAACTTGGGATTCTTTTTTTAGGCGATGGGCTAGCAACCTATCACTATTTGAATCTCACTTCTGTCATTAAGCCAAATAGCTGAACGTGGCCGTTCAATCTTTTCAAGACTATTGGTTCTGTCTACCCCGCAAGGGATATAGACGTGACCATTTATGTATGTTTATTATTTGAATTTCGAAAAAATCAATTTATCATAACAATGTGTTCCCTCGTCCACAATTCTAAGTTTGAATAATTGTAAAGGTGATGTTATTGAATAACACAACAGTTCAGCAGTAAACTTAGTTTTAAGTTATTTATTTGACGTCAAACAATGTTGTGAAACCAAATATATGACATTTAATTATGACATTTATTAAGTGTTGTTGAAATTTCCCATAATAATGAAAAATTTTGAATTTGTAAAAACAAACACGTATTTTGAGTGACAATGCTCCACCACCGTACTATTTTTACTAAATGAATAAAATAAAAAAACTCATTTAATATTATAAATGTGAACGTAAGTTTATTTGTTTGTTGCCTCTTGACGCGTTAACTAAGAACCATTCTTCTTGATATTGCGTATATATACCTATTAAAGAGTTTAGTTAAATACATAGGACTTTTCGTCCCGGTAAAAACTAAAACTCCCGTGGGATTATCAAAAACCTATATTCATTAATAGGTGGCGCAAAATTCGCGCAAACGAAGCTGTGGTTAAAACCTAGTATCCTGTAGATCATATTTCCTCAACTCAGGAACTCCTCAACACAAAACATGACACAAAATCTCACTTGTCTCAAATGATAACTTAGCGCACAATAACTTGACAGATTAAGACCAAGGGTTTTCTCGAACTTTCAAGTATCAAGATTTTCGCAGCGCTAAGGGATGATTTTAATAATAAACAACCCTCAAGTTTGGGCGTTCGGACTTGAAAGAAGGACCATCATTCAGCCAAGATTGATGGTGAATAATGTAACAAGTTATTAATTTTTGATGTGATCATTAATTGAGAATTTGCATTATACTTTACGAGTTTATTAGGAGTAGGTTTTGGTTTATGAAATTTTCACTTCTTTTTAACTTGATTTTAATATAGATACATAAGGTTTTTTTTAAATTGAGGATCACCTTTGTTAGCATATTCTTCTATTTTCATAGCTTTCTTAGCTATTGGCTTCAAAGATCGAGATTGAAAACAATATGAAATTGAAATGTACTTCACATGATGCGAAGCGGATGGAAGCGGCAGTGAACTTAGTTTTAAGTAATTTATTTGACGTCAACCAATGTTGTGAAACCAAAACATTTGACAATTATTAAGCGATATGGAGAATCCTATAATAATGAATAAAAATTTTGAATTTGATGTTATGTAAATATATTTGAGCAGGGTGGGTGGAGCAGGCAGGATCAAAATAAACGAAATTAATAAAAGGAAGATAATATAAGAAAATTTCTCGCTTTGACGTTATATTAAATTGGAGTTAAACATCCAGTTGCAGAACGTGTAGAAAACATAATATGTTTTATCATCGATTATTTAAACCAATTATATTGTCACGTCCCTGGCACCGCTTCGTCAACATAGGTAAACCGTCTGTGATTGGGCAATCAAATCCAGCAGTAGTAGACTCAATCACTCGCTGCGACAGCATGTTGTACGAAGTTCACGTGTACTTAGATCCTATCTCAAACAAATGGAACGGCGGGAATGCGGGAGTATTATTCATTCAGATGAGCTACGATGTACTAATTGAGGAGGTGGCATTTAGGTACGGTGGGCATTAGGAGATGCTGTGCCATCTCGCCTTGATTGGTGTATGGGAGGTGGCCGAGGTATCTCCTGAGCTGTGTGTACAACTACCCGCTACATTGTATCCGTTGTTGCTGATCAAATACAGAATTTATGCTCATTATAATTAGGTCGTTATTGGTCGAACGTTTAAGGTGTTTTAAAAAGCGTGATGCACAGTTTTAAATAACACCATGGATTTGTTAATTATTTAATTGTCTGTTTTTCAATTATTTAAAAACTAAATATAGTGTCGTTTTATAATAACGAGGTAGAACTTCGGAATCTGTAGTCACACTTTCTAAAGGTTCAACGTTTTTAGTTTTCAGTTTGTTTGTTTGTGTCTACTTCTCCACAGAAAATCACCGATATTATTCAAATTTAACGCGAATTCTAAAACCATCTTCTTCTTCTTCAGCATATATTTGCACTCTGCTGGGCATATAACTCTCCAATATCTTACCACCTAGCTCTATCAAAGTTTTTTCTACCCCAGGTTATCCCGGCATGGTTTTTAATGTCGCCGGACCAGCTGGTGAATGGTCTGCCGGTATTCCTCTTTCCAGCTCTTGGTCGCCATTCCAGGATGCATTTGCTTCATCGATAATCTCAACGTCTACACACACATGTCTAAATCTACATACATACATATGGTCACGTCTATATCCCTTGCGGGGTAGACAGAGCCAACAGTCTTGAAAATACTAAATGGCCACGTTCAGCTATTGAGATTCAAATAGTGACAGGTTGCTAGCCGATCGCCTAAAAGAGGAATCCCGAGTTTATAAGCCTATCCCTTAGTCGCCTTTTACGACATCCATGGGAAAGAGATGGAGTGGTCCTATTCATTTTTGTAATGGTGCCGGGAACCACACGGCACTAGCATGTCTAAACCTACTTGTCATTAATGCCTCATCCACACGTTTATTCTCCAAGACGATGTTAGATTCGCCTAAACAATGTTCGATGCTGATGCTGTCTCAGGCATGCAAACAGATGTCCTGACCCAGATTGCTTTGCTTACTCGCCGTATGCCGAATGATTGTACAGACTCGATCAAATTTATATCGATAGCAGGTACAAAACTACGATCGGTAGCCTAGTATGTAAAAAAAGACGCGAAATGAATTACCTACATAAAATTAAGTCAAGTGTCTGTGCAGAAATAACGGTAGCACAAACTGCACTGCAGCATTATATTTAAAATTCTTCACAATTACCTGGTAAGTCAGAGATCGTGATAGGTTGGTAGTCCATCGCAAACAGAAGAATTAAGTAAAGCAATTATGAGTGTTTTAAATATTTTTTGCTGCACAATTTTTGTAACGTTAATATAATAAATTCAAAATTCAGATTTAGATTTAGATTCAAATTCATTATTATAGGATACTTCATATCGCTTAATAATTGTCAAATCTTTTGGTTTCACAACATTGGTTGACGTCAAATAAATTACTTAAAACTAAGTTCACTTGCCGCTTCCAAGGCGTCAGTGCAGAAGAAGCGGTAACAAACTGCAATGTTAGGCGTTAACGTATAACTTCGCAGGTAAGAGATGATCAGAGAGAGAATGATAATTTCAAGATCCATAAAATAACTACAACCTTTATTAGCGGACTAGTTTAACAATATTAAGAGGGCGTGGGTTTACAAATACAAATAAACAAATATATACGGGACAAATTACACAGATTGAGTTAGCCTCGAAGTAAGTTCGAGACTTGTGTTACGAGATACTAACTCAACGATACTATATTTTATAATAAAAACTTATATAGATAAACATCCAAGACCCAGGCCAATTAGAAAAAGTTCTTTTCTCACCATGCCCTGGCCGGGATTCGAACCCGGGACAGACAAGCGTTCTACCGAGCTATAGACACGAGACCCAGCAAGTAGCCGCCAGAGTATAGCGAGCTACTTAACTTGGTGAGTTGTAGTAGTCCAAAGGCGATGGCCCACGGCGCGTGCGCATGTTATTATAAGGCTCCCGGGCTGTAAAGAGGAGTAGGGAAGACCGCAGCGGCACGTCACGACGGGAACCTTATTTTTTTACCATCAAAAGCAGAATGCACATACATACATACATATTATCACGTCTATACCCCTTGCGGGGTAGACAGAGCTAACAGTTTTGAAAAGAATGATAGGACACGTTCAGCTGTTTGGCTTTATGATGGAATTAAGATTCAAATAGTGACAGGTTGCTAGCCAATCGCCTAAAAGAATCCCAAGTTTATAAGCCTATCCCTTAGTCGCCTTTTACGACATCCATGGGAACGAGATGGAGTGGTCCTATTCTTCTTTTTTATTGGTGCCGGGAACCACACGGCACAAAAGCAGAATGTAGAGATACTAAATTCAAACAATGGATACCCGTTGGCAGTATTCAATTCACTTTTGTTTAAAACACTACTTCCGAATTCACTCTCCTATGTCCTTTCACCCTTTCCCGAGTTTGGATCAAATTAACTTTTATCCCGAAAACTCCTTTCCATTGAATTTATTTTTGAATACAAATCGACTCGATGAGAGCCGTTGGGAGTTAAAAGTTTTTGAAACTCATAAGTTTTTATTAGATTACGGCTGGCTAACCTAATTGATACAATAAGACAAACTTATTAAGCATTTTACCAGCCTGACGGAAGAATTTATTTTTTAAAATGAATATTTATTTATGGGAGTGTTCGAGACTTGTGTTATGGGATACTGACTCAATGATACTTTTTTTAATAAATAAATAACTAATCATCTCATTTCCCATGGATGTCGTAAGAGGCGACTAAGGGATAGGCTTATAAACTTGGGATTCTTGGTTTAGGCGATGAGTTAGCAACCTGTCACTATTTGAATCTCAATTATATCATAAAGCCAAACTCAGCTGAACGTCGCCTATCAGTCTCTTCAAGACTGTTGCCTCTGTCTTCCCCGCAAGGGATATAGACGTGACTGTTGAATGAACAAATAGCTAAATTTACAATAAAATACTGAATTACATCCTAGATTCCAAGCAGAAAATGTACTTTTTCCAACATGACCAGACTGAGAATCGAACGCGGGACCTTTGGGTTCAGACGCCAAACAAGCGTTCTTTTGTTTTTAATGGTTTTCGAATCTTAAACATCGTTCCAGTTACCACACCCATCTGTCTTAATTTTGAATTATGGGATTTTACCGGACCATATTTTTTTAAAAATAAATAAGCAAAGTAAATATAAAAATTTAATTATTATTCCCTTCTTTAGAAGTTTAACTGACGGTTTTACAATAGCCGTCAGAAAGAGTATACCCCACTTGAAGCAACTTTGAAGTTCTCAAGTTGATAGCCTGTTCTGACACTAGAACATTTATTATTTACAAGTATACAAGGCCAGTGTAAATAGAAAAGTTGGCAGGGGAAAATCGAATATATCTGTGTAGGCAACCTTCTTGGTATACGCCATAGCAACGGTTGCCATGATGTTGTTTGTTAGAGATATGTCAAAAATATATTTTTTTATGGTCAACATACATACATACATATGGTCACATCCATATCCCTTGCGGGGTAGACAGAACCAACAGTCTTGAAAAGACTGAATGGCCACGTACAGCTATTTGGCTTAATGATAGATTTGAGATTCAAATAGTGACAGGTTGCTAGCCCAACGCCTTAATGAGGAAACCCAAGTTTTTAAGCCTATCCCTTAGTCGCTTTATACGACATCCATTAGAAAGAGATGGAGTGGTCCTATTCTTTTTGTATTGGTGCCGGGAACCACACGGCACTGTCTGTATGGTCAAAGATTCTGAATTTTACGTTACATAATATAGACATTTTAAACTGATTATTTTCTCCTCTTTTCTCCTTCTATCTTCTGTAGGTATAAATAACATAATAATTATACTTCCTACATCTGATTAATCTGTTGAAAGATCAGATCAAAAGTATGCTGAGCCCAAAGTGGATAAGCTCGATTAAAATGATAGATGCAAGTACGTGGATGAAGCAAAAGTAGTATGCAGAGATTGTAGCAAGTGGTGTATGGTCTCTGTCTGAAATGAAGAAGGCGTGATCTTCTTCCTGGCTTTAGTCCAGATTGCATCCGAACCACACTCTCTCAGAAAAAACCTATTTCCTTAGTCGCCTCTAGAAAAGGTGCTAAAACTGTCGATAATTGACATAAGCAACTAATAACTAATAAACTATATTAAACATATGTGTATATATATATATATATATATTTAGAATTTTATAAATAAATATAGACGTGACAAATTACACAGATTGAGTTAGCCTAGAAGTAAGCCTTGTGTTAAAAGATACTAACTCAACGATACTTATATAGATAAACATCCAAGACCCAGGCCAATCAGAAAAAGTACTTTTCTCATCATGCCCTGGATTCGAACCCGGGACCTCCGGTGTCACATAAAAGCGTACTACCGCTGCACCACAGAGGCGGTTATATAATATTCTAAAAAGCGAACTACTTGTATAACATGAAACACTAGATTTAATTTCTAAATTCTTACAGCACTAAAGAAGGTAATTCAACAGCTGAGTGAAATTTAAACCCAGAACACAATACTCGACCGTTGTGTTCCATGTTATCTTCAAGAATAAATCCTTGGAACATAGACAACAAATGGGATAATATATAAGCCTTCTTAAACACTTACCGGGTATTATCGTGAAGTAGGTTAGTGCAAGACCTAGCTGCTTGTGAAGATATAAATTAAAAAGGGTAATAGAAGGCTGCTCTTTTGCATTTTTCTGTCATTCGCCCGGGGAAAAGCTATCGTGGAAGAAGAAGTCCGTAACATTATCCGTGTAATGCAAATAGGCCCTGAAGTCCTTAAGTTGATTACTGTGATTAGTAGAATGTTCAATGTGAAGGTAAGATATAATGCCATGAACATAAAGACTTTAAAAATTTGATTGTTCCCTGAAAGCGTAGTATTTCCATTTCCGTTACAGTTTTTATTTGTACCGCCACAACTCCGGCCACTTGCCGGAATTTGATAGGATATGATTCGTAAACGAAGAGGCCAATTGGATCTTAAAGATGACTCTTTTAGATACCTGGTTAATATAATAAAGTTTTTACAAACAAACAAACATGTGCCTTTCGTAAACGAAAGGGTTACTAAACAGATTTGTCGGGAGTCAAGAAAGCGCCTTGTTAGAAAGTTTTCTATAACCCGAAGATTGCTAGAGCCATTAATGGTAGTATACGCAATTTATAACGTGGAGGAAGTCCCCCATCTGCTTGCTCAGCCATAGGAATGGTGGTACAGACCTGCCCCTTCAATTTTAAATATCCTCTCTTCTGTACTCTAGATATTTCGTGACCAAAGTTTCATAAAAGAGCTCGTTTCGTGGAAACATGCCCCGATAAATGGAATATTGGATAGCAGTGAACTGTCAATGTATACACAGTACAAAATTGCTATTGAGAGGATGTTCAGCTGAAAATGATGACCTGGAAATGATGGTTTATTTATGCATCTCCGGACTGGACGGATAGGCAGACTCCAGTTCCCGAAGCATTATTGTGGAGGGTGCAATTGGGAATGCGCAAAGATAAGACAGTTGATATAGTTATGCATCATTTAAGTGTATGTTTACATACATACATAAATACACGCCTTTTCCTGGAGGGGTAGGCAGAGACTACATCTTTCCATTTGCCACGATCTCTGCATGCTTCCTACTAAAGTGTAAGTTTAATTTGATTTTATTTATATATGGCAATTTAAATTTACAAAAATTTTAATCGAAGTAGTTAGGCTTCTTAGTCATTTATATAAACTTTTGTACCTACTAAAAGTTTACTTTCAAGAGTTCATTTTTCTCATTAAAGTTTTCGACTCGCAAACTTCTTCTTTCAAGTCTTCAGGTGATTTAAATAAATCATAATTATTCTATGTTTGAATTTGACTTTTATCTTATCTTTGATATAATCCATCTAGTGAAAAGTGGCCTTGTGACCTCTATCACAGGACAGACCAAGATAAACCTGTTACCAAAGGCCAATTCAGGTCGCTAAACTAATTTTTAGTTTATCAGACTTAGATTGGAAATTTTTAGACTCTGTTTGATTAGATTCAGTTATGAGAAGCGCTGATAGTCTAACTCCATCATCATTTCTAACTCAATGTCAGAAAACAACAGGAAAATCGGATATCATTGGAGACAGAACGAGACATAGACTTATATCGTGTCGTTTCACTGTGCGTGACGACGTGTGACTCTGACGTCGCTTCACTAGTTGGTCAGACGACGCGCGGTTTAAACCATCATAATTTTCGGACCGTGGATAAAATTGTGCTATAAGAAGCGCTGATAGTACATCATTTCTAACTCCATATCAGGAAACAACAGGAAAATGGAATATTATTGAAAACAGAACGAGACAAAGACTCATATCGTGTCGTTTCACTGTGCGTGACGACGTGTGACTCTGACGTCGCTTCACTAGTTGGTCAGACGACGCGCGGATTAAAGCATCATAATTTTCGGACCGTGGATAGGACTGAGTTATGGGAAGCGCTGATAGTACATCAGTTCAAGTGTGGAACAATAATTGAAGCGGAAGCTGCCGACAGCCTGTGCAGCCATTAACGGTGAGGATGTAGCTGACTGGAAGAGGTTGGTCAAAGTCATTGGTTTAATTAAATGTAAATTATATTATCTATAGCCGTGTGGTTCCCGGTACCAATACAAAAAAGAATAGGACCACTCCATCTCTTTCCCATGGATGTCGTAAAAGGCGACTAAGGGATAGGCTTACAAACTTGGGATTCTTTTTTAGGCGATGGGCTAGCAACCTGTCACTGTTTGAATCTCAATTCTATCATTAAGCCAATTAGCTGAACGTGGCCATTCAGTCTTTTCAAGACTGTTGGCTCTGTCTACCCCGCAAGGGATATAGATGTGACCATATGTATGTATGTATTTTTTTTAGTATATTTAATGATTAGATATGAAATATAGCGGTTCATCCTTCATGATGAATTATTTATGAATGTCGATGAAGCGAAGGAAGTATGCAGAGATCGTGGCAAATGGAAAGATGTAGTTTTTGCCTACCCCTCCGGGAAAGAGGCGTGATTTTATGTATGTATGTATTACTTATATAGTAGTATGTTGATAAAAATTAAGTTGCTTGTCACATCCAGACGGCTGTATCTCCGGCGCATCACTTCCGCCGTTCTCGCCAATTAGTGCGAGCCGACACTCGATAATATAACCAAACTTACCAACCAAAAATTTCCAACAATCTTGAAAAGACTGAATGGCCACGTTCAGCTATTTGGCTTAATGATAGAATTGAGATTCAAATAGTGACAGGTTGCTAGCCCATAGCCTAAAAGAAGAAACCCAAGTTTTTAAGCCTATCCCTTAGTCGCCTTTTACAACATCCATGGGAAAGAAGTGGAGTGGTCCTATTCTTTTTTGTATTGGTGCCGGGAACCACACGGCATCAATACAAAAAATTACACCGAAGTTTAAATAAACACGATTTTATATCGGCTTCCTGGCTATAGTCCCTCGGTTGCATCCTCACCACTCTGGAGAGGAGCGCGGGGTAAGCTAAGTTCCCCGATACATACAACTTAGGGATTTTCAAGGCAAGAGTGAATAAGTATTAATTGAGCTTACGAGAACCACCTTAGGCCTCACCTTGCTTGCAACCAGGCAGGTTGAGGTCAAATGCACATTTAAAAAAAATATATATACGGGACAAATTACACAGATTGAGTTAGCCTCGAAGTAAGTTCGAGACTTGTGTTACGAGATACTAACTCGACGATACTATACTTTATAATAAATACTTATAATAGATAAACATCCAAGACCCAAGCCAATTAGAAAAAGTTCTTTTCTCATTATGCCCGGACCGCGACTCGAACTCGGGACCTCCGGTATCACAGACAAGCGTACTACCGCTGCACCACAAAGGCCGTCACTTAAATTAATAAAAAAGTGATTATGACGTCTCGACTGATAAATCTATAGCGTTTTCATTTACATATTTCAATTCTGGAACTAAGAGCCGTGTGGTTCCCGGCAGCAATACAAAATAGAAAAGGACCACTCATCTCTTTCCCACGGATGTCGTAAAAGACGACTAAGGGATAAGCTTACAAACTTGGGATTCTTTTTTAGGCGACAGGCTAGCAACCTGTCACTATTTGAATCTCAATTCTATCATTAAGCCAAATAGCTGAACGTACACTTTCAGTCTTTTCAAGACTGTTGGCTCTGTCTACCCCGTAAGGGATATAGACGTGATGATATGTATTTATGTAAGTATGGTATGTAACTTAGACTATAAAATAATATATACCCAGATATTTTATTTTTCACTCGGGGTCATAGCGCCCTCGTTGCCGATAGATAATAAATGTTTGCGAGTCCGATTTGTTTGTAAGTCATCAGTTCTTATTTGGACAAATCGGCCGTTTTCGGGGAATCGGCCACATTCAGCGGTTTTTCGTTGAAATATACCTACAAATTGAAACGGACTTTTTGGGTTGCGGATTTCTGTTTTAGTTAAAGACACTATGTTTAATTTAGCAATTTGTTTTTATGTTTTGTTATTTTTTTTTAAGAAATTTATCGATATCTATTTTATTCGGGCACTTTAAACAATCATTATAATCAAACAAATTAATTATAATAAAAAAAATAATTCAAACAGTAAGAATAAACAAGTAGCTATAATATTCACAAGATTTATAAATATTAGAATAGAATACATTAATTTTCAAAATTTGATACAAGGTATCACTTTTTGACGTCAAATCATGTAAATCTAATTATAACTACTACCGCTTCCAAAGCGCATGTGTAGAAGAAGCGGCGCAACAAACTTAAACGTATTTTAACTCTTATCTTATCTTAAGAGAAAGGCAATTGTTTTTATTTAAAAAAAAAGAGACAATAACGTACCTACCTAATAATCACGAAACTAAACTCACTTCCTAATACATGAAAATCTATTTTAAATTGAATTTATGAAATAAAGAACCTTCACTTGTGCAACTCGCCCGTAATAGCGAAATAAATTATACAATTAAAGAAAAAGAAAAAGCATATTTATTACTCACATTTCAACATTAAATATTGAGCAATAAAAAAATTTAGTTTACAATGGGCCGTTTAATTTTATTATAATTCATCATTGATATTTATAATTTTATCTCAATTTAATCGTAACAATAAAATAATTATTAAAAAGTAATAATGGAAACAGCTGATAATGGATTCTGCTGAAAGTTTCTTTTTAATGAACAAAATAAAAAACGCCATCCAGAAGTTATGAATTCATAAAATGCCGCTCTCGAGACTGTGTCATTAGCCCCAAGCTGATTTTCTTCAGAAGGATTGAAATATACGGGTTTATATTCGTCATTTAGTCGTTCGCTGGGTCCAGACATGTGTTTTGACGGCCTCTGTGGCGCAGCGGTAGTTCGCTTGTCTGTGACACCGGAGGTCCCAGGTTCGAATCCTGGCCGGGGCATGATGAGAAAAGAACTTTTTCTGATTGGCCTGGGTCTTGGATGTTTATCTATATAAGTATTTATTATAAAAATATAGTATCGTTGAGTAAGTATCACGTAACACAAGTCTCGAACTTACTTCGCGGCTAACTAAATTAGTGTAATTTGTCCCGTATATTTATTTATTTATTTTTCCGTACCTTACCATTGTCTCGTATTTGTTATGGATTCGTTATGCCCGGTAGACCCGCAGCTCTCATTGTTCCAGTAATGACCCTATACAGGTATAGCGGCAGGAATAATTAAATACCGAGATATTGAAAATACGGACTTTACTTTTACACTGACAAAACGAAAAAAAAAACATAATTGGCGACCGTGACAGGACAGTGCCAGAGATCTGGTAGAGAGTTACTCCGCTGATCTGCTCCGAATTACCCGAAAGCTATTCAGCAACTCAAAGAAAGATTTGGAGAAGCTGATATCATCATTAAATTTGATATGATAGAAGCTTTGGGAATTAATGACGTCCATAACAGTATTATCGACGCGGTCGAATAGTTCTGGAGGCATATAAAAAAGCCAGTATCTTCGGTACAAATCTACTCGTGATGGATCAGAACATACCTGTCTCTATATAGAAATGGCGTACCACCGTACCGATTCTTACATGCTTCCAAACTAGCATACAAAGATCGCGATACATGCATATAGTCACGTCTATATTCATTGCGGGGTTGACAAAGCCAAAAGCCTTAAAAAGACTGATAGAGTGATAGGCCACGTTCAGCTTTACGGCTTGATGATAGAATTGAAATTTAAATAATGACAGGTTGCTAGGCATTCGCCTAAAAGAAGATCCCAAGTTTATAAGCCTATCCCTAAGTCGCCTTTTACGACATCCATGGGAAAGAAGGAGCGGTCCTATTTTCCTTTTTTTTATTGGTCCCGGGAACCACACGGCACATACGGCTGCTTATACAATATGGACAAAAGGTCCCTGGTTCCTTATACAAGTGTTTCAATTAGTCGGAGCAGTGCCCTAGCAATAAGTTAAATATTATCAGCTATAATGATCCATAGAATACTGACGACAATCGAGCGTTTTTTTCATGAGCGGCCAAAAAAACTAGCGCGTGAACAAGAGGTTTCACCGCCCGTATGTCATCAGTTCATTTCATTCAACGTTGGAACCGTTTACATCTGTCAGAAGTTGTGTCATGTTTACCGGGTGTACCGGGAAGTGCGTAATGGAATCACGTATTTTTCAATTCATAAAGTGTTTTTGGTGACACAGTTCGGTTGATTTGTTGGTTTGTACGTATGAGAGGACGGTGTTTATTATTTTGTTATATGTTGAATGAATTGGGGACTTACAGAAAATGACATGGGTATTTTTGAGGTCTTTAAGCGAGATGAAGTAGTTCAATTGCACAGTCAAAAAACCATAGCAAATATATATATATATATATATATTTATTAAACGCATGCCACTCTATTTAACTCATTATTCTCTATCTGCGTCCTGCTCTTACTGTATATAATCGAATATAAGTAGGTATAATATAATACACCTGCTGTCCCGGCAAACGTTGTTTTGCCATATAAATAACTTTTAAGTATCTAATTTCTAGTTAAAAAAAATGTTAAGGGTGGACAACTCTTATCACTAAGGGATATGAAATATAGATGTTGGCCGATTCTCAGACCTACTCAATATGCTCACATAATTTCACGAGAATCGGTCAAGCCGTTTCGGAGAAGTACGGAAACGAACATTGTGATACGAGAATTTTATATATAATCATCAAAACATCAAAGTAAGAACCATTATTATCTTTTATCTTTTGTCATCTTATAGGTAGTTCATTGACTTTACTCATATGCTGAGAGACTCATCAGGATAACAGCCCTTCGCAAGTTGTCAATAATAGAAAGCTATCAAAAAGAAATTCCAAGCTCTAAATCAAAGTTCTATCAATTTGTTCGAGCTTCCGTTAGCTTCGAAATGCAGATTTGAAACGAAAATGTCGGATCAATGTTTGCTTAACCAAAATATTTTATACGTTGTTGAATTTGTCATGCGATATTGCAATATTTGCTCTTACAGGGTGCACTGCACATGTCCTTTTTAAAAATGAACTTTATTACTTGATGTTAGGGTTTAAAACCGTTGGAATCAAAACGCTCTATAAAGTTTAGCAGTTCTAAGTTGCTTTGACGCGGCAGTGCTTAAAGGTAAATTGTGCATTTGAAATCTTAGGAAACTTAATGTTAGAAAAAGATTTATGTATTCTACAGGATGGATTTTTGTAGGTAAATCAGTTAAATCTTGTGACGTTTAGGTAAAAAGTCGCAGGTAAGACTGATATGGGAGACAATTTAAAAAATTATAGAATAACGACAACCTTTATTGGACTAGTTTCCTACAATTTTTAAGAGAGCCTGGTTTAAGCTGTAGATACGAGATCCAGCAAGCAGCTGTCTGAGCTCAGCGAGGTATTTAACTTAGCGCTGAAGGAGACCAAAGGAGAAAGTCCGCGGCGCGCGCGATCCAGGGAAGACCATACCTACCTTCTACTACCTTCAGAATAACTTAGCTAGGAAATCATAGCAACATTAATATTGATATTTAAAGTGGTATGACTAACATATTTCTTTATATAAGACACTTGATTTACACTTGACACTTTCTCAATTGTATAATTACGCCTTACGTGGAACGTTGACGAACGAACGTGGCCTATCAATCTTTTCAAGATTATTGGCTGTCTACCCCGCAAGGGATATAGACGTGATTATATTTATGTGTGTAAGTATGTAAAGCGTGCATCTTTGGGTTGATATTATAGATAATTTCCAATGTCAAATGTAGAAAGTCAATTTATCGATAGACCGGCAACACTATATTCCAGAGTCATATAGGTATATAGGGTGTGTGATGTACCTAGCCGGTCAAGATTACATGTTCATCTTGCGACAGGCTTTACAGAACAATTTGCGGTGCTGTAGGCTTGCGGCGGCATGTGGTAGTCATTATGTCGAAATGGAAATTTTCTAGTTTAAGATGGAAAACTTATTTTCATACATCTTTCCATTAGATATGGCTCTTACTTTCATGTATATTTCCATTAGATACTTTATGGCTAAAGTTGTTAGTTAAGTTAGTTGTGAGGCAAAAGGTCAGGTCAAGAGTACCCGAAACCGACGAGCTTGCACTAAGGGAGTTAGGCATGTGGATGAAGCGAAAGAAGTATGCAGGGATCGTGGCAATTGCAAAGTATGTATGTTTGTATGATTAAGATAAGGCCGTGTTATTTTTGACGTATCCGATTTGATCAAGGTAAGTTTATATCCTACTTATATTATAAATGCGAAAGTTTGTATGTCAGTATGGATGTTTGTTACTCTTTCACGCAAAAACTACTGCACCGATTACGATGAAATTTGGTACGCAGGTAGCTGAAGACTCAGAACAACATATAGGCTACTTTTTATCCCGGAGTGCCCGCGGGATTAATAGGGTTTCCATGCGGACGAAGTCGCGGGCGGCCTCTAGTCCTGTATAATTATATAGTTTAATACGGTTCTCTATCTATTAGCATATTGTGTCATAATTTTACATGGCATACCTTTGTTTAGCCTAATAATTGTTACGCATAATATTATTTGGCATAACTTTTTAGGCATATTTCTTTAAGCATACCTACTATTAGCATAACCTAACCTAACCTAAAAAGTACTCGCCTTATAGCGCATTACACTACATCTGCTCCGTGCAAGAAATAAATTAGTCTAAACTATATTTATTGAAATAGTATGCCAAAACGAATTATGCCAAAAAAATATTATGACAAAAAATAGTATGCGTAACTCGTTATGCCAAAAAAAATAGGACAAAAAAAATTAGTCGAATGAAAGGGATCCCGTTTAATACAATACCTACTTGACGCATTCCCGCAACATGAAACACATGAGATATGTGTGGGCTGTGTGTCACACCGCAAAATGTAAGCTTACCGCAACCTCGCACCTTACCTTAGGTATTTAGCTGCAAACCAATGCCAAGATTATTACATTATAATATCTATAGTTAGGTAAACCACTGCTTTGATGGATTTGATCATGATCAACAATGATTTGATGATTAAAAAAGAGATGAGATTATGACAAAGATGACTGAGAATAAGCATGTATGTAACCTATGTACTTATTAATAAATATCAAATATTATAACAAACTAATTAAAATAAACTGAAACTAAATTCAATTTAATCTAATCAAAAAATGCCGTGTGGTTCCCGGCACCATTACAAAATAAAATAGGACCACTCCATCTCTTTCCTACGGATGTCGTAAAAGGCGACTAAGGGATAGGCTTATAAACTTGGGATTCCTATTTTAGGCGATGGGCTAGCAGCCTGCCACAATTTGAATCTCAATTCTATTTTAATACCAAATAGCTGAACGTGGCCTATCAGTCTTTACGAGACTGTTGGCTCTGTCTACCCCGCAAGGGATATAGACGTGATTGTGTGTGTGTGTGTGTGTGTGTGTGTCTAATCAAAAAAAAAATAAGAAAATGATTTAATAATTTATGCTTAAATCTTTAAAAAATGTCATTTGTGTTATGCATTTTTCAATCTGAAATAGGTTAAATCATTTTGTTTTTGGATCTTAAAAATAAAGTTCAATTATTTTTGGGAACTTTTAATTTATTATAACTATGCATCTTTGGTTTTGCTAGAAACAATTGGAATTCCGTTATTGTACGTGGAAACGATAGATTATTAATTAAGGTAATTTAGCGCAGGCACAAAAAAAAATTAAGGCATCCAAATTATCGTTTACTATTAACGCGTCATTGAATCGGAATGCTTCAATTTACTCTAAGTTTAACGTATTACAATAAGCGTTTAACATCTCTGGTGTAGATGGCGGGTCAATACACTGTGGAGCACCCTCGCTGGAGCCTATTAAACCTGCAGTGCCACTACGACTCCACAATGCAAATAGACCAAGAGTTGGGAGACTTTTTTGTAGTTCTAAAACATTAATTTAATACACTTTGGCCTAGACGAACGTACTTTTTTGTAGTTCCAAAACATCAATTTTAATTTTATACACGTTGAGATGGCCTAGACGAACTTACCTTGGTTAAATTAGGGACGTTCTGGCAAAAGGTCAGGTGGAGACCACACGAAACCGACGCGCTTCCGTGAAAGGAGTTATGAAGATATGAATTAATAAGAAAATATGAGTTTACAAGCCCTTTCATTTTACAATCTGAACAAAAAAGAATAGAGAAGCAGCAGGAATATAGTAAACCTTCTTTTGCATGCAGACCAAGTTTGGTGCACTGGATTTTAGACTATTTGTTAACTCAACATCATCATGTAGTAGTCAACATGTAAACAAAAAAAAACCTCTACAAATTTTTAATATTTTCTCCTCACAGCTCTTAGACTATCCAGATAGAATAACTCAACAGCTCTCTATTATTCTCTTCGAATGAGGTTCGGCGTGCGATTCCCATTTCTAAATCCAATCTCGTATACCATTTAACAGCTGTATTTACATAGCTGGTGTTACCCCCGGTCAATATTGCTGATAGGATTTCGTTATTCATCAGATTTTCATTTCTGATTTTTTTTTTGATTGGAGTTGAAAACTTTTGACGTTCAATTTTTGTAAGTATTGAACTGTCTCTCGACATAGTATGTATGTTAGTTTGTGTGTGTGTTCATTTCTTGTGGTTCGATTTTTGATGGCTCAGAATGATTACCTGTTTGTCATTTATTTACATATTTATTAAAACTTCAATGCACAAAATACAATTGTATAGCACAATTTGCGGACTTAATGCTAAATCTTAAATTGACATACATACATATGGTCACGTCTATATCCCTTGCAGGGTAGACAGAGCCAACAGTCTTAAATTGACATGTAATTATAATTCACTAGCCATTCATTCCTAATGTTTGTGTATATCACCATTATATCCTTTGCGGGGAAGACAGAGCCAACAGTCTTGAAAAGACTGAAAGGCTGCGTTTAGCTGTATGGCTTCATGGAATTGAGATTCAAATAGTGACAGGTTGCTGGCCCATTACCTACAAGAGGAATCCTAAGTTTCTAAGACTATCCCTAAGTCGTCTTTTACGACATCCATAAGAAAGATACAGAGTGGTTCTATTATAAAATGGCGTAAACCACACAGTACGTTTAATACATTTTTATATTAATCATACTATATGTTAGAGCTTTTAACTATCATACAGCGACACATATATTAAAAGAAATATAAAGAGCACAAAATTAAGTAACTTTTATGATATGTACCAGTGGAATTTTTCGTGAAGTATTTAAGTCCGTTAATGATCCAAGAAGTGTGAAATAATAATTTATTCATTCTATCGAGGAAGACTAGTAGTGTTTTGTTACTCAAACAAATATAACCTGTGGTTCCATAATAATATATTTGTACCTGTGAGGAAACCGTTAAGGGCATGCCAACTTGTTGCATATTTTTGTTGAACATTTACTTAGCAAATCAACAATAAGCTTCACTTAATGTCAGCGTCAAAGTCCCGTGTAGTGCCGTGTGGTTCCCGGCACAAATAGGAAATAAGAATAGGACCACTCCATCTCTTTCCCATGGATGTCGAAAAAGGCAACTAAGGGATAGGCTTATACACTTGGGATTCTTCTTTTAGGCGACAGGCTAGCAACCTGTCACTATTTGAATCTCAATTCTATCATTAAACCAAGCAGCTGAACGTGGCCTATTAGTCATTTTAAGACTGTCGGCTCTGTCGACCCCGCAAGGGATGTGACGTGAATTAGACGTGACTATATGTATGTATGTATGGCAAAAGGTCAGGTCAAGATTTCCCGAAACCGCCAAGCTTGCATGAAGAAAGTTATGAATGCGGATGTAGCGAATGAAGTATGCAGGGATCGTGGCAAGTGGAAAGATGTAGTCTCTGCCTACCCCTTCGGGAAAAAGAAATTATTTTATGTATGTATATATAACAAAAGTAAATAGATAAACCCAATTTTTCTCACACCACTTATCTGCCAAAATTAATTATTCTTTTTCTGGAGCAACAAACATTAATTCTTTCAGTATTTGACTACTACAAATGAATCACGTTGCATTGTCTAAAATTTAATGTGCTTCGAACGCACCCTTAAGAGGCTTACCTAGGCTCTGTCAAGCAGTTATTTATTGCGTACCGATAGCCTCTGAGTAATTTATTAGTGTAAGCCTTTGTAATGGGGAGACCAGATCGCTTCTCGTTGTGTTTGAGTGATAAATGTTAGGTTTTTAAATCTGTACAGACCTCTTTCTCATTATTGTTCGCGTTTAGTTTATTAGCTCAGCTGTCGTACTAGGCGAGTAAAGGATAGGCTTGTATACTAAGGATTCCTCTTTAAGGCGATGTGCTAGTAACCTGTCAGTATTTGAATTTTAATTATATCATGGAGCCAAGCCACGGAGCGTGGCCTTTCAGTCTTTTGATGACTGTTGGCACTGTCTACCCCGCAAGGGATATACACGTGATTATATGTAATGTTTATTAGCTGTTTGATTTAAAGTTATGGTAAAAATAGTGTGTAATATTGCTTCCAAGTTTCTGTTCCCGTATCGATTGTAAAATTCAATCATCGAAAAGGCTAACTTAAAATTTTTCTTTTACTCTTTTCTTTTCGCGACTTTTGGCTCTGTTTACTCGTAAGGGATAAAGACGTGATTATATGTATCCCTTTAGGGGGTTCTAGTAAGTCAGTTTTGAATAGTAATCAAAATTTGATCTAATGAAAAATAAGAGACATCTAGGGAATAAATTCAAATTAGACGCATAAATATTTAGAAATAAGATGTTTATTTTACAATATTATACATACCGCTTACCCGACATACTTCGCTTAAGCATGAATAGCAGGCTCGGCAATTGGGTTTGCAATGACCACAGGCTGAGGGATGACTGCGGGGCCTACCACCACTGGCTCAGGGTCTGCAGGTGCTTCAACTACCAACACGGGTTCAACAACTTGATCAACAACATTAACTGGGTCAACAGCTTGTTCTACTACGTTCACTGCGTCAG
Organism: Amyelois transitella; assembly: GCF_032362555.1. Taxonomy (NCBI): domain Eukaryota; kingdom Metazoa; phylum Arthropoda; class Insecta; order Lepidoptera; family Pyralidae; genus Amyelois; species Amyelois transitella. The sequence continues at coordinate 11,773,515 of NC_083506.1, forward strand.
CACCTTCAGATATGACGGTTTCGGGAGCCACAGGTGCTGGGTTTCCGAGGAAATCACTGGCTTGGTTGTAGATGTTGAAGATAAGGGTGATAAGGGAAGTGCTGACTGGAGTCTCAGAGATGACGGGCTCAAAGCTGCCGATGACTGCTGGTCCAACAGCTATGGGAGAGGGTCCATCGACAACGGCGACGGGGTCGACAGGTCCGACGATGGCGGGCCCAACGGCGATAGGGCTAGGTCCGTCTACAACGGCGACGGGGTCAATAGGTGTGTCCACGACCGCTACGGGGGCTACAGCTGGGGTGTCGACGATAGCGGGGCCAACGGCGATGGGGGAAGGCTCAGCTACGATGACGGGGCTGACTGCAACAGGGGACTCCACAATGGCGGGGCCAACGGCGATGGGGGAAGGCTCAGCTACGATGACGGGGCTGACTGCAACAGGGGACTCCACAATGGCGGGGCCAACGGCGATGGGGGAAGGCTCAGCTACGATGACGGGGCTGACTGCAACAGGGGACTCCACAATGGCGGGGCCAACGGCGATGGGGGAAGGCTCAGCTACGATGACGGGGCTGACTGCAACAGGGGACTCCACAATGGCGGGGCCAACAGCGATGGGAGAAGGCTCAGCTACGATAACGGGGCTGACGGCGACAGGTGTCTCGACGATAGCGGGGCCAACGGCGATGGGGGAAGGCTCAGCTACGATGACGGGGCTGACGGCGACAGGTGTCTCGACGATAGCGGGACCAACGGCGATAGGGGAAGGCTCAGCTACGATGACGGGGCCGACGGCGACAGGTGTCTCGACGATAGCGGGTCCAACGGCGATGGGGGAAGGCTCAGCTACGATGACGGGGCCGACGGCGACAGGTGTCTCGACGATAGCGGGTCCAACGGCGATGGGGGAAGGCTCAGCTACGATGACGGGGCTGACGGCGACAGGTGTCTCGACGATAGCGGGGCCAACGGCGATGGGGGAAGGCTCAGCTACGATAACGGGGCTTACAGCGACAGGTGACTCCACGATAGCGGGGCCAACGGCGATGGGGGAAGGCTCAGCCACAATAACGGGGCTGACGGCGACAGGTGACTCCACGATAGCGGGGCCAACGGCGATGGGGGATGGCTCAGCTACGATGACGGGGCTGACGGCGACAGGTGTCTCGACGATAGCGGGGCCAACGGCGATGGGAGAAGGCTCAGCTACGATAACGGGGCTGACAGCAACAGGTGACTCCACGATAGCGGGGCCAACGGCGATGGGGGAAGGCTCAGCAACGATGACGGGGCTGACTGCAGCAGGGGACTCCACAATGGCGGGGCCAACAGCGATGGGAGAAGGCTCAGCTACGATAACGGGGCTGACGGCAACAGGTGACTCCACGATAGCGGGGCCAACGGCAATGGGAGCGGGGCTCTCAACGATAGCGGGGCCAACGGCGATGGGAGAAGGCTCGGCTACGATGACGGGGCTGACGGCGACAGGTGTCTCGACGATAGCGGGGCCTACAGCGATGGGAGAAGGCTCAGCCACGATAACGGGGCTGACGGCAACAGGTGATTCGACAATAGCGGGGCCGACGGCGATGGGAGCGGGGCTCTCGACGATAGCGGGGCCGACAGCGATGGGAGAAGGCTCAGCCACGATAACGGGGCTGACTGCAACAGGTGATTCGACGATAGCGGGGCCAACGGCGATGGGGGAAGGCTCAGCAACGATGACGGGGCTGACTGCAGCAGGGGACTCCACAATGGCGGGGCCAACAGCGATGGGAGAAGGCTCAGCCACGATAACGGGGCTTACAGCGACAGGTGATTCGACGATAGCAGGGCCAACGGCGATGGGAGCGGGGCTCTCGACGATAGCGGGGCCAACGGCGATGGGAGCGGGGCTCTCGACGATAGCGGGGCCGACAGCGATGGGAGCGGGGCTCTCGACGATAGCGGGGCCAACGGCAATAGGGGAAGGCTCAGCTACAATAACGGGGCTTACAGCGACAGGTGACTCCACAATAGCGGGGCCAACAGCGATGGGAGCGGGGCTCTCGACGATAGCGGGGCCGACAGCGATGGGAGCGGGGCTCTCGACGATAGCGGGGCCAACGGCAATAGGGGAAGGCTCAGCTACAATAACGGGGCTTACAGCGACAGGTGACTCCACAATAGCGGGGCCAACAGCGATGGGAGCGGGGCTCTCGACGATAGCGGGGCCGACAGCGATGGGAGCGGGGCTCTCGACGATAGCGGGGCCGACAGCGATGGGAGCGGGGCTCTCGACGATAGCGGGGCCAACGGCAATAGGGGAAGGCTCAGCTACAATAACGGGGCTTACAGCGACAGGTGACTCCACAATAGCGGGGCCAACAGCGATGGGAGCGGGGCTCTCGACGATAGCGGGGCCGACAGCGATGGGAGCGGGGCTCTCGACGATAGCGGGGCCGACAGCGATGGGAGCGGGGCTCTCTACGATAGCGGGGCCGACAGCGATGGGAGCGGGGCTCTCGACGATAGCGGGGCCGACAGCGATGGGAGCGGGGCTCTCGACGATAGCGGGGCCAACGGCAATAGGGGAAGGCTCAGCTACAATAACGGGGCTGACAGCGACAGGTGACTCCACGATAGCGGGGCCAACGGCGATGGGCGCCGAGTCCACTATAGCGGGGCCAACGGCGATTGGTGACTCGAAGAGGTGACTGGCGATGAGGACGCGGTTGGTGGGCCCGGCCAGGGCCACGGCGACTAAGACAGCGGTTATGAGCAGGGATTTCATTTTGCTGGAAGAAAATGGAGGAAATATTTAGTTGATAGAAGATAAGTATTAATCTTCTTCCTCCTGGCTTTAGTCCCGGTTGCACCCTCAACACTCTGCAGGGGTATGCCTTTGACCATATAGGATCCAGGAGGATTAGGAGAGTTAAATTTTTTTTGGCTCTGTCTACCCCGCTAAGGTTTGTACCCGTATAGACATGATTGTATGCATAAATAAAATATAAATAAATAAATATATACGGGACAAATTACACAGATTGAGTTAGCCTCGAAGTAAGTTCGAAACTTGTGTTACGAGATACTAACTCAACGATACTATATTTTATAATAAATACTTATATAGATAAACATCCAAGACCCAGGACAATCAGAAAAAGTTCTTTTCTCATCATGCCCTGGCCGGGATTCGAACCCGGGACCTCCGGTGTCACAGACAAGCGTACTACCGCAGAGCCACAAAGGCCGTCAATTAATTAATCATCATAAATTAATTAATTAAAAATACATACCTCTGTTTGTTTGATGTTCAACAAACTATGTTTTTCGATGATTTTGTTTACCTTTTTATATGAATTTTATCTTTGTTCCTGTCTGTAATTAGTATGTTTAGATAACGCTTTATTGCTGTTAATACCAGTAGTAGATAGCATTGTTAATCTTAATTTAAACCCGATTTTACGATAATATACAAACCTAATGTTGATTAATACCTAATATGGAATCCATTCTTGTGAAATGAAGAGAATAATCTATCATTAAGCATTCATAAATCATCAAACCTGAACGTGGCCTATTGGTCTTTTCGAGACTGTTGGCTCTGTCTACCCCGCAAGGCATATAGACGTGATTTTATTTATATGTGTAAGACTTTGCAATTTGTACATTGCCGAAATGCCTGGCATAAAACAAAATTATGAATAATGTAGTAATGTATGTAATTAGTCCATAAATGGCCCGTTATTTCCTAAGGCAGCTCTTATAGTGTGGAAAAACATTGTGAGGAAACCTGGACATGCACATTTAGGCACATGTTACTATCATCCAATACGAGTTAGGTTCCCCTGTAAAAGTCGCATAGGTCAGATGAGAGTCGCTTCGTATAAAAACCTGACTTCTCCAATCCAGGAATCTCGGTCTCTCACCTTTCTGGAGACGAGCCTAGATTCCTGGACTAACGCCAGGAGAAAGTCCCGCGGAAACTAATATTAATGAATATGGAGATTAAGGTACAAAGACCCTTTAAAAAATTCCATATTAACCTTAAAATTATCAATAATTTACAAGAGAAGATAAATAACGTAAGTCAAAAATTTATTGTAGTATAATAAATTTCTTAATGAAAGATTAATAATATTATAATCGCTTATATAAATCTTGGAGTATTTAATTTATTGTCATTGTGATAAATTATCAATTTGTGATAGAATACAAAATACTGAGATCACAGAAATATCCCACCGTATATTTAAAAAGCATTGGAATATAATTTAAGTATCATTAATCAAGTTTAATTTTATTGAACAAGATATGGGTTTAATTGAATAAATATTGCCACTAATTTTGATAACACAGATAAAGTATTAATACATATATTGAAGAATAAGCTTTTTATGTAAGTAAATACTTATGATGTTAAAATTAATTTACGCACTATTAAAATGTTAGTGTTACTGTTTATTTGAAAAAAATAACAATTTAAAAATTACATACATACACACATACATATAGTCACGTCTATACCTTTGGGGTTAGACAGAACCAACAACTTTGGAAAGAACAAAAAGCCACGTTCAGCTGTATGGCCTTATGATGGAATTGATATTCAAATAGTGACAGGTTGCTTGCCAATCGCCTACAAGAGAATTTTAAAATAAATAAATAATTTATGTATTAATAATGATTTAATATTAGTTAATTCTTTCTGTATTTTTTATTTTTTTTATTTCATTGTAATGTATTATTGATCAATACAAACACATCTGTGAGTTACTTTAATTTGTGATTATACTATGCGAATCAAAACAATATTCGTTAATTATCACGATTCTTGCAATGTATGCAGTACTCTTGTCTCGTGTAAATTGGAGAAGGTTTTAGATAGAGCCTTTATCAAGATTCATCTTAAATTGTAAGTAGTACACACAAAATCTCTCAGTGGAAATTCATCTTCAGATGCGATATTTAGTGGATAAATTGTCACCTAAGTCCATCTCTTTCTCGGAGGGGTAGGCAGAGGCGTACTTCTTCCGCTTCATACAAACATAAATACATAAAATCACGCCATTTTTCCGGAGATGTATGCAGAGACTACATCTTTCCACTTGCCACGATCTCTGCATACTTCCTTCGCTTCATCCACATTCATAACTCTCTTCATGCACGGCAGTCAAGGGGAATGCTTATAATATAAACTTTAAATTTTTTATACTCGTATCATATCGTAGAATATAATATCGTAAAATATTGGAGACGTTCTGGCAAAAGGTCGGGACAAGAGCACCCGCTTTAATTAAGGGTGTTATGAAAGTGGATAAAGCGAAAGAAGTATGCAGGGAATGGTGGCAAGTGGAAATATACTTTTTCTACCTACCCCTCCGGGAAAGAGGCTTTCTTTATGTATGTAGAATATGGGCACGCAACCTGCCACTATTCAGTTTCAATTTGATTTCCAGCTAAATATGGGTTTAACGTTTTGGAACTATAGCTCTGTCTACCTCGTAAGGGATACAGATATTATATGTGTTCCTTTAGCATACATACATATAGTTACCTCTATATCCCTTGTGGGGTAGACAGAGCCAACACTTTTGAAAAGACCAATAGTTCATTTTCATCTGTTTGGCTTAATGATAGAATTGAGATTCAAATAGTGACAGGTCGCTAGCCCATCGTTTTAAGCATGACCTCCTGCTAATCCATAAAAGAATAGATGTTAAATTTTCTCAATAACAGTATGAATCTAAATAACGGAAACAATATTATTATACACATAACTAAACCTTTTCAAGACGTATGGTATTATATCATTCCCACGTGCTTACCACCTACAAATTACTTTCTTTGCGAGCACGAAACTTTTCAATTTCCATCAAAGAAAAATGTGCTAAGAACCGAGTAATATACTTGCGGGTAATCGCTAGTCCGGGAGCTTGAACAAATGCCGCTTCTTAAATAAATATTAAATTAAAAAAAAATATTAATAACATTTTGATGTTTTTTATGTTAATACTAGAGTACACTGTTTCCATTGGTGTAAAATGAAAATTAACTTAAATTTTATTTCGAACTAGCTGTTGCCCGCGACTTCGTCCGCGTAAATTTCGAATTAAATCTTGATCATACAGTCAGATACAGACAGACACAAAAAATATAAAATAAAATCTCTATCCGTTTCAGTCAAAATATTAAGTGTACAGACAAAATATTTTTACCGTTTTATTATATGTATAGATAAAAGATCAGAACGTACTCTCTTAGAGAGTACCAACATGGCAAATTGAAACAAAAAAAAACAATATTAAATCAAAATATTTATGTATATTTTAAAGATAACCTATTCTTGCTTGCTTTTTCTAAGTAATATCCCTGAAATTTCGCACACATACAGGAATTGCTCAAATGGACTTAGTTTAATTTCATTTCCAAACAAAAAATAAAGAATCGTTCACACAGGATATGCGTTAAACAACTACTATATATGCAGGTAGATCTGCGTACAATGATAAACAAGTAAGTTAGTAAGTAAATGATAAACTAGTAAGTAAGTAAGTAAATGCTTTATTGTTCACAGGAGTACATTACAAATACAAAACAGTAGTACTGTACAAATGCGGGCTTATCCCTTAGTAGGATCTTTTGGATCTTTTCCAGCCAACCTGACAATAAGAGGATCGCATACAAAATTGAGGCAAGGGTGAACAGAACAACAGTTTATATACGAGATTCAGTTTATCTAAAAATCTTCATACTGGCTCTCAGTCTACAAAGGCGGGTTATTCATAAGAAAAACAAAAGTCGAGTTTTGTTGAATGGCGTAACTTGGAGCGGTTATGGGCGCGGCTTATAGCACAACATCAATCAGAAACCTCTGTTATGTTTCTGCACTCCTGGTACTCAGTTGATTATTTTAGTTCGACTGAGAAATTTTCTTACTTATACTCATACACACACATATGTATAATCGCGCCTATATCGTCATGTCTATACCCCATTACGGGGTAGACAGTGCCAACAGTCTCGCAAAAGACTGAAAGGCCACATTCAAGTTGTACGGCTTAATGGTGGTATTAAGATTCAAATACATAACACATATAATCACGTCTTTATCCGTTGCGGGGTAGACAGAGCCTGAGAGTTGGATCTGAGATTTAAATAAAAAGTAACAAAAACAAACTTTTATCATATCAATTGAGATTACATTTAAAGCACTGTTTGTTTATTTATCGCAATCTCACTATTTTTATCGTTCCAAAAAACGTAAAGTATCACACAGTATTTATTTATCGTTTTGCAAACACGTAAAGCATTTATCTGATCGTGCGTGACGCGGAATATGTGGCTTGGTTAAGTTATTTCAGTTGAATATTGGGGTATTAAATGACAGCTCAATGATAATTTAACCGTATCCTATAGGCTTGAGGCTATGATCCAATTATACATACATAAAAACATTGCTCTTCTCCGGAGGGGTAGGCAGAGACTACATCTATCCACTTGACCCGTTCCTTGCATACTTCTGTCGCTTCATCCACATTCAAAAGTCTTTTCATATATGCTCTTCGAGTTTGGGTACTCTTGACCTGACCTGGAACGGGCTCGATTTGATTAAGGTACATTCGTCGTTGAAAATTCTCTCTTTGAATTACTCACTCCGGACAATCGTTTACTGATTCATTTATAAAGAGTTCAAATGTTACATTTAGAACCAACGGTTTCAGGTCCGGAAGGACACGCTTAGATGAGAATTAAAATTTAGACAGTAACAGTTTGCTTTTTTGAGGTAAGACCATAGAAATCAAAGTAGACTTTATATGTATTACTAGCTTTTGCCCGCGGCTTCGCCCGCGCAAATGTATTTTAGATTATAAGGATACGACATAAAACACCCATTTTTTAATCCCGTATCGTGCGGGACTGTTTTAAGTTTATATTTGATTTCTATGTTTGAACGCGGGTCTTAAACTATATACATACCAAATTACATCAAAATCGGTTCAGCGGGTCAGGCATGAAAGCGGAACGATGACCATTTGAGTATTATGGGGGTCGATTTTTGAAAAAAAAAAACGCAGCCTATGTTTGAACGCGGGTCTTAAATTATATACATACCAAATTTCATTAAAATCGGTTCAGCGGTTCAGGCGTAAAAGCGGAACGATGACCATTTGAGTATTTTGGGGGTCGATTTTTGAAAAAAAAAACGCAGGCTATGTTTGAACGCGGGTCTTAAATTATATACATACCAAATTTTATTAAAATCGGTTCATCGGTTCAGGCGTGAAAGCGGAAAGATGATTTTCATACAAACTTTCACCCCCCCATTTGACTACTTTGGGGGTTGATTTTTGAAAAAAAAATTACCTATATTTGAACGCGTGTCTTAAACTATATACATACCAAATTTCATCAAAATCGGTTCAGCGGGTCAGGCGTGAAAGCGGAACGATGATTTTCATACAAACTTTCACCCTCCCATTTGACCATTTTGGGGGTCGAATTTTGAAAAAAAACGTAACCTATGTTTGAACGCGGGTGTTAAACTATATACATACCAAATTTCAACAAAATCGGTTCAGCGGTTCAGGCGTGAAAGCGGAACGATGATTTTCATACAAACTTTCACCCCCCCATTTGACTATTCTGGGGGTCGATTTTTGAAAAAATAAGTAGCCTATGTTTGAACGCGGGTCTTAAACTATATACATACCAAATTTCATCAAAATCGGTTCAGCGGTTCAGGCGTGAAAGCGGAAAGATGATTTTCATACAAACTTTCACCCCCCCATTTGACTATTTTGGGGGTCGATTTTTGAAAAAAAAAATTGCCTATGTTTGAACGCGGGTCTTAAACTATATACATACCAAATTTCATCAAAATCGGTTCAGTGGTTCGGCCGTGAAAGAGGAACAGACAGACAGACAGACAGACAGACAAACTATATACATACCAAATTACATCAAAATCGGTTCAGCGGTTCAGGCGTGAAAGCGGAACGATGATTTTCATACAAACTTTCAACCCATTTGATTATTTTGGGGGTCGATTTTTTAAAAAAACGTAGCCTATGTTTGAACGCGGGTCTTAAACTATATACATACCAAATTTTATTAAAATCGGTTCAGCGGTTCAGGCGTGAAAGTGGAAAGATGATTTTTATACAAACTTTCACCCCCCCATTTGATTACTTTGGGGGTCGATTTTTGAAAAAAAAATTACCTATATTTGAACGCGTGTCTTAAACTACATACATACCAAATTTCATCAAAATCGGTTCAGCGGGTCAGGATGAAATTGGAACGACGATTTTCATACAAACTTTCACCCTCCCATTTGACCATTTTGGGGGTCGAATTTTGAAAAAAAACGTAACCTATGTTTGAACGCGGGTGTTAAACTATATACATACCAAATTTCAACAAAATCGGTTCAGCGGTTCAGGCGTGAAAGCGGAACGATGATTTTCATACAAACTTTCACCCCCCAATTTGACTATTCTGGGGGTCGATTTTTGAAAAAATAAGTAGCCTATGTTTGAACGCGGGTCTTAAATTATATACATACCAAATTTCATCAAAATCGGTTCAGCGGTTCAGGCGTGAAAGCGGAAAGATGATTTTCATACAAACTTTCACCCCCCCATTTGACTATTTTGGGGGTCGATTTTTGAAAAAAAAAATTGCCTATGTTTGAACGCGGGTCTTAAACTATATACATACCAAATTTCATCAAAATCGGTTCAGTGGTTCGGCCGTGAAAGAGGAACAGACAGACAGACAGACAGACAGACAAACTATATACATACCAAATTACATCAAAATCGGTTCAGCGGTTCAGGCGTGAAAGCAGAAAGATGATTTTCATACAAACTTTCACCCCCATTTGATTACTTTGGGGGTCGATTTTTGAAAAAAAAAATTACCTATATTTGAACGCGTGTCTTAAACTATATACATACCAAATTTCATCAAAATCGGTTCAGTGGTTCGGCCGTGAAAGAGGAACAGACAGACAGACAGACAGACAGACAAACTATATACATACCAAATTTTATTAAAATCGGTTCAGCGGTTCAGGCGTGAAAGCGGAAAGATGATTTTCATACAAACTTTCACCCCCCATTTGATTACTTTGGGGGTCGATTTTTGAAAAAAAAATTACCTATATTTGAACGCGTGTCTTAAACTATATACATACCAAATTTCATCAAAATCGGTTCAGCGGGTCAGGCGTGAAATTGGAACGACGATTTTCATACAAACTTTCACCCTCCCATTTGACCATTTCGGGGGTCGAAGTTTGAAAAAAACGTAACCTATGTTTGAACGCGGGTGTTAAACTATATACTTACCAAATTTCAACAAAATCGGTTCAGCGGTTCAGGCGTGAAAGCGGAACGATGATTTTCATACAAACTTTCACCCCCTCATTTGACTATTCTGGGGGTCGATTTTTGCAAAAATAAGTAGCCTATGTTTGAACGCGGGTCTTAAATTATATACATACCAAATTTCATCAAAATCGGTTCAGCGGGTCAGGCGTGAAAGCGGAACGATGATTTTCATACAAACTTTCAACCCCCCATTTGACTATTTTGGGGGTCGTTTTTTGAAAAAAAAAATAGCCTATGTTTGAACGCGGGTCTTAAACTATATACATACCAAATTTCATCAAAATCGGTTCAGTGGTTCGGCCGTGAAAGAGGAACAGACAGACAGACAGATAGACAGACAGACAGACGTTCGCATTTATAATATTAGTACGGATTCTTATTTTAAAGCGAAAGACATTTTGAAGCTGCCATTACTTATCTCTGAAATTTTAACATTGTTTAATCAGACACTCACCAAAATACTTCTTTCGGGGTAGACAGCCGATAGATAAAATACTTAAAGGCAACACTTGGCTGGATGGATAGCTGAATGATGGAATAATATTTAATTATTTTTAGAAACAGGTGTAACTGCTAAGTAAATATAAATACATACATACATATGGTCACGTCTTTATCCTTTTGTGGGTAGACAGAGCCAAAAGTCTTGAAAAGACTGAATGGCCACGTTCAGCTATTTGGATTAACGATAGAATTGAGATTCAACTAGTGACATGTTGCTAGCCCATCGCCTAAAAAAGAATACCAAGTTTTTAAGCCTATCCCTATATAAATATATATAAATATAAATCTTACATTTATATTGTCTTTTATTGAAGCAAGCAAAAACGGACACGAAAGCTAGTGTTCAGTAATAATGAAACGTGTTTCGCGTGTACAAAGTATCTCATAATTTATTAGCTGGCCACATCTGCAGTTTCTCAAGTTAATCCCAACTTTTTTAATACTTCTATGCACATTAATTACTTAATAGAAGAGTCTGTACGACAAATTGTAGCTAAGTGTTGGAGTAGTTTTACTAAAATTAGCGAGTTATGTGCACATATATTAATTTTGTTGTATGAATTCAAAATAATCAACAATTTTGGAAGTTTAGACTTCCTTCAGTTTTTTTTTTTTCAATTTTCCATCAAAACATTTTGATCTTTTAAATAGATACACATTTTAAAAAATATTACCAAAAAAATAATCAATAATTAATAAATAATTTGTAGCATTAGATGTATTTTGCTAAAACGAGAGAGTTATATAAGAAGTTTAAGAGAGGAAAAAAGAAGGAAAATAAAGTAACCGCTGCATGTAACACTCTGGCAATATGGGCACAGCTGGTACAAAACTGTTGAACGGGGAACTTCTGGAAGTCCCCTATTCGGCGCAATAGTCACGGACGAAGTAGTACAGGAGCTAGTATTTTTTTTATTTTTTTTTATTTTAGTTTTTGTTTTGTTTTTGTTTGTTCTTGTTCTAAGTTTGTATTATTACACCTTACGAGATAGTATTTTTTTGTTTATTTGGAGTTACTGTTTTATTTATGTTTCGTTTTTGTTTGCTCTTGTTCTTTGTTTGTATTATAACCCATTGCAGCAATTATTTGATTATGAAGATAAAATACAAATAAAAACAATAGTGCTGTGTGGTTCCCGGCACTAATAGTAAAAGAATTGGAGCACTCCATCTTTTCATGGATGTCGTTAAAGGCGATTAAAGGATAGGCTTATAAACTTGGGATTCTTGTTTTAGATTATGTGCTAGCAACTAGCACTATTTGAATCTCAATTCTGTCATCAAGCCGAACAGCATCAAGTCTTTTCAAGACTGTTAGCTCTGTCTTCCCTACAAGGGATATGAACGTGATTATATGTATGTATATTTGTATATAACTCAATAACGAAATTAATATTGATTTAAGATGTGATGTTTCTGAATTTTTGTGGTATTTTAATAAGAATATTTTCGCTTTAATTTTTTTTTACAAAATTTGAACAATCCACCTAGCTCCCAGACTCTATCCGCCTTGGCGAATGTCGGCTAATTTTGTAAAGCGTCGTTGTGGCGTCTCACTGCCGCCTGCGAGGAACGTGTGAATCTCAGGGGAATACGCTTTTTAATATACAAACCTTGGCTTGAATTTTAACTGTTCATTTCAGATTTCGTATCCTGACTGAGCAGTTTGGACCTGCGAGGAATATGTTGGAATAATAAGTAGAGTAGTAGCGTATATATAACTGCTCTTACTCCATAATGGAACTAACCAACCTCATAAAATGAATAGCCTGGTCTGAATATATATCGCGTGCGTGTTTTAAGGCAAAAAAGATTAGAGTATTGAACATCACTTAAAAGTCGTACACACAGAGAGAAGAAATAATGTATAATTTCGATTCCTGTGATCCTTTTAAATTGACGCACTAAATGATTAGACAGACTATAATTTAGCAATGTGACAAATTCATTTAATGTTACAGGTGTCACCTTTTACTGACGTAGTTTGATAAAGAGATCACCTAAACTTAAACTCCCAGGAGTAAATAGATACTCGTATAAAGCTTCGTTTGTAATTTCCCACAGAGACAAAACCTCGGGCAAACGCTAATAATGCAAAAGTTGTTATAAACACAAGTGAATGTGTCCTACATTTGAGAAAACAACGCTCTAAGCGGTCGGCACAATAAATCAGATAGATATTTCCCATTTCTTGTAGGTGAAGCAAAAAATTTGAAAGCATTACCTAATATTGAAAGATCATCAGAAAAATATGTGATCATTATGCTATTGGTGATAAACCTGATGAAATGAAGGCAAAATAAGAAAGTAGCGCAAGGCAATGGCGAATGGTTATAGAGGTAAAAACAAGATAAGGTGAAAAAAATTAAGTGGGTATGTATTTCTTTATATTATGTCATTCAGAGATTGAGAAACATGAACCATTTTCAACACGAAAAAGGAGATGAAAAAAAAGGAATGAATGACAAGTCTAATTTTAAAAACTATAGTAGAAGGAAGAAATAATGGAGAGAGAGGAAGACCAAGAATAAAATATTTTGCTCAAAGCAAAAAGTAAACGTTATAACATACCAACAATATAAAAAAACAATACGGAGAAAAGACATCAATGGAGGACGCTCAATTTAACTCCACCGATAAAACAAGCTCTGAAATTTAAGGAGAAGATTTATTTCTTCTTTTTTTAATGACTTTACAGAGGTGACGTCATAGACCGTCATAGACAAAACCTCTTTGGTTTTTTTTATGATGGGTTATAGTATAATGAGATGCATATATCCTAACTATTATATATATATATATAATATAATATAATATATATATATATATATTTATATATTAATATTATAAATGCGAAAGTAAGTTTGTTTGTTTGTTTGTTTGTTTTCTTTTCACGCGATATCTACACAACCAATCTTCTTGAAATTTCGCATATATATAGTTCAGAGTATAGAGAAGGACATAGGGTACCTTTCATTCCGAAAACAACTATCGTTCCCGTGGGATTAGTGAAAAACCTGTGCACTCTTACGTAGATGGCGCTAATTACGTAGATGGCGCTAAATGCGCGGAGTGAATTTAGAATCAATCTTCTTGAAATTTTGCATATATATAGTTCAGAGTATGGAGAAGGACATATTATGCCTTTCGTGCTGGAAAAACCTATCGTTCCCGTGGGATTTGTGAAAATCTGTGCTCTCTTACATAGATGGCGCTAAATGCGCGGAGTGAATTATGAATCGATGGAGATACAAGATGGCAGAATGATAGATTATGACTTGGAGACGTCTGCTAAGAAAGGAATTTTAAAAATTGTTTCACAATGGTGAAATTCGTTGCAAGTCAACCATTTATCGAGTAAGGCTATAGGCTATAAAACATCACGCTGCAACTATAAGGAGCGAAGAAATAATGGAAAATGTGAAAAAAAAACGGGGATAATTATTCATCCTTGAGGGCTTTCGTTGCGTGCGCTGCGAAAACGGTTCAAGATACCAAAAATATATGTAAGAAAGAATTATTCCTCTTGAAATAATCTAAAAAAATGTCTGCGACAGTATATGTCCATCTTTTAAGATAACTCACTAGAACCGTTTTTATGGTAATCAAATTTGGTCGAAATTAATGCATTATTTGTTAAGAAAGAAGAAAGAGGCGTGATTTTATGTATGTATTTGTTAAGAGTTGTATCAACGTAGTAATAATATTAATCTTTATCCAAATAAATGTGTTGTTGATTAAGAGTACTTAATTGTGAACAAAATTGTCTTTGACATCACTTAATTTCAATGAACATCTTAGAAGATATAACAATATAAAAATAACACAAAATTCACCCGCACCGCATGATGTGCAAAACATGACGCTGCAAGGAAGACAGGTGTGGCTTGCGAGGTACCTACCACGCCGCGCGGCTCAGATATTTTATATTTTACGTTACAGTTATTCTACTGAATGCCGCGAGGACTATAATTCCTGTGGGATTTGCGAAAGACCCATGGTCTTTTGTAGGTGGCGATAAAATTGCGCGGGCTAAACGGCTTTTTCTCAATAGGTGGCGCTTTTTTAAAATATGGGTTTCAGGAATTCTCATAATTTTTAATTACGCGAAATTACGGCAAAAGCATGTAGAACAGACAATATATAGGTATGAGTTCCAGTCTTGGTCACTGACTACGCGAATTAGTTACAGCGGGATTTTCACGTGATGCTACAACCATGAATGTAGTTTTAAAAAGGTTCTTCGCAAGGAGGAATACTGTTTCTGCCTTTCCCTATTGGATAATTGGTATATTTGGTATTTATGTGGATATCAGTGTATTATGATCAGCGTTATTTTTACCATGCGTTATGTTACCCATCTATTTATTTAACTATCTGAGATACCAATAAAAAATAATGACCTTATAAGCATAGGGAAATTTAAATTGCTTATGTATTTAACAACAACAGATGTGGAAAAGATTTGATTGGGTGTTTTATAATTTTGGATAAAAAAAACAGTACGTCAAAAATAAGTTTGTACAAAAATACATTTATGATAACACTTTGTACAGCATACAATGGAGAATAACCACGACAGACTCTTCCACGCGTACGAAGTCGCGGGCAACAGCTAGTTTAGTAATAAACATCTTAAGTGTGAGTTCATACATTTAAAATTTTCTACTACCGTACACATTTATATTTTTTTATTATTAAATTTATGTCAATTAATCTGAACAATGTATTCTCTCGTCCACATTTCTATTCTAAGTTTAGAAAGTTGTAATGTTGAAGTTGTTAAAAAAAAAATACTGCAGTGCAGTTTGTTACCGCTTCTTCTGCACTGACGCTTGGGAAGCGGCAGTAAACTTAGTTTTGAGTAATTTATTTGCCGTCAACCAATGTTGTGAAACCAAAAGATATGACAATTATTAGGTGATACGAAGTATTCTATAATAATGAATAAAATTTAAACTAAATCATAGCAATAGTAACACAAACACACGTGGAAAAAAACTTTACTACACCATCGTGGTACCTACCTTCTACATCGTAAGAAATCAATCGTTTAGAGGCGCCCGATTGAAATTCGAGAAGGATATCGAGCAGAATTATTGAGTACTATTATAGTGAGTAGGTTTCAATTAGTAACGAAGCACGTTAAGGGGAAGCTGTTACTGTCAAGTGTCTCTCAATTATTCGGATTTGTACCTTTATTTAGATCGTTCTACCTGTCAGACGGTATTTGTGGTGCAGCGGTAGTGCGTTTGTCTGTAACTGTGTGGTTCGAATCCCGGCCAGGGCATGATGAGAAAAAAAACTTTTAATACTTAGCTTGAGTCTTGGATGTTTATCTACTCGTTTATAAGTATTTATTATAAAATAAAGTATCGTTGAGTTAGTATCTCTTAACACAAGTTTCGAACTTACTTCGAGGCTAACTTAAGGTGTGATATATTATGTACCTATATATTTATTATTTAGTTGAAGTAATACAGAAAAATAAGGTTTACTATTTTTCCGGCAGAAACTTTTGTGTTCGTTAATACATAAATCCTAATGTGATCATGCGTGGTTACCTAACATGGGGTAGGCAGTGTCTATGGATTTTTCTCGCTACGATCATTGTAGATGAAACGAATAGTAATTAATTAGATAGCAATGCACAGAGAAAAGTACTTTATTGGAATTTATTCCAGCAAGTAAAACTTGCACCGTTAAAAAAAAAAATCACAGCTGTAAAATAAAAATGAAAACCAATTAAAACTGACGAATTTGAACGAATTTTCACCACAGCAAACGAAATAAACTAGACGTATTTTTTTGCACAAATCTATTAAGTGTATTTCGATATTCCTCCGTGTATTTCGATATTGCGTTAGATATTCGATATATTATATAAGATTATATTAGATATTATACTCCGTGTATTTCGATATTGCGTCAGTTATTCCCCTTAAGGAGCCACTATTGAGTTCTAAATTCAAATATTTGATCTTGCAGCACAGAAATGTGGTTTGGCAGTGAAACCTAGTTTGCCAGTGGATGTATGACTGAGCGATCCTTGTCGGATACCTAGAGAGAAAACCTTAATCATTTATGCTATATCGGGATGATGTGAAATACCGTGATCATTTATGCTATCCCAATTAATAAACTTTATAATTATTAATATTTATTATTTTTATCTCAATTCTATCATTAAGCCAAACAACTGAACGTGGCCTATCAGTCTTTTCAAGACTGTTGGTTCTGTCTACCCCGCAAGGTATGAGAATTTATGGCAAGGAGATGAAGAGGTCCTATTTATTCTAAAGCGCTGGGAACCACAAGGCAGAATGTTAATCAAACCCTCTGCTCTTACACAATTAGTCGCTGTATATTTAGATAGATAGATAATTCATCAATTCTATTTTCTACACACAATTTACTTAACTGTTTATATTTTTGCGGCCTGAATGGTTTGCTCCAGGTAAATCACTGCAATATTCCACTTACTAAGAAGTTGGAAAGTCCGCGAGGTAATTGCCGTGACAATATGAAGAACCGTGTGGTTCCCGGCACCAATACAAAAAAGAATAGGACCACTCCATCTCTTTCCCGTGGATGTCGTAAAAGGCGACTAAGGGATAGGCTTACAAACTTGGGATTCTTTTTTAGGCGACGGGCTGGCAACCTATCACTATTTGTAGTATCTCAATTCTATCATTAAGCCAAATAGCTGAACGTGGCCTTTCGGTCTTTTCAAGCCTGTTGGCTCTGTCTACCCCGCTAGAGATAGGTATAGACGTGACCATATGTATGTATGTATGCATATGAAGAAGAAAAAGCGACTTAAATAATACAGTTTCAGGCATATTCTTATTGATAAAGATAAGTTTATTCTTACTGTTACACACATAATTAATGCATTTAACGAATAATCAAATAACAAGCGTAATAGGTTTTTAGTTGACACGGGCGCAACTGTTACCATAATTTACTTGTGCATTGAGAGAGACAAGTTTCAATCAGCCGTTTGGGATTGCACTAAATTTTCCAATACACACACATAATCGTCCCTCGTCCGTTTACACACACACACACACAAACTTTGCTAAATCAACACACGTGGGTGGCATCGCTTGTTTATTTGTGACAACCCTGTTGATGAGATAGGGCTGTAAACAGAAGACACAGTTTGTATTGGATAGTGTGATAGTTATTTTTGGACGGCAATGTTTATTGTTGCCGAAATTTTTCGATTTTTCTTAGTGCCATGTGGTTCCCAGTACTAATAATTGCCGTGTAGTTCCCGGCACCAATAAAAAAAAGAATAGGACCACTCCATCTTGTTCCCATGGATGTCATAAAAGGCGACTAAGGGATAGGCTTATAAACTTGGGATTCTTCTTTTAGGCGATGGGTTAGCAATCTGTCACTATTTGAATCTCAATTATATCACTAAGCCAAACAGCTGAACGTCGCCTATCATTTTTTTCAAGACTGTTGGCTCTGTCTACCCCACAAGGGATATAGACGTGACCATTTGTATGTATGCATGTATTAAAAAAAAGAATCCACAAACTACAACCACATCGTTAACATGACATTCGGCGTTCTGTTAAAATCCTTGCTCAAATCACTATTTTATTGAATAGCTTGTCGTTTTTAACATACAAATAGGTATTTACGTACGTAGAACATATTTGCCAAATGTCAACCCTGACTGCGCTCTGTGACCACAGGGCTGCCACACTCATTCCTCGCTTTTTGACAAGCGTTTTCGGCGTACATATTTTTTTTTATTTCTATTCACGTGACGCCCCGTACAATGGAATCGTCCGAGCGGTTTAGTTTTAGACGTTTTGCTGTACCAGAAACGGTGACTAAGTATTGTTTGCAAAGTGGATTTTGTATCGGGTGAGCGAGGGGTTCATTGGTGAATAGAGTACATGTAGTAAAACGTGTCGTGTGGTTCCCGGAACCAATGGAATAAAGAATAGGATCAATCCATCTATTTTTTCAATTTAATTGAACAAAATACAATTATGAATTTCAAAATTCGGGGACTTAATGCTAGAAGTATTATCTACCAGTCAACCATTTAACTTTA
The DNA here is from genome assembly GCF_032362555.1 of Amyelois transitella. NCBI lineage: Eukaryota > Metazoa > Arthropoda > Insecta > Lepidoptera > Pyralidae > Amyelois > Amyelois transitella. The sequence goes on from NC_083506.1 coordinate 11,792,484, forward strand.
TAAACGTTTTATTAAGTTAAAAGAAAAAGAAAATAAAAGTAAATGGTAGCAAATCTTCATATATATATTCAACACATTAGTCGACATAAACCTGCCCGCCGTTCCATATTATTTTGTAATTGCGATGCCCAACAGGGTTCATATTGTACCTATTTATAAGCAGAATTGTAATTTAACTGATGTACTTTATGATATGCAATAAAGAATTTGAAATTGAAATTGAAATAAATTAACATACATACATACATATGTAACGTCTAGCGGGGTAGACAGAGCCACCAGTCTTGAAAAGACTGATAGGCCACGCTCAGCTGTTTGGCTTTGTGATAGAATTGAGATTCAAATAGTGACAGGTTGCTAGCCCACCGCCTAAAAGAGGAATCCCAAGTTTATAAGCCTATCCCGTAGTTGCCTTTTACGACATCCGTGGGAAAGAGATGGTGTGGTCCTATTCTTTTTTGTAATGGTGCCGGGAACCACACTTACAATGAAAAATCATAATGTCAAGAAGAAAATAGAATCTTTACAGTTTTCATTGTATGTTTATTTACAGTTACTTTCAACCACAGTTGCATATTATTACCAACTATTTTATTTATTTTGAGCAACACAAAACAGGTTTTACAATTTCTTGGAAAAATCTCATTTGCTAGAAAACCACAACATTACAAAGCTTATTCAATAAAAACATAAATTTATTTCACTAAAAACATTCTGCATTTTACAAAGCTGATACAAACATACATACTTATAATTACGTCTGTATCTATTGCGGGGTAGATAGAGTCAACAGTCTAGGCAATACTGATAAGCCACGTTCAGCTGTTTGGCTTACTGATAGAATTGATATTCATATAAAGCATGCTAGCTCTTCTATCCCTTTTATCTTTCTCATGGATGTCGTGAAAGGCGACTGGGAGAAAGGCTTATTAACTTGGGATTCTTCTTGTAGGCACGGGCTAGCAACCTGTCACTAGTTGAATCTCAATTTCATAGCTCAGGCTACGCTGAGCTTAAGTCTTTTCGAGACTGTTTGCTCTCTCTACCCCGCACGGGATATAGACGCGATGAAATACATACATAACTTAATCACTAATGATGAACTTCACGAAAAAAAGAAGAGTATTTTCACTTACAAGATAACATACATACATGGACAGGTTGCTAGCCCATCGCCTAAAAGAAGAATCCCAAGTTTATAAGCCTATCCCTTAGTAGCCTTTTACGACATCCATGGGAAAGAGATGGAGTGGTCCTATTCTTTTTTGTAGGTGCCGGGACCCACACGGCACTTTAAACACAAGTTACAAGATAACCTTTCAAATAAAAAAAAAAAACTTAAAGTGCCGTGTTGAATTAATCGATCGTTTTATGAGACTGGACGTCTTCCATTTTTGTTTTTATTCCCAGCGAACAAAGACCTCCATTAGACGTTCACTGAACGATCTTGTCCACAACCTTAAGGGTTTAGGTTGAAAAATAATCTTGCTTAAATTATTCCTTTTTTGTTAGAAAGTACCTTGCAACCTGTTACTCGTTAAGAGAAATATGTTTTGTGTGTGTAACTATGTAAGTAGTCTTTGTGTATTTAACTTGGGATTCGTCTTTTAGGCGTCAGGCTAGCAACATGTTACTATTTGAATCTCAATTCTATCATTAAGCTAAACGGCTTAATGATAGAATTGAGATTCAAATAGCTGCACGTGGTCTTTCAGTCTTTTCAAGGCTGTTGGCTCTGTCCTACCCCGCAAGGAATATAGACGTGATTATATAGAAAATAATAAAATAGATACAGTCGTGGGAATTATAAACATATGCATAGACTAGACTAAAATAAAACCGTGGGGCACGTCAATTGTCTACAATCGTTGATTAAAATGTTTGTTTTGTAATGTTACACTAAAATTAGGCAGTTGTTCAACCGACAACGATGGACGTGTGATAAGTAGGGCTAGAATGTGGAAACAAGTTAGCAAGCTCGATTAAGCGAGTTTTAGGGTTTCATAATGTTGAGCGAGTAGTACTTTTATCATAAGTTTTGTCGATTAAAGACAAACTACGAGCAGTGAAACGATTCCTCGCTAGCCAGCAAAATAGTAAGTAATTTGCGCACCGTCTGCGGGCCAACTGCCTAACGACGAATTAAACGATTCTTCTATCGCACATTAAGTCTATAATTTGTAGACAATTGACGTGCCCCACGGTTTTATTTTAGTCTAGTCTATGCATATGTTTATAATTCCCACGACTGTATCTATTTTATTATTTTTTGGTTTTTAGTACATTTATATTAAACATTGCAATGTATGTTTAACATAAAACCGTTTAACTTAAAAAGTTTTTTTACCTATTTTTATTTTCTAGTTTTTAGTTTTTATTTCGCATTCTGTTTAATTCACATTTTATCCCACTGCTTAGATTTTAATTTTGAATAGTAAATTGTATTCTACTTGTTGAGACCTTTCATTTGATACCCATGTTGATGGGATTGATAAAACCTAAGTTATCCGCCATTTTGTAGAGGCCGCCATCTTGGATTTCAATTTTTTATAGTATATTGTATTCTGCTTGTTGAGCCCTTTCATTTGATACCCATATTGATGGGATTAATGAAACCTAAATTATCCGCCATTTTGTAACGGCGGCCATCTTGAATTTATAATGATAATGAATAAACATAATTATATTGTCACCAAAATCCAAAGTGTATACAAAATTTCAGATTAATCGGTTGACAGGAAGAGGGTGAAATTTGAATTACTAAATTTGACCCAAGAATAAAACAAACGGGGTGAGCTAAATAAAACCGTTTAAAAATGCTACATACATACGTATGTAGCATTTTTTATGTCTAAACGGATTATTTTTATTTAGTAGAATTTAGGATTATAATATTACTAGAGGCAGCCCGCGACTTCGTCCGCATGGAACCAAAGGAAAAAGCCTATATGTTATTCTGGGTCTTCAGCTATCTACATACCAAATTTCATAGTAATCGGTTCAGTAGTTTTTACGTGAAAGAGTAACAAACATCCATACTGAAATACTTACAAATTTTCGCATTTATAATATTACTAGAGGCCGCCCGCGACTTCGTCCGCATGGAAACCCTATCAATCCCGCGGGAACTCTGGGATAAAAAGTAGCCTATGTGTTATTCTGGGTCTTCAGCTACCTACATACCAAATTTCATGGTAATCCGTTCAGTAGTTTTTGCGTGAAAGAGTAACAAACATCCATACATCCATACAAACTTTCGCCTTTATAATAGTAGTAGGATTAGGATTTTACTTATAGTGGAGTATTCAAAATATATGTACATAAGCCGTAGCAATACTTATGTTTTCAATGTACGAAAAGATTCTATTCTAATGTCACATTTAAGATTCAAACAACGAAACCTCATTTACACTTCGTGGAATTTTCCCTTCCCACCGAGACGAGATTTTTCCAGTGTTACCGCTTTTAATGAGTTTGTTTTATAGATTTTAATTTAAAAACATACATATAATCACGTCTATATCCCTTGCGGGGTAGACAGAGCCAACAGTCTCGAAAAGACTGATAGGCCACGTTCAGCTATTTGGAATATGATGGAATTGAGATTCAAATAGTGACAGGTTGCTAGCCCATCGCCTAAAAGAAGAATCCCAAGTTTATAAGCTTATCCTTTAGTCGCCTTTTACGACATCCATGTGAACGAGATGGAGTGGTCCCACCCTTTTTTTTTATTGGTGCCGGGAACCACACGGCATTATTAATTAATACAATTATAATTTTATAATTTTAAAATATTGATTATACCGTATAATGGAGCGGTGTAGGTCGAATCGGTTATGTGCCCGGTTAAAACCCGTGTTGCGCATTAAGGCACAGGTTCAAATCCTACCGCGGCCAATGACTATTTTCAAAGTTATGTAAGTACATTAGTTTGAATACTAACCGATGCTCTTACAGTGACGGAAAAGATCTTGAGGAAACCTGCACATTCAGGCAACTGGGTGTGTAACCATGATAGATCCAATACGGGTTAGGTTCCCCTGCAATGTTTGCGTAGGTCAGATGGGAGTAGTTTCGTGTAAAACCTGACTCACCCAATCCAGGATCCATGGTCAAGAGCTCACCCCGGGGTACCTCTCCAGAGTGGTGAGGATGCAATCGGAACTTTAGGCAGGAGGAAGATAACGTAAAACATGGAATTTTAATTGGGTACGAAATGAAAGTTACCTACCATAGAAAAACTGGCTTATTATATTATTTTATACAAAAATAGTTGACTGGCTTAAACTATTTGAATAGTCAACAATGGTTGACTGAAAGAGATTCCTAAATGGGATAAGTCAGCCTATGTATATTTTGTCTTACAAATTAACTGTATTCTTGTGTTTTTTCGTATGTAAAATAAAAATATTACAAACAAACAAACAAAAAGTTCGCTTGGCAAAAAGTAATATAAAACTCAGGCCTTAGGCTTAGGTTAGGCTTGAGATTCAAATAGTGACAAGTTGCTAACACATCGCCTTAAAGAGGAATCCCAAGTTTATAAACCCATCCCTTAGTCGCCTTTTACAACATCCATTGGGAAGACGTGGAATGGTCCTATTCTTTTTCATATTCGTGCCGGGAACCACACCAATAAATTTAGAAATCCTAGTTATATTCTGAGTCTCACAAACAATTTAAACTATTTTCAACGACGGTATCCAGCTACCATTTGTCTAAATGATATTTATTGGCACAATAAAATATTTGTCTGAGTTATAAAGCACGAAGCGTAAAGCCAAAATATATGGCCGCCCCATAGAGTAACCATAGATTTGATTATCTAGAAGAGCGAACGAAAGCTGATTCTTAATAATAATAATATTTGTGGCGAAATCTATACGCCACAAGTCACAAAAATAAAAAATATAATCACGCGACGCTATCAGTCATAAACAGCGAAAAACCGAAATCGCGCAAGCAAAGATTTCACGGATTGGAGCTATATATACAACCTCCGACACAACATCGTCGGAGCCGCGGTTCCCCAGGCATAACACTTAGCCTGGCGGAAGATCTTCCCTTTGGTGGCGGTCGAGCCGAATCATCGCTCCCACCATCTTTATTTGATTCTTGTAAGTGCGGCTCTATTTTTATTCTTCTTCCTCCTGGCTTTAGTCCCGGTTGCATCCTCATCACTCTGGAGAGGCGCCCGGGGTTAGCCTTAGGCCATAGATTCTTGTTGTACTAAAAAATCTAACTTTACAAATTGTCACAACACTACTCGGTTAGTTGTTCAATATACTTATGTAGGTACCTACATCACTACACCCGATACACGTTCTGTTGTAAAATATATCGGAATATCTATAAATAAAACTGCGCATATTTTCAGTGTAAATATATGTCTAAGTGTACACTAAGAAATCCCGACGATAATAGAAGTTGTGGAAAAAAAAACTTATATTAATTAATTAATTAATAATACAAAAATACTATTCTAAATTACAGACTAAAAATATTATTATTTAAATTTCAACCCCTAAGAAGTTATGAATAAAATTAATGATTTCAATACGAATATTATGTCATAATTCTCTGCAGAGAGCGACATAGAGTAACTCCTGATGTCAGCCCTCGTCACCCCCTCTTTGGAGCGGAGACCAGGGTCTGCCTGTACGAGTAACTACGAACTGATTGACGCAGTCAGATAAGTACACGAAGAGTTCTCTATAAGTAAATAACGCAAAGATACTGTAACACGAGCAGCGAACTAAGTACACGAAGAGTTCTCTATAAGTGAATAACGCAGAGATTCTTATATAGACCGCAATATCCTGTAGATAGTTTTACAATTTGAATCGTATTATTGTTTTATTACTTGCTCGACAGCCAGTAGCCATGAATTATGTTACGTGTACTATTCTATTATGCTCTGAAAAGCTCATGTTTGGTCCAAGTTATGGACTTAAGCATAGGTATAATAATAAGTGATTAGTTAACTTAATTTTTCATCATTGACATTATAAGTATAAATTAAAAAACCTAATTTTAAACAAAGGATAGAAAATAATTTTCAATAAAACGTGGTATAAGTGTTAATAAAATAATGTAATTAATTAAATAATAAAAAGTTTTCTTTTTTAAATACAAATGCAATCGAAAGGGTGCTACATAGATCCTGATAAAACTGGTTTTGAAACTTTCTGGTCGCCCATAAAGCAATGGGTATCTTTTGGATAGGTATGTAACATCTTCATCTTCATCGTCACTTACCATTAGGTGAGATGGGAGACAAATGCCTAATATTGGATTAAATTTATAATAAATTAATTTAGGGGATGGGCTGGCAACCTGTCACTATTTGAATCTCGATTCAATCTTAAAGCCAAATAGCTGAACGTCGCCAATCAGTCTTTTTAAGACTGTTAGCTCTATCTACCCCACAAGGGATATAGATATGACCATATGTATGTATATGTATATGTTTGTATGTGGTATAGGTAAGTTCAGGTACTGTAACGATTTTCAGCTGAATTTATGACGATGTACACCCTCAATGATATTAAAAAAAAACTACGAAATGTCTTATAAGTATAAATTAAATAACAAAGAGTATATCACGAAACGCTTTTCGTCTATTCATCGGGCCAAAACCCATAAATTCGAGAAGGTAATGGAGTGTCAGGGCGCATGCTAACAAGATTTAGTTATCTGCACGTTAGCCGTGTTTTTGCTAGATTTTATTATTGTTCAGCCTTCTCAGAGCTGTGATGTTAACGAACTGTGCTGTCGCTTCGTTTATGCACTCTATGTAGGATAATTTTAAAACGAGTTTGGTAAAGTTAGTACTACCTACAAAATTTAATTATGGTTAGTATATTATTCGATGCTTTAAAGTTTTTTTCACGATAAAGCTGCTGATTTATTGCAGCTTTCACGTACATCCTTCGACTTTAGTGGAACAGTTCCTACTTTTAATGACAAATAAAGGTTAAATTTTGATTTTCTTACCGCGAATGGTATACTCTATGTCATGCTGGAACATTAAAAATTTCATCAAAATCAGACCAGCGGTTCGAAAGTTATCGCGTTACCAAAATAAACAAACATACTTACATACAAAAATATATTTACTCCAAAGTTGATAAAGTTGACATAGCGCGTTTCGCTCGCTTGTGCAACTCCATTTGCCCATCAATTTTTGAAAATATAATCTCTCGTTATTACCTTATAATTTCTTCTTTAACTGCATAGCCGTAAAGCAATTTTCTCTGTCGTACATTCCATCGCGGTTAATCAACTAATCCCGCAGGATCAGAGAGGGAACTGCAATTTTTCCTAAAGAAATATAAAGTAAAAAGACATTGTCCACCGCTAAATAGCGGCAAAAACTGAAACGAGCGGGTCTTAAACCACAATTTATTTGGCGAGTGCAAATTATTATGGTAATGCTGGACTTGGTCGAAACCTGAGCTCAAATATAACAACCCATAGAGCTTAAAGTAAGTAGACAAATAAATATAACTACCAAATACATACAAACATACAACTTTATTTCCCTTGCGAAGTATTAGTAGAGAGAGCCAACAGTCTGGAAAAGACTGATAGGCCACGCTCAGCTGTTTGGCTTGATGATAGAATTGAGAGTCACAAAGTGACAGTTTGCTAGCCCATCACCTAAAAGAAGAATCCCAACTTTATAAGCTTATCCCTTAGTCGCCTTTTACAACATCCATGGGAAAGAGATGGAGAGGTCCCATTCTTTTTTTTATTGGTGCCGGGAACCACACGGCACGGCACTGCTATATACGTATCTACGTATGATCACGTCTTTATCCCTTACGGGATAGACAGTGCTAACAGTCTCACAAATACTAAAAGGTGACGCTTGGCTGTAAAGCTCAGTGATGATATTCAAGGTGAAATTAACTCATACAATTTTTGATTAGTGTGTTCTTTTTTTTCGAATCCAACTATGATTTAAAAAATAATAAGATACTACGCTGCGTTATCCCACTTTTCTTTAACATGTAAGAAATGTTTATACAATTTTCAAGTCCGTCGAGCATCAAAATCAATTAGAAATAACTGATTTTAAAGTATAAATAAAAAATTTACGTGATGAAATTTCATCAATTCGACTCCTAAAATACTTGCGAGGTCTACGGTTGCCGCAAACGACTAATTATAAACAATTAAGCCGGTTCTCTACTTCATAAGTGATCTATGTAACGAACAATAAATAAGGCTTCCAAGAAACTAACCTTAAAATGCAAATAACCACATCCATTGTGAACTAGGGCTTGCCATTAGTGGGCTTATTATTCTGTACGTGTTTAATTTTACACCGGATTCTCATAATAGGGTAAATTGTAGGGTAACGTAAATATGTAAGTGATACTCGTATGGAGATGACTTACTTATCTTCGTCTTTAGTGGTATAAGCATTTAGACTAAAATAATCAGCTAAATATGAACAGATTTGCTTTATGTGATACCAACTGAGTGGGCTTGAATAAAGATGGTCTGGGAGAAATATAGTTGCTTTGGGATGCTACACTTAATTCAAAATTTAATTTTTTTTTTCATTATAATAGGATACTTCATATCGCTTAATAATTGTCAAATCTTTTGGTTTCACAACATTGATTGACGTCAAAAAAATTACTTAAAACTAAGTTTACTGCCACTTCAAAGGCGTCAGTGCAGAAGAAGCGGTAACAAACTGCACTGCAGCATTTTATTAATACCAATATCTACTCAATGTACGTTGTAATAATTTGACACCAAGGTGTGCATAATCAGCTGATTTAGTAAGCAAGCAACAACTTCAGGAACGATCTCAGACAGCACTAAAAAGCGGTAATTTTGTTCCTTTTCTTTTTTCTAAATTTGAAAAGTGAACATCAAAAGAAAATTTTGAAAACCTTTCGCTCCGGATTCCTGGTATTTTCATTTCCACCTAACATTCCGTGGGATTACATCAGAGTTCTGTGTAAGTGCAATTTCAACTTCAATTTAAAGCATGAGCCGCAAACTGGTCAGTGTGAAACGAAATTCATAATAACTGGGCTCTTCCCAGTTCCTAAAGCGGGGCATTCATTAATTTATGGTTGGATTTTTTTTAAGGATCAAATAAATCATTGTCATACTTCTTGTATTTAATAACATCTCTGCTTCTATGGCGCAGCGGTAGTGTGCTTGTCTGTGACACAGAAGTTCCAGGGTTCGAATCCCGGCCAGGGCATGATGAGAAACGAACTTTCTCTGATTAACCTGGGTCTTGGATGTTTATCTACATAAGTATTTATTATAAAATACCGTATCGTTGTGTTAGTATTAATATACATATTACCAGTGCGAAGCGAAAGCGGGTCGCTAGTAATAATTAAATGAAGCATGTACCTAATAATATATACTGTCTCTTTCTTGACGAACCGTGTTGCGACGAGATGTGTGTGTGTGTGCTGACATTTCACGAAGCATGTTTCTCATAATTGGCTGTTTTTATGTAAAGTGTTTAATTTATTTTCAATATAGGACTATTTACATAGTTATTTATTTATTTATAACTAGAGGCCGCCCGCGACTTCGTCCGCATGGAAACCCTATCAATCCCGCGGGAACTCTGGGATAAAAAGTAGCCTATGTGTTATTCTGTGTCTTCAGCTACCTACATACCAAATTTCATGGTAATCGGTTCAGTAGTTTTTGCGTGAAAGAGTAACAAACATCCATACAAACTTTCGCCTTTATAATAGTAGTAGGATTTTATTGCACAAAATGAGCGAACTTAAAGTTGGTGGTGCGATAAAGTGCACATGCATACTGAAAAATACATACATTATAAACAAAAAACACAAATACTCATAATACTATATATATATATATATCTATATACTATACTCGTATATATAAACTAATAGACGACTAAGGGATAGGCTTACAAATTTGGGATTCTTCTTTAGGCGATGCGCTAGCAACCTGTTACTATTTGAATCAATTCAATTCTATCATTAAGACTGTTGGTTCTGTCTACCCCGCAAGGGATATAGACGTGACCATATGTGTGTACATAAATACATACAAGACACATAAAATACATTTACATACATAAAATATCAAATTTAGATTACCTATGATAAGAAAATAACAAATTATATCCAAATAATAATTAAAAATAAGGATTTTCAGTTCATCAAAAGAATAGCCAGCTGAATCTGGCCCCGGCGCTCGTACCGCGAGTTATTCAAATAAGATACGCCTCGTTCAGCGGGCTTCGTTTCTTTTGCTCTTAAAAAACTGAAATGTCTTTGCGAGACTGTTGCTTATTGAAGCAGGTTTAAGACAATGCCTTTTGTATCTTGTCCTGATTAATCTAGGTTTAAAAGGGGTTATTAGCATCTAGGTTTTTTGCAATACAATTAATGTCATCGAATATACATACAAATGAATGAATGAAATACTTTTAATCACGTCTATGTCTCTTGCGAGGTAGACAGAGCTTTTGTGGAGTCGAGTTAGTCACAGCCGAACGTGGCCTATCAGTTTTTTCAATAACGATAGGCCACGTCCGGCTGTTTTAGCTTAATGATAGAATTGAGATTAAAAAAGTGACAGGTTGTTAGCCCATCGCCTACAAGGAGAATTCCAAGATTGTAAACCTATAGTTGAGTCGCCTTTGCCGACATCTATGGGAAAGAGATGTAGTGCTCCTATTGCCGGGAACCGCACGGCATTAAATATAATTAACAATAATCATTGTATAACTCCCCATATCCTCGTAAAGCTTTTTGATACCAGCTTAATGTTCTCTTTTATGTCATCGAAATTATTAGCAAGCTCAAAGCTCGGTAATGCAGTTGGAATATACTATAATGAGAAACTCATATCTAACGCGTCTTTATAAGATATATTAGAAATACATCTTGTACAGTCGGCCACATAAATAATATCACATGTTCCGCGCATTTTATCCCTTACAGGGGCCCGCTTTACTGTTGGTGTAGTGGTAAAAGCGATAGGTTTTTAAGTCGGAGTCTCCGGGTACGATTCCCAGATAGTCTTTGTTATGAACTATTGATTTATGGTTGTTTTTTGATGTTTTGGCAGAGTTAACAGTCTGGGAAAAACTGAAAAGAAACCTTCAACAGAACGGCTTAGTAATTGAATTAAGATTCAGATAGTGACTGGTTGCTAACCCATCACCTAAAAAAAGAACCCAAGTTTATTAGCACGTATGATTAATGCACCTTATTCCCTTAGCCGCCTTTTACGTCATCCACGGGAAAATAACGTAGTGGTCCAGGAACGACGTGGCACCTTAATAAAAGCCCCCTCATTACAAAAAGAGCTTCCTAGAAAAACTACAGGTAACACAAAATGTACAGGTAAAGGTACAGTTGTTTAATCTATTCGCAACAAGATAGCATAACTTTCATGTGGCCCACTGTACTTACCCCTCGGTTCGATGTATCTGAACTAATGAAATTGCAAGTACCGACCACTAATGAAGACAAATGTGCCCCTAATTACGGGGTGGGACCTGATGAATTAATTACCTATGCACCGAGGTCTCGCTAACTTGTGAGATAGTAATTGAAGACTTCAGGGTCTAGGTCTAGTGGTCTTGTTTGCGTGACCTAGGTCGGTCGTGAGTTTATATATCTCTCTCTCTCTCTATGAGATATCACTGGAAAATTGTAGCCCGCCCCCCACTCGAACTGTAAATCTTGTAGTTTTTTTTTTTTAATGATCTTTAGGTACTCTTAAGGTGTATTTTGTCTGTCAGTGAGTCACACAGTGCCGTGTGGTTCCCGGCACCAGTACCTACAAAAAAGAATAGGACCACTCCATCTCTTTCCCGTGGATGCCGTTAAAGGCGACTAAGGGATAGGCTTACAAACTTGGGATTCTTTTTTTAGGCGATGGGCTAGCAACCTGTCACTATTTGAATCTCAATTCTATCATTAAGCCAAATAGCTGACCGTGGCCCATCAGTCTTTTCAAGACTGTTGGCTCTGTCTACCCCACAAGGGATATAGACGTGACCATATGTACATATGTATGTGTATGTGAGTCACACAAAAATGAAAGCATTTTGCATTAAACTGGAATACTTGTAACTTCACTAACGTTACTCAAAAACCTATTTCATTCCCATTAGCGTGGGCATATCGGGAAATTGGGTTCTCATCGTTAGGCTTTTCAGCTAAATTTTACTTTGGTTTTTTTATTGCTGACTCTGTCTATGCCGTAAGACACAAAGGCTGGATCGAATTAGGAATGTCCAGGCGAAAGGTCGGGTCATGTGGATGAAGCGAAAGAAGTGTGCAAGGATCGTGGCAAGTGGAAAGTTGTAATCTCTGCTTAACCCCTACAGAAAGTAGCGTGAATAATGTCTTGTTTACATTACATACATATGGCCACGTCTATATCCCTTGCGGGGTAGACAGAGCCAACAGACTTGAAAAGACTGAATGGCCAAGTTCAGCTACTTGGCTTAATGATAGAATTGAGATTCAAACAGTGACAGGTTGCTAGCCCATCGCCTAAAATAGATTCCCAAGTTTGTAAGTCCATGCCTTAGTCGCCCCTTACGACATCCATGAGAAAGAGAGGGAGTGGTCCTACCCTTTTTTGTATTGGTGCCGGGAACCACACGGCAAATGGCTCTGCTTAACCTCTACAGAAAATAGCGTAATTTAAAGTTTTTTATTAAAATTCAAATTGTTTGATCATTGTTATATGGGACATTTCGAACATAGGTTACTTAATTATTGTCATATCTTCTGGTTTCACAACATTGGTTGGCATCGAATAAATTACATACGTAAAACTTCGTTCAGTGCCGCTTCCAAAATATCAGTGCAGAAGAAGCGGTAACAAACTGCACAGCAGCATTTTCTCCAACAACTTCACAATCATCCAAACTTAGAATCGGTGTGTTAAAGTCGTTTCTAGATTAAAATGTGTACGTAAATTAACCCGTCCATCGTGTGTCGTCGACTGTCAGAAGTGGACCCTTCTCACTCATCGGGTTATTGACACAGGACTCAACAGTTTTGAAGGCGGGACTTCCCGTAAGATGTTCTGTATACTTGTATTACTAACTGTTGCCAACAGTAACGCTTGTGTATTTCTTTTTCAATTATAATATAATACAGACGAATCGGCTAGCCACCTGTCACCTTTCAGTCTTTTCAAGACTGTTAGCTCTGTTAACCCCGCAAGGGACATCCCTTATAGTCTACATAGACGTGATTATACGTATGTTAAATTTGTCACTAATTCAATCATTTAACAGGCGTGTCTGTCGTTAAAGGCGACTAAGGGATAGTCTTTTAAATTTGAGATTCTACTTTTAGGTGACGGGCTAGCAACCTGTCACTTTATATGAATCTCAATTCTATCAGTAAGCCAAACAGCTGAACATGGCCTATCAGTATTTTCGGGACTGTTGGCTCTGTCTACCCCGCAAGGGATATAGACGTGATTATATGTATGTATGTAACAGTATAGACGGACAAGAAGTCTGCAAAAGTCGTTAAACTAGGGGTTGAAAGTTTATGTAATTTTTCTATGTAAAGCCCTTACAAAGAACTTTACCCAGCGGGACGTGTATTAACTTCATAGCGTGCTTCGTTTCGCGTTTTGTAAAATACAAAGTACCTACAGTCCCCGGAGAAATCAGGAGAACGTCTAGGAAGGCATTATAAACAGGAACTTTACTGTAAAATTAATATGGAACATAACAGTGAGAGGGGAGGCGACTTTTCGGTTAGTTGACTATGTGCAGATAACTAACTATAACTATAGTTTGTTAATATACAAAACTAGTTTGCGCCCGGAGTTCCACTCCTTTAAAACGAAATAAAATACAGGCATGTTTTATTTAAAAAAGGTATATCACTGTTATGTTATCGAATGTATGAAAAATTTACTCATTTTTGTTCTAAACGTCTTACTACATTTCAGCATTCTTCCAATTGCCACTGCATACTGCTGTCGCTTCATCCAAATTCATCATTATTTTGATGCAAGCTCGTAAGTTCTATTGAAATATCGTTTCTCTATGGAACATCCTCGATTTTCCTTAAGTGTGAAAGTAAGTTTGTTTGTTAGTAACCTCTTTAGGTGTTTTCTACTGAATCAACATTCTTTATTTTCTAAGTATTTATATATAATTGAGTCTGGAGAAGGACATATGTTTCTTTTTATCCCGGTAAATACTAAAGTTCTAGCTAAAGTAGGTGGCGCTAAATTTGCGCGGGCGACCCGTATTCTTTTGTACGTGGTGTTAAAATTAGCGCGGGCGTAGCCGCGGGTAAAAGTTAGGATCTTATATAATAGCTGTTACCTTAAATAAAATCTAATACAATACACCTCCTGCGCAGGAAATCTCTAAAATAAATCGGATTGGTTTTCCACACTGACTTTCAGCGCCGAATACGTAACTGTAAATCACACTGACTGGCATTGTTGAATGCATATCCACCAGCCGCATGTAATGAGTAAAGATGTATTGCAAGAAGCAGGTATTCTGAATTTTTAATCAACTTGATAAATAAATAAATAATAATCAAATTGGGGACGTAACCCGCTTGTATGAAATAGTAATCAATGTGATTTTAGAGGGATTTCAGGCACCAATAAAAAAAATGAAAAGGGCAAACCAAATCTTTCCCATGGATGTCTTAAAAGGGTCTATTCGATAGGCTTAAAACTTAGGGATATTTTTTTTAGGCGATTAGCTAGCAACCTGTTACTACTTGAATCTCAATTCTATCATAAAGCCAAACAGCTGAACGTGGCCTATATCAGTCTCTTCAAGGCAGTTGGCTCTGTCTACCCCGCAAACGATAAAGATATGACTATATGTATGTATGCACCTATACAATGCACTGTACCAAATATTTATTCAGGTCCACTCCGCTCCATTGAACTTCGCACAGTCGACTTAAATTCATTTAATTTAATGCATTTCCCGATCGATTCAGATAAAAAGGTTGGATCAACTAGCTCCAATTCCTCTCTGCGACTTTGAAATAATGAAACACTAGACAGAACGAGGTTTTAAAAATCGTACTAAGAGAAACGACTTTTAATTTCGCTCAGACTTTTATACGACTTTTCAACGTACTGACCTTATAGAAAACTAATTAATTTGTGCATATTGTAGGTACATCGATTTGTAAGTTTTAACAACATTCATATGTTTATAGTTCAGAAATCATACATATAATGTAGGCATGTTTCAGTATATTTTTTTATTTAACTGGAAAGCAACACACATATTTTGATGAAATTTGCCACAGGGAAATTTCATGGTAGGTTAGGTACTTTATTTTGCAAAATCCTCATATACACATCACGTCTTTATTTCTCAAGGTTAGACAGAGCCAAATAGTTACAAATCGATGAAAGTGAGATTTGATATAATGACGTTTTGATATCTTATCGCCTAATAGAAAAATCCCAAATTATTGATCATATTCCATGATTGATTTGAACTATCCGCACGTAATTCCCGCGGGACTAAAGCCTTGTTGTTCAGTAAGGGTTTAAACATAAAAAAGTTAATTCCACCGCTGTTGGTTAGTTGAGGTCTAGTTGTGGAACTATTAACTTGTCCCATGTGTCGGCTGCGGTCCCCTTAATTACCCTATTGTTTTAAAGTATGTGGACAGCCTTACCCTTGGTCGGTCACGAGTTTATTAATTTTGTTTTAATTTACAGCGATTTCTATTTAATAAATCTGTTCCAATGATTTTGTTTTTTTTTTATTTGTCGTGACTTTAAAAATAATAAATCACTTCTAATAATTTTAATCTATTATATCTTAAAGCCGAATACTTGAGGTGGCCTATATATATATACATGTGCCTATATAATAGACAGAGCCAACAGTCTTTTCAAGACTGTTGGCTCTGTCTACTGTTCGCAACTTGTGTAACGAGATACTAACTCAACGATACTATATTATATATTAAATTACTACTCATTTTCAGCTTGATGGGAATTAATGTAGCTTCATTCCTATTTTTTGGTCTAAATTGACCGGACTGAAAATAAAATGGAGAAATAAACCATCTACGCGAAGACCGACATCCGCGCGGACGGAGTCGCGGGGGAAAGCTAGTATAGAATATAATACAATAGATTTATTTTCAAAATTGGATACGAGGCATCACTTATTGGCATCAAAGAAGAAGCGGCGGAACAAACTACACTGCAGATTTTTTTATATAGATATGGATGAACATCCAAGACACAGACCAATCATAGAAAGTTCGTTTCTCATCATTCCCTGACCGGGATTGGAACTCGGGCCATCCGGTGTCGTGTGGTATTTAGTGATATAAATATTTCATAAATAGTAATCTACATATGTATATGAAACGTAAAAGCTGAATAGGTAAAGCAAATGTAACATTTACCAAACTTATATAACAAATAGAAACTTTGATAGCGTGATGCGGACCTGATCTAATATCCTGGCAACATAGCGTGTCCAGATTCCATCAGCCCGAGAATAACATGCCGACTGGGTACTTATGAACGAGTAATTATACGTAGGTAATGCTGAATCATAGCACGAATGAAATATAATTATATCTGTATTTAATCTCCCCGTGTGGTTCCCGGCACCAATACAAAAAAGAATAGGACCACTACATCTCTTTCCCATGGATGTCGTAAAAGGCGACTAAGGGATAGGCTTACTAACTTGGGATTCTTTTTTTAGGCGATGGGCTAGCAACCTGTCACTATTTGAATCTCAATTCTATCATTGAGCCAAATAGCCGAACGTGGCCATTCAGTCTTTTCAAGACTGTCGGCTCTGTCTACCCCGCAATGGATATAGACGTGACCATATGTATATATGTATGTTTTATTTCCCATTGATGCCATCTCCCTCCTGGCTTTAGTTCCGGTAGCATTCTCACAAAAAACCTGGAGTGGAGCCCGGGGTGTGCCTTTGACCATGGATTCTGGATTGGGTGAGACAGGTTTTTACACGAAGCGACTCCCGTCTGACCTCCGGAATCTTTGTACACAACTTTGTTACACATCCAGTTGCCTGAATGTGCAGGTTTCCTCACTATCTTTTCCCTCACCTTAAGAGCATCGGTTAGTATTCAAACTAATGAACATACATACATAGAATCACGATTATACCCCTTACGGGGTAAACAGAGCCAACAGACTTGAAAAAAGGATAGGCTATTTGTTTGGCTTAATGATAAAATTCAGATTCAAATAGTGACAAAATGCTAGCCAGTCGCCTAAAACCGAAAAGAGAAAGAGATGGAGTCCTATTCTTTTTTGTTTTAGTGCTGGGAACCACACGGCACAAAATATTGAAGTCAATATAGCCGAAATTGGACTCTTAGAGTGCTATACATACTTATGGTCACGTCTATATCCCTTGCGGGGTAGACAGAGCCAATAGTCTTGAAAAGACTGAATGGCCATTTGGCTTAATGATAGAATTGAGATTCAAATAGTGACAGGTTGCTAGACCATCGCCTAAAAAAGAATCCCAACTAAGCCTATCCCTTAGTCGCCTTTTACGTCATCCATTGGAAAGAGATGGAGTGGTCCTATTCTTTTTTGTATTGGGGCCGGGAACCATACGGCACTCAAGTCATTGAAGTAAAGATAACCGAAATTGGACTTAGAATGCTATATGAGTAAGAAAGATATAATTCGACATGAAAAGATAGTTATAATGGCATAGAAGCGAAATTTGCTATTTGTTGGTCGTGGCCAGCTGATTTCCCTATGGGAAGTTTCGCAATAAGCTGCCCTAGATTCGTAAAAGAATGCTTAAAAGGGTCATAAATTCAAAGGGAATATTTTTTTTGAAAAAAGGTGTAGAACAGACACGTTTGGTTTCTAAGACATTAAATACGCATCTTTACATTTGTTAATTAATATTATGCCGTGTGGTTCCCAGCACTATAGGAAAAGAATGGGAACCACTCATCTTTACCCAATGGATGTCTTAAAAGGCGACTAAGGGATTGGTTTATACACTTGGGATTCGTCTTGCAGGCGATGGGCTAGCAACCTGTCACTGTTTAAATTTCAATTAGATTTAACCAAACAGCTGAACATCAACAACTAAATTTCAAATTTCTAGACCCAGCAGTTTTGGTCTGTGCGCCACTAAGTCAGTCATATTGCAGCAGATGAGTTTTATACATTTTAGATTTACATAAGTAATTAATTTAAGTTAAATCTAACAGAAATGTTAACATACTTTCAAAATGAAAGACATAAAATGCAGTTAGACCCTGCATTTCATCCAAAATTATACAGTTGAGCGACGCGTACATTTCACACGGCGCGAATTATTCAACGCTCGCAAAAAAAAAAACAAATCTCCAGCGACTCGCTGAAGTTAGATTCCAAATTGAAGGTAATGAGTAGAATTGACAATGGAAATGAAAAAATAAAATTACTCTGTATTTAAAATTCGCTTTTTATGCTTTCCAAGCTGTTAATAATTTAAATCCGTATATCGAAATATATTAGAGAATGTTGTTAAAAATTTTCTTTTTACTGCCTATTGATTACTTAGATTTATTTTTCTTCTTAGAAATAAGTATCTGAATGAATATTAGCAAATCTTATTTTATTTCTTACTGGAATATCCTGGTATAATTTCGAATTCAGTTGCTATAAAAATATAACTTAATCCTTTTAACTGTAACTCTAAATACGCTGGACGTCTTACGAATATAATATATCATAAGAAGGGATATAGACGTATAGAGATTATATATGTATATGTTATCATAAAAAAGTCATGAACTTAGATATTTTGTCAGAGTTCCGACAAACAGCATAAAATCATGCCCAACCCTTGTCCAAAAAACCTTATTTTAATTCTAAAGCTCGCTCGTATTAGTTTAAGGGTAATCATAAATGTTCTTTAAACGAATAATTTTGAATTGTCCACTCCATGTCGATATCATATCAATGAAAAACAGGTCTCCGACGTGTGTTTGAAAATAGTGCTGAATAATGAATGGACAGAATCCTAGGAATTATAGGGATTCCAGGAACGAAAGGTTTTCTAGAACGTTCTAAGGAAATCTAAAGGCTGATTGAATACAGGATTTTGTATTTAGTGCTCACATACGGGTAGGGTGGTATAATTATGAAAGTTGCGAGAGAAGAAAGGGGGAAAAGATTATAGTTTCGGGGATTCTATACCGTGTGGTTTTCGGCTCTTTAGAATAGGACCATTCCCTCTCTTTCCTATGGATTTCGTAAAGGCCCTAAGGGATAGGGTATCAACCTTGGGATACTTGTTTATGACGATAGGATAACCTATTTCTATTTGAATCTCATTTCCAACATTTGACCATGCAGCTGAGCGTGGCGTTTCAATCTTTGCGAGACTGTTGACTCTATCTACCCTCTAAAGGATAAAGACGTATTTATATGTAAGTATGTTTGTATGTTTCGTAGTTTATCAATGATAAATACTCTTTTTTTAAAACTCTTTGCATGTTTGTTAATTGTTCTCCCAAACTTTTAATAAACATAATATATTCAACGTACATACACAATTTTTCTACTGGTTTTTTATATAAATTAATTAATATTCATGGATTAAGTCTAGTCCAATAGTTTCAAATTATTATTTTTATTTGACTACCATTTATATCGTGTACTCAATCGATGAATGAAAAATATTCAAATCATAAAGCTTAACAGGAATGTAATTACAAATCGGATGGTATTTCAATATTCCGAAATATGCAATGCAATGCCATTGGTATTTACAGCGGGCAACCCAATTTTGCATACATACAATCACGTCTATTTCCCTTGCTGGGTAGACAGAGCCAACCAACTTAAAAGACTGGAATGTATGGCTTAATGATAGAATTGAGATTCAAATAGTGTCATGTTGCTAGCCCATCGCCTAAAAGAAGAATCCCAAGTTTATAAGCCTATCCCTCAGTCGCCTCTTACGACATCCATGGGAACGAGATGGAGTGGTCCTATCCTTTTTTTTATTGGTGCCGGGAACCACACATCACTCGAGATTCTAACAAAAACATATTCGAAAATATAATTAATTCACGCAAAAAAAGTTACAGAAGAAATGAACTGAAATGCACCTACGAACAAATTGAAAGACTGCAATTTGACGAGCAAATACCTACCAGCTAACGAAACTACTAATTGTGCTGCCATCTCGTGTATTCCCAAACGGACTGAAGCTGTGACCACGTTCACTGACGGCCAACGAAGCGTTGTTCCGAAACATAGATATATTTTAAAATAGAAATATAGAAGATACTAGTGGTCCCGGCAAACTTTGTTTTGCCATTTAAATATTTTTTAAGTAATTTCTAGTTTAAAAAAAATGTTAAAGTAATTTCTAGTTTAAAAAAAAGGACGGTGAACGAAAACAAAATATAACATAATTTTTTTCAAGTATTAAATAAATCAAGTATTATATATAAGACAATATTTTTCGAATTGACTGTAAAATGCCGTATTTATCGCGCGAAAACTATAGCTGTTTAACTTTTTATTATAACGTGAAATAGGACAGCGATAGTTTTTTAGGCTTATAAACTTGGTATTCATCTTACAGGAGATGAACTAGCAACCTGTCACTATTTGAATCTCAATGCCATCATGAAGCCATAATTACATCTGAACGTAGCCTTTCATACTTTTCAATACTGTTGACTCTGTCTACCTCGCACGGTATATAGACGTGACTATATATGTATGTATGTAGAATGTCATTTATTATAAGCCAAAGAGAGATGCTTGATCTATTTTGATATAAGTCTACATTTTGCGACGTAATTAAAATCATTTCGGTGCCTTTGTGTCTTCCAGTTAGAGTTTCTGTTTTGTCATGTAATTGAAAGGAAATAGCGGGAACATTTTCCCCATCACTCCTGTTTCAACAAGTTCTGGAGTATTTTAATTTAACATCCAATAAATAAATAATAAATAACGGCTTTTGTCCCGGTTGCAACCTCACCACTCTGAAGAGGAGGTCGGGGTATGTCTTTGACCATGGATCCTTAATTTGGTGAGTCAGGTTTTTATACGATGCGACTCTCATATGACCTCCGCAATCTTTGCAGGGGAAGGTAACCCGTATAGGATCGATCATGGTTTCACATCCAGTTGCCTGAATGTGCAGGTTTCCTCACGATGTTTTTCCTCATCGTAAGAGCGTTAATAAATAATAAATATATACGAGACAAATTACACAGATTGAGTAAGCCTCGAAGTAAGTTCTGAATTTGTGTCACGAGATATTAACTCGACGCTGCTATATTTTAAAATACGTATTTATATAGATAAACATCCATGACTCAGGCCAATCAGAAAAAGTTCGTTTCTCATCATGCCTCCATAAAATCACGTCTATATCCCTTGTGAGGTAGACAGGGCCAACAGTCTTGAAAAGGCTGATAGGCCACGGTCAGTTGTTTGGATTAGTTACAGAATTGAGATTCAAATAGTGACAGGTTGCTAGCCCATCTCCTAAAAAGAGAATCCCAAGTTTATAAAACTGTCCCTTAGTCGCCTTTTACGACATCCATGGGAACGATATGTTGTGGTCCTATTCTTTTTTTTATTGGTGCCGGGAACCACACGGCTCTGTTTAAATACCTTTTTTAGGCTTTGTTAAAAAGTGATCAGATAATACCTACTTGTTTGTCGTTGTGATTCAGAAACATTTTTTTAAAAATAAAATATGGGAAAAAATAAGGTGCTTAACTTTTTTTGTACAAAAATATGCGGCCAGTAATATATGCATACTTACAGTAGCAATAAGTATTTAATTGTTAAAACAATAATTATATATGGTCATAAGGAATTGTAATGGCCTATCGGAGGGAAATTGAGGTTATTGACCCCGTAGCTATTACTTTAATGGATGTAGTACGTAAACTGCAACGATAAAACGATAAGAATTAATAAGACTATATTTTTGGGTAACATACATATATTGTTCATTCTTTAATGCACTGTTGGTGTAGTGGTTAAAGCGAACGGTTAGTTTTATTTTTGTTTTGCCTATTTTTATACTTTGTATCTTCGATGTTTCTCCATTTATGTATTTATTATAAAATATAGTATCAATGAGTTAGTACCTCGTAACACAAGTTTCGAACTTACTCCTAACATCTACTGGGCACCGCTCGCGCTCGGTCAACCAGGTAGTTGCAGAAATTAATAAAATAAAAACTGGAATAACTATCCCTGTACATTATTTAATTTAGATTATCCAACAATTGTTTCAAGCACTCCAATTTATTTTCAATATCACTCAGTCAGGAACGCGATCAATCACCAAGTTGATTCACATGCTGATCCTACACCTGTGTGAGTGATTGATCGTCATACATACATTCACCTCAGTCTAATAGTACGAACATTTATATCTCTATGCGATCCGTAGGTAAAAATCTTTATAAAAACATGATGAATTCGTTTTTAATTTAAGACAAAGTAATAATGTAGGTACATTTTATAAAATTACACCCCTTTCATGGAGGGGTAGAGAAAAACTACATCTTTTCACTTGCCACGATACCGGCCTACTAAGTCTTATTCATATTTATAATTTAGGACATTAAAACTAAGATAACAAGAGACAGGGTTTGACAAAGATCTTTTTCCTCCTGGCTTTAGTCCCGGTTGCATCCTCACCTCTCTGGAAAGGAGCCCAGGGTATTATGCCTTTGACCATGGATCCTGTATTGGTTGAGTCAGGTTTTTACACGAAGCGACTCCCGTCTGAACTCTGGAACCTTTGCAGGGGAACCTATTATTATGGTTACACATCCAGTTGCCTTTAGGTTTCCTCACGATGTTTTCCCTCATCGTAAGAGCATCGGTTAGTTTTCAAACTAGTGTAGGTACATAACTTCGATATTATTCTATGGTATATGGCAGAGTTGGTAAGAGAATTCGAACCTGTGCCTTTTTGCGCCTTTTAACCGCACGCATTTAAACCGGCGACTTATCGATTCTACCACTAACTTTCTCAGGGTTTGACTAAGACCGGTCCGTAGCAATTATGATTGTCAGTCCGAGGTCTCGAGTGAAATTAGGACACAAAATATAATCAGCTTTTTGCTTTGTTTTTACTTGAAAAATTTTAAAAGAATAACCCATTTTCAGTCTCAAATACCTTGGTTTTGTAAAATTTAATCTTTATTTTTCGTTTCAAACTAAATTAATCTTTACTCTTTAAAATATTTCAAAAAATATATGGAAACTTAATACTGATATAAGTAAGTTTACGTGCTACGGCCTCTAATCGGGGCAGTGCAATAGTTAAAGCCTAACCATTAAAGTTAGTGCATGCAGTGCTAGCAATTTTGCACAGAACGATCGTTATCTAACGCCTTTTACTTTGGATTTTATTCGCCATTTTGTTTTCAATGGTTGTTATGTATTTTTTTATGGTTCTTAACTTGCTTATGCTTATCACAGGCAGATAAATATAACGTCTTCATACTTTACGAGTTAGACAGAGCTAAAGTCACATTTAGCTAAATGGCGTAAAAAATACAAGCTTTATGGTAGCAATAATAGCCGTAGGTAGTTAATGGACAAAACATTATATTACAATCTACAAATTAGTACAACTTATTATTTTACTCATAAAATCATTGTTTCACAAAACAAAACTAAACAAAGATACTGTTTTTCTTCCAAAATAAAAGCCATAAACATACAAAAGTACACACCGCCCAACTTTGGCCATTTCGCCACAACCTGTTTATGTCTTTGTAACAAATAATTGGCTCAAATCCTTACAATTGGCGAACTATAAAATATTAAAATAATGAAAGACTAGATAATTACCTACATAAGTTGTAGTTAATTTTACTGAGAAATTTTATTTTTGTTGATGAGGGTTCTATCAACTTTTATACTAACTTTAGATTTAAAGAATTACCAAGACACTCTATGTATTATCTTCCAAATGACCTCCCCATATTTTCATACGAGTAACATTTATAAACGTAATTTACTAGAAAAGGTACAGACGTGATTACGTGATTTCCTGTTTTATTTTTAATTTTTGTTCTTCACGCTGTGAAACATGATTATATGTGATATCTAGATCATTATTAAAAATATCTGACTGTTATAGACATTTAGCTTCTATTCAGTGTGAACATCTGTGGTCGAACGGTTGTCCGAATAATAAGTATGATGGAGAGGGTTTAAATTACCGTGGTTTGGTACCTTGGCAGAACCGAGTAATGTACCTATAATATGGATTTCTTGACAATGTTTTCTCCCATAGTTAGAGGAAACATCGTCAGGATACCTATACATTGAGGCAATTGGATGTTTAACCATGTACCAAATAGGTAAGTTAGGTTCCGCTGAAAAAACTGCAGAAGTCGAATAGACGGGAATCGCTTTAAGTAAAATTCTGACTGATCTTAACAGGAAAGGATTCAGTGGATGTGAGGATTCAACCAGGACAAATACCGAAGAATAATGATAACTTTGAGAAAAACTATCGCTGTCTCACTTTTTATTATGAAGTGAAACGGGGATAGATTTTCGCTATGCTACGGGGTTGGTTTATTAATAAAAAGGTAATATTTTGGCTTACTTTACATAAATACATATAATCACGTCTATATCCCTTGCGGGGTAAACAGTGCCAACAGTCTTGAAAAGACTGATAGGCCACGTTCAGCTGTTTAACTTTATGATGGAATTGAGATTCAAATAGTGACAGGTTGCTAGCCCATCGCCTAAAAGAAGAATCACAAGTTTATAAGCCTATACCTTCGTCGCTTTTTACGACATCCATGGGAACGAGATGGAGTGGTCCTATTCTTTTTTTATTGGTGCCGGGAACTACACGGCACAAAGAAGAGATTATAATAAGCCAAATCTTAAAGCTATCTTAAAGCCAAATAGCTGAACTGAACATAGCCTATCAGTCTTTTCGAGACTGTTGGCTCTGTCTACCCCGCAAGGGATATAGACGTGATTATATGTATAACTCTTTTATTCCAAAGTGATATAAGTCTATGGTTTTACTGCTGTATCTCGATGTGTCACATCTGTGGCCTCTTTTAATTTGTGATATAGCCGTGTCCGCACGTACAATAGCGCGGGTCACCGTTCGACCCTCGTCACATTGATCGTGGGTCTATTGTGACCACCTGGAAGGTACAGGGTTAAGATAATCGTGTTTGTCAACTATGCGGGTTTAGTAAAAATATGTTTGTGATTTAACATTTAACATATTATATAAAACCTTTATAATACAAATTATTTATATAATTTCGAATGTTAACCAATGTGCCGAGTGGTTCCCGGCACCAATATGAAAAAAAAGAAAGAATAGGACCACTCCATCTCGTTCCCATGGATGTCGTAAAAGGCGACTAAGGGATAGGCTTATAAACTTGGAATTCTTCTTTTATGCGATGGGCTAGCAACCCGTCACTATTTGAATCTCAATTCTATATACGGGACAAATTTTATATACGGGACAAATTACACAGATTGAGTTAGCCTCGAAGTAAGTTCGAGACTTGTGTTACGAGATACTAACTCAACGATACTATAATTTATAATAAATACTTATATAGAAAAACATCCAAGACCCAGGCCAATCAGAGAAAGTTCGTTTCTCATCATGCCCTGGCCGGGATTCGAACCCGGGACCTCCGGTGACACAGACAAGCGCACTACCGCTGCGCCACAGAGGCCAAATCCAAAGCCAAATCTATCATTAAGCCAAACATCTGAACGTGGCCTATCAGTCTTTTCAAGACTGTTGGCTCTGTCTACCCCGTAAGGGATAAAGACGTGATCATATGTATGTGTATGTATGTATGTTAACCAATGCTCCCAGAAGAATCCCAAGTTTATAAGCCTATCCCTTAGTCGTCTTTTACGACATCCATGGGAAAGAGATGGAGTAGTCCTATTCTTTCTTTTCTAATAGTGATTTCCAGAAAAATAAGACTAAAAATAATACATTTAAAGCTGTAATATAAAAGGCGGACGGGCATTATTATTTGAATGAATTCACTAACTCGGCACATCATTAATCACACAGTCTTGGATTCTTTCGTAAAGAAGACTTATCTCTTAATTTTATTTTATTTAGTTAAAATGCGGCTATCACGGTCCTATATGTTCATGGCATTTGGCACCGTCAGGTCTATATAATCTAGCTTGGATCATGGATACTGATTCAGTTATAATACAACTAGAGGCCGCCCGCGACTTCGTCCGCATGGAAACCCTATCAATCCCGCGGGAACTCTGGGATAAAAAGTAGCCTATGTGTTATTCTGGGTCTTCAGCTACCTACATACCTAATTTCATGGTAATCGGTTCAGTAGTTTTTGCGTGAAAGAGTAACAAACATCCATACATCCATACAAACTTTCGCCTTTATAATAGTAGTAGGATAATACATATAATCACATCTATATCCCTCCCTATTAATTCAAATAGTGAGAGGTTGCTAGCCCGTCACTTAAAAGAAAAAATCACCTTAGTCGCCTTTTACGACATCCATGGAAACGAGATGGAGTGTTTTTTTTAATTTTTATTTATTATTGGTGCCAGGAACAACACGGCACTCAGTTATCATTTATTTATTTAAACTTTATTGTACCTACCTGAAATAGTGTACAATAGGTGGACTTCATAATTTCTCAAAGATGATAGCCCATGAAGGAATGGCAATGTGGTGTTAAATATTTATATTCTTTGTCACTGAGCGATTAACGACGGTCTCTGCGGCGCAGCGGTAGTGCGCTTGTCTGTGACACCGGAGGTCTCGGGTTCGAATCCCGGCCAGGGCATGATGAGAAACAAATTTTCTCTGGTCGGCCTGGGTCTTGTATGTTTATCTATATGAGTATTTATTATAAAATATAGTATAGTTGAGTTAGTATCTCGTAACACAAGTTCGGAACTTACTTCAAGGCTAAATCAATCTGTGTAATTTGTCCCAAAATATATATATATATATATATATATCGATATATATATATATACATTATACACGTAAAATATATCAGAGAAATACCAACTTTTCTGAACAAATTCACGGTCTGTCCAACCATTAATCAAACTTCGTAGCTATGAACTCTTCAAGCTTGGAAATTTAAGATCTTTTGAATTACAAAGTAGTCATGAGTTTTAAAAGTTCGGAATTATTTTCGATGTTACGGTCGGGATTCGAATTCAATCGATTTAAAATTAGTCATCACTAGCTGTGCCCCGGGGATTCTCTCGTGTGGGAGTTTCGGGATAAATAGTATACCATATGTTATTGTTGAGTTAGCCTAACAGCTGAACGTGACCTTTCAGTCTTTCAAGACTGTTAGGACCCCTCCGTCTCTTTCCCATAGATGTCGTAAAAAGCGACTAAAGGATAGAAGAATCCGAAGTTTATAACTTCGGATTCTTCTTTTAGCCGATGTGTTAACAACCTGTCACTGTTTGAATTTCAATTCTATAATTGAGCCAAATGGCTGAACATGGCCTGTCAGTCTTTTCAAGACTTTAAGCTTTGTCTACCTCGCAAAGGATATAGACGTGATTATATTTATATTGTGGTCTCACAGCGCAATTAGAATATTGCGAATTCCTTTTTTAATTATGAGCACACTGACATGACGGAAATACTGAAAGTTTCAAACAACCGAAGTAGCAGAGAGGGAAGTAATTAAAAAGTTTAATAATCTTAATCAGAGGATGCGTATCATGTTTTACGACAGCTGTTTGCTGAATTTATGTATTCAACTCGTAATAACGAAAGTAAGTTTAAACATTAAAATTCTCGTACATTTTTTTATTTTGCACTAGTATGCCGCCCGCGGGTTCTTCCGCGTAGAACCCTTATTATAATATAATAATCGATCCCGCGGGAACTCCGGGATAAAAAGTAGCCTATATGTTATTCTGGGTCTTCAGCTACGTACATACCAAATTTCATCGTAATCGGTTCAGTAGTTTTTGCGTGAAAGAGTAACAAACATCCGTACTGACATCCTGATATACTCACAAACTTTCGCATTTATAATATACTAGAGGCCGCCCGCGACTTCGTCCGCATGGAAACCCTATCAATCCCGCGGGAACTCTGGGATAAAAAGTAGCCTATGTGTTATTCTGGGTCTTCAGCTACCTACATACCAAATTTCATGGTAATCGGTTCAGTAGTTTTTGCGTGAAAGAGTAACAAACATCCATACAAAATTTCGCCTTTATAATAGTAGTAGGTAGTAGGATTTGATAAGAGCGTTTAGTAACATAAAATTTTTCCTAACGTAAATAATAGCTTTCATCTCAATTAGGTAAAAAGCCAAAATAAAAACAAAATTAAGGGAAAATGAGTGGGGTTTAGGGTAAATAGAGTTACCGCAAAACAAAGGGAACAAAGGATGCTGGAGTTATAAATCTCGAGATGAATAAGTGAGAGTGGCGATGCAAATTTACAAGTTGTAATTTGATAACGTTTTCTTAAAAACCCGTTTGTTGTTCATGTTCTTTGACTAAACTGGGTCTTGCTTTTAACTATAGATTTAACTAAGACTCGATTCTGTTCTTCTTATCCACTTACGCGCTTACTTTTAATAAGTACAGTAAGGGCTTCATAGAAGCCCTCAAGGATGAACAATTTTCCCCGTTTTTTTCACATTTTCCATTATTTCTTCGCTCCTAAAAGTTGTAGCGTGATAGCCTAAAGCATTCCTCGATAAATAGTCTATTCAACACAAACATAATTTTTCAATTTAAACCAGTAGTTCCTGAGATAAGGGCGTTCAAACAAACGAACAAACAAACTCTTCAGCTTTATAATAATAGTATAGATTATATAGCTTGAAACCAATAAAACAAAACTATGTACCTACCCATAACTTACACATCGCTACTCACAGTTAATGAACCCTTGACCCGAGGTCAAATGAGTCACGTAAAAATAAAAGAAACAAGCGTAAATCTTATAAATGCCCGCAATATATCTGGCTCAGTTGCTATATCCGTGCAGAGAGTTCTCTATATCAAGCAATTAGTGTGACTTCAACTTGTAAGTTTGTAAGACCTCGGGAACCTCTTTTGGGAATGCCGATACGGGATTTGTGCTGTCGGGAGTCTCATTGGCGTTGTTCTGGAGCGGATCGAAATGTCTTATTGTTATTTGTTGACTGACGATTTATGTGAACGAATTTTTTTTTGCTCTGACCTCTTGGCACAAGCGAAATAGATGTTTATGCTTTTTAGGGTCCGTACCTAAAAGGTAAAAATGGGAACCCATTACTCGCTGTAAGCCTCCGCTGTCTGTCCGTCTGTCTGTCACTAGACTGTATCTCATAAACCGTGATAGCTATTAATCTAATTTTTTTTACAAATTATGTACCTATTACCGTTGCCGATATAATAACAAATCCTTAAAATGAAAAATATTCATCCCCATAAAATAAGTGTTCTTTTTCGTATATTTTTGCTCAATACAGGTTGCAGGAAGGCGCTTAAAATTTTCACAGGGTATTTATTTTCATACGAGTATTACCTTTCAAAATAAATAATAAATTCCAATAAAGTAATTATCAAGGGTTACCTCTTCGCGCTTTTTCTAAACTTATCTTTTGGAAATTTCGCAAACACATTTTCAAACACCGTACCTTTCATCCTAAAAAACCAAAGCACGCGAGTAAAGCTGGTGGCCAAAGTTGTACGAGTATATTTCTTTCACGTATAAGGGCGGATATTTAAGGACGCATCTTTCGAGAGCCCTTGTAGGAATTCCCGAAGACTTGCGAAGGATAATATGCCGGAAAAGGAGTTGAACATCAAAAGTGGGACAAATTAGGTGCTTAAGTGATCATTTGTGGACACTCGCAGTTTTCTTTGTGGGTAATGGGAGGCCGGAGGGAATGTTACAAGAAAAAGAATATATAAAAATTGTTTTTAATATTGAAATAAATTTTGTTCATTAAAATTCACTAGAAAGATATCAAAACTTTCGTTCCAGGGGAATTTTAGGAAATCCACTCTCACAGTGCGTCCCTAGACCAAATAAGGACTGTACACGTCAAATTTATTTTTCAAGACTCTTCAATTTCAAATTTCAAGCCTCTAGACACAGTGGTTGGGGCTGTGTGTTCTTTGTCAGTCAGTCAATTAGTTACGGAAAAGTTTTATGTATAATAATAGAAATATCATTGTCTTATTCAGAACTAGCTTTTGCCCGCGGCTTCGCCTGCGTTAATTTCGCTTCCATAAAAAGATTGCTTAGATTAAGAGCCTTGCATTGACATAAACTAATATTATGCAAAAAAATAGATGTGCCTACGTGAGTGCGTGTTTGAGGACGCTATTCAATCATGCAAATTCAACTGGATGGATTTTGATGAAACTTACGTACACGGGAAGAATAATGCCTGGAATAGAACATAATTTATTTTTCCTACAAAAGCAGTCCCGGGGGCGCAGCTGTTAAAAAACGAATAAATTCTAAAGACAAAAAAGGTAAGTATAATAATGGAAAGTTAAAGTATCTCTTTGTATACAACATTTGCTGTCTTGCCCATTGGAGACATCACAAATAAACTGTCACAGCTGGTGACCCGCGAGCAAGCCACGTAGAGCTGTCCGTGTGAGAAGCAATTCGTCCTGAGAGTCCTGCTTAATAACACATCTGAGAATTCTTGCTCTCGAGGATTACCACCCAACTGAGCTCTCATATTACGTGTTAGACTTAATTTCCTAACCTGAGGCCAGAGTATGGATCGTTTGAGACATGCGCTTACTTCATCAGCTCTAGTACCTCGGCTTATTACGGGTAGAGTCTGGCGGAAATCACCACAAAATAATACAGTGGTACCACCCATAATGCGATTCCCTGTTATTTTCTCCAAATAAGTAAATGTCTTAACCATGGAAACTAAATCAATGAAAAACGAATTTTTAATTAATTAAAAAATTTGCCAGCGTCTACAATCGCGTTATTTCTTAAATTCTCATGTGGCGCCATCTCGTATCGGGTGGTCAAAAAATAAATATCTAAACCACGGGAACTAAATCAATGGTGAAACGGTAAGTACTGACGTTGCTATATGTGTGTTATTCCTGCTAATCTTGAGGAACATGGCAACCGTCGCCGATGCGGGGTGCGTCAAACTACCTACATAAAAAAATCTTCTCACACATAAAAAAAAATCTTCTTAAAGATGTGGTGAAACAGTAAGTACTGGCGAAACTAAAATTACTTAATTAAAACTTAATTAATTAAAAATTTTGCCGGCGGCTACAATCGTGTTATTTCTTAAATTCTCATGAGGCGCCATCTCGTATCGGGTGGTCAAAAAATAAATACCTAAACCACGGGAACTAAATCAATAAACAAAGCATAATGAATTAAATCAATAAAATGCTATTTTTTTAATCATTATCATTATAATAAATATAAGAATTAATTGTTTATAGTGCCGTGTGGTTCCCGGCACCAACACAAAAAAGAATAGGACCACTCCAGCTCTTTTCCATGGATGTCGTAAAAGGCGACTAAGGGATAGGCTTACAAACTTGGGATTCTTTTCTAGGCGTTGGGTTAGCAACCTGTCACTATTTGAATCTCAATTCTATCATTAAGCCAAAAAGCTGAACGTGGCCATTCAGCCTTTTTAAGACTGTTGGCTCTGTCTACCCCGCAAGGGATATAGACGTGACCATATGTATGTATGTATGTATAATTATTTATAGCTTTTTATATCGATTCAAATCAAAAATGACGAAGTTCCATACAAACTTGCACCCCCTATTTCATCCCCTTGGGATAGAATTTCAGGATAAAAAGTAGCCTATATTCTAATCCAGGTTACTAACTATATCTGTGCCGAATTTCGTTCAGATCCGTTCGGTAGATTTTGCGTGATGCGCGTACAAACATACAGACAGACAGACGGACAGACAGACAGACAGACAGACAAAAATTCTAAAAAAAATTGTTTTGGCTTCTATTGACCCTAAAAAGACCCCTTATAATTTTTTTTCTTAAATATCTTCAATGTACAGACAAAGTTGAGTTACAGTTTTATTATATGTATATGGATTTTCATCCTATACTGAAAGTTTTGAATAAATTAAACTCTTCGTCACTCTGATGAATTCAGTTGGACCGACTAAATCAGAATATGAAATCTACCTCGCCATCTTTGTTGTGATTTTGCTTAAACGATGAAGTGGTGTTTTTAAAGTAGTTAAAGTATTACATTTAAGATAAACAGAATGAATATTTATTTATTTACTTTAAAACCACAAAAGCAATAACAGGCCAAAATTATTCCGATAAGCATTCTCTGCTGGTGAATTTTTTAAATCGACAAATATATAAAATACCATATGTTTAATGTGTAACCTCTGATAAAATTCATATTTTCATAAAAAAATATTATAAAAATCCATATAGAATCAACTATTAAACTAATACTTATCATATTCAAAATAACTATTCTAAACTAAGATTTTTAGATCGGAATAAGCCAAAAGAAATATCGAAATAAAATTATGCACTATGAAATTCTCACAAAGGATTCAATAAGAAAACCTGAAACTTTGACCTCGTGACCGTTCGAAGCTCGCAATTTTTCATCCTAGCCACAAAATAATAAGGGAACAGAAGATAATCATTTTTGAAACCTAGGTGTATCTAACTGAGATACTTCTAACCAAACTGCTAAACTAACTGCCAAAATTCATCTCTCCTCTCATGGGTCTTCTGGAAGAGATTTCTATTGAAATAAGTAGCACCTTTGTACTAGAATTACTGTATTAAATGCTCCTGTATATAATTTTGTGTATATTAATAAATAAATAAATTTCTGCCGTTTCCAAAGCGTCAGCGCAGAAAAAGTGGTAAGAAACTGCACTGCAGCATATTTTTCAATACCTAATGCTTAGTTCACAATTTTTAAAATTTCGAATTTGAATAGAAATGTTTACGAAAGAATACATTGTAATAGCTTTAAATAACGCGATAACGTCTTAACCATAGTTCATTTAATAGGAAATAAAATTAGTCTCTACTGTAAAGCTTAAGAGAAGAGACTATAAAAGACTATTTAGGTAGTGAAGAGATAGAATAAAAATATGGTAGATACATTATAAATCTAAATTGATCTAATTTAAAATTAGCTTATTATATAATCGTGATTTTTGGTAGAAGTGAATCTTAATTGTATTCACTACAAAAGTGTTACATACAAATGAAGTGTCTGTCCTGCTATTACTTTATTTTGTGACAGCTCTGACTACTTTTTGTTGCATTAAAAACCCTTCTTCAGTTACGTTAGATAAATGATGGTTTCGTCCAAGAGCCGAGTCTTACGTTTCGAATATATATTGCTGGAAACGAAACAAGCAAAAAATCTCAGACAGGTTTATAAACACATGTCACGTCTTTATAATTAACGAGGTAGACAGAATCAATAGTCACATTTATATGGATAGATTTGGTGATAGAATTGAAGTAATAGGTTAACAGTTTTATTGTAAATAAATTCGTTTAGCATTGTATTTCTTTTCACCCTGGTCCAATGTGTTTGCCCAATTTTCAGCCTGGCCCACTTTGGGAGGACATGAAACCAAATTGTTATTTTAAACTTGCAAATAATATATTTACGTTTTATGCTGTCCAAAGATTTAGATAAAAAATTTCGGTTTTGTGCGGACATAAATAGACTTAATTTCACATCGTATAATTAACTAGCTGTGCCCGCAGCTTCGTCCGCGTGGAATAGTTATTTTGGGCATCATTGAAGACCTCAAGGATAAATAATTTTCAGGTTGCCAGCCCTATGCCCAAAAAAAGAATCCCAAGTTTTTTAAACCTATCCATAAGTCGCCTAACAGGCACAAAATCCGTTCAAATCTTTCCGAGATTAGCGCATACATAGAGACAAAGAAAAAAGAGAAACTTTACTTCTTCACTAGCGGCCCTTTATACATATCAACCTTCAACCTTCCTTTTAAGTCACCCTGTATATCCAGAAAAAAAATGCATCAAAATCCGTTGTGTAGTTTTAAAGATCTTAGCGTACACACACCTACATACTGAAAGAAACAAAAGAAGAACAAAAGAACGAAAATGACTTTGCTTTATACTATGTGGCGATATGTAGTGAAGTGATGATGATGATGATGATAGTGAAGTAAAATGATAAGACTCTTATGTGGCTAATATTTTTTTTGTCAGCTGCCTATACGTGGTTGCCTCACTTACATTTCTTACCAAATGATCGTTGATATGTCGGCCATTTTGAATTTCCTCGCCCATTTTGGGGAGACAAATGAAACAGAGCCCATCTCGGGACAAATTCAGCTCAAATTGTGTCGTCATTTCCGCGTGAATTCGCACTGAGATATGCGGAATGCTCTCTCGTTTGTAACATGTTAGAATGATTAGTTAGCTGTGTTAATCATACCGATATTAAATAATTATCTATTCATATGCTATAAATAAATAATTAATATATACGGGACAAATTACAAAGTTTGAGTAAGCCTCGAAGTAAGTTCGAGACTTGTGTTACGAGATACTAACTCAACGATACTATATTTTATAATTAATACTTATATAGATAAACATACAAGAGCCAGGCCAATCAGAGAAAGTTCGTTTCTCATCATGTCCTGGCCGGGGTTTGAACCCGGGACCTCCGGTGACGCAGACAAGCGTACTGCCGCTGCGCCACAGAGGCCGTAAGTTATACTCTGATACAAACATATAATACATAAATCACTTGCCACGATTCCCGCACACTTCTTTCGCTTCATCCACATTCATAACTCTCTTCATGCAAGCTCATAAACTGTACTATTTTATCACTAGCTGATAACTGAGTGCCGCGTGGTTACCGGCCCATTATTTTTATATACTTTATATGTATATACTTACTATAAAACGCTTAAAAAAAGGACCTCTATAAAGGACCACTCCATCTCTTCGCGCGATAAAAACCGCGACGCGCATATCACGATACGGGGCCAATATTTGCGTAATAGAGTAACAATAACACACTTAAACACATCCTTACAATATTTAGCATTTAGATAGGAATACTGTAGAATTACGATAATAATAACGATAAATGTATGTATTTACATACATACATACATATGGTCACGTCTATATCCCTCGCGGGGTAGACAGAGCCAACAGTCTTGAAAAGACTGAATGGCCACATTCAGCTATTTGGCTTAATGATAGAATCGAGATTCCAATAGTGACAGGTTGCTAGCCCCTCGCCTAAAAAAGAATCCCAAGTTTGTTAGCCTATCCCTTAGTCGCCTTTTACGACATCCACGGGAAAGAGATGGAGTGGTCCTATTCTTTTTTGTATTGGTGCCGGGAACCACACGGCACTGTATGTATTTAATCACAACTATATCCCTTGCGGGGTAGACCAAGCCAACTGTCTTGAAAAGAATGATGCGCCATGTTCAGTTGTATGGCTTTATAATGGAATTGAGATTAAAATAGTGACAAGTTGCTATAGGTCGTAAGCCCTTAAAGAAGAATCCAAAGTTTATAAGCCTATCCTATCATATAGGGGACTAAGCCTAACGATAAAATACATAAAAATAAAATATCTATCAAATTTGATCTTAACAAATGGCAGATACATATAATTTCAGTAGTTTCGGATCAATAACACACATTCACCCCCGGCTCCTGCTTAAAATGAAAACTTTTCTCAAGGAACAAACATGAAGTAATAATGTTCGCTGTACGTTGTCTGTCAGTCACTAAGTAACGCAAGAATTTTATATATATCGATTAATATATATAACTGGAACTTTTGTAATAAAAAGTTTAAGACTTTTATGACTCCTATTACGGTACTGCAGTCAACAGTGAAATATGTGTGGTCTAAGTTTTGATGTGATTTGAAAATTTGACCGCCATTTTACGACTGTTTAACAAGTTAATGATGATGCGAGTATTTAGGGTTAATATTAGTGACATAATTAAAAAAATCGGTTGTCTGTAAAGTCGGTTTACTGACGATAGTTGAACGTGACAACGTCTTAAGAAAAAACTGATGGAATGGTAGCATTTTCCAAAAGAAAATTTTAATTTCATTTGTTAAATAGATTTTTATGTAACTATATAGAAAAGGAGGTATACGCTGCCGAACGCGAAGGCCGATTGTGCCTCTTTGTCGCTCGTTCCGCGCTCTCGCTTGCACTTCAAGGCTTACATGGAACGCCTCAGAGCGAGGTAACGCCGCATGAGTCATGTTTTTTCGTGCGTGCAGCCGGCTCAATCGAATTATAAGACGTCACTTCAAAAGTAATTTTAAATATAATATATTTATCGCAGGGATATATTCGTAGACGTGATTATATGTTATGTTATGTTTAATATGTACAATGGAAGAAAAAGATGCTGAGTCTTCTCGAAATTTCCTCCATTATTCTGGACGTGTGATATGTTGGCATAACATCCATTTGCATACAATAATAAAACCCTATTATGCTTTGTAAAGGTAAACATCACGGAAGAGAGCGCTTCTTAATTTGCATAAGATATAACTGGAGAGTTTCATTTTGATTATTCCGTGTTTCCAGAATACATACATACATATATATCAGCACGTAATAACCCCTTACGGGGAAGACAGAGCCTACAGTCTTGAAAAAACTGAAAAGGTCACGTTCAACTGTATGGCTTTATAATGGAATTGAAATATAAACTAATTTAAAAAAAACTTTATGAAGCCATACAGCTGAACGTAACCTTTTAGTTTTTTGAAAACTGTGTGTCTGCTCTGTCTATCCCGCAAGGGATATAGATGAGAAAATATGTATGTATAATGTACAAACCTATAATCAAATCTAATAAACTTGAGATTCTTTTCAGGTCTAGTGAGCAGCGTGTAGTCACGAAAGCAATCAAGGTTCGATTCCTAATAACGTTTAGTTTTTTATTACTAGAAAAACAATGTATAAATATTTGTATTTATACATTGTTTTTCTATTATGTATAATAATTTTTTCTATAGTAATTTAAAACAGTTCACTAGAGACGAGCTGAGCTCGGTCGCCCAGGTGCATAAAACAACCGACAGTTTGTATTGTACATTCCGCCGCCGTTTGCCACGTCGAGACCTGAATTCCAATACAAAAGGCTAATTAATATTTCGATGGGACAGTTGTTATTGCTACTCCTCGACATAATGAGAAAGCCTCTTGTCGAATGTCGACTGTTTCTGTTTAAAAGGTCAATAGTTTTCTTTGTTGATCTGTTTTTGTTAAACTTACTGAGCTTCAAAGGTAGAATAGGTGGACTTAATTCTAATAGCATTCTCTGCCAGTCAACCTTTAGAAAATTAATAGCAAGCAGATAAATAACACGAGCCGTGTGGTTCCCGGCACCAATACAAAAAAGAATAGGACCTATCCATCTCTTTCCCATGGGTATCGTAAAAGGCGACTGAGGGACAGGCTTACAAACTTGGGATTCTTCTTTAGGCGATGGGCTAGCAACCTGTCACTATTTGAATCTCAATTCTATCATTAAGCCAAATAGTTGAACGTGGCCATTCAGTTTTTTCAAGATTGTTGGCTCTGTCTACCCCGCAAGGGATATATACGTGACTATATATATGTATGTATGTAGATAAATAATCCGGTGTCATTTTACGAGTAAGAATAAAATATATAAGTACAAAATGTTTTAGTGAACGTTGAAGTGAAAGGGATAAACGTACATATGTAATACCTAAAATCACGCCTCGTTGCCGGAGGGTTAGGCAGAGACTTCATCTTTCCACTTGCCACGATCTTTCACATCATCCACATTCATAACTCTCTTCATGCAAGCTCGTCAATTTCGGGTAGATACTTTTGACTTTACATTTTGCGAATACGTCAGGTTTTTACACGATGCGATTCCCACCTGCTGAGCTCCACAACCTTCGCAGGTAAACGATCATGGTTGCCTGCACATCCAGTTGACTGAAGGTGCAGGTTTGTCACGATGTTTCTCCTCACTTTTAGAGAATCGGTAAGTGTTTAAACTAATGTAGGTATATAACTTTAGAAATAGTCATTGGTACTAATCCGAGATTGGATGAGTGGGTGGAACAAATAATATAGCAGAACCAAAAATCTACACCCTTGGAGTGTGTAATATAATAATATTTTTATTGGATAAGTCCGCTGTCAATTTTCAATTTTCCTTATTTGTACTGAATAGTATAAATAAGGAAAATTGAAAATTTATCACAGCATCAAAGATATAATAAACCAGCTTTTGCGTCGGCATTCACAATACGGTATTTAAAAAAAATGCCCTATGTTACTCCTGGAGATTTTGTCTGTCTTTGTTTCAAATATCATAATAGGTGAACATGGCTTTTTTGGTTCTGTCAACCCCGTAAGAGATAAAGAAGTGATTATATGTATGTGTAAGTTTAATAGTTATTAAGATAAATCATATTAAACAAAAAACATGGACACATAAATACAAATCTTTTTTTTTAAATCTGTCATTTGGCTCTAAATTAAAACAATATTTCATGTATATGTACATACTACATAAAAAGAGGCTTTCGTGTAATATCTGCCTACCCTTCTGGGAAAGAGGCATGATCTTATGTATGTACTAGCTGTGCCCGCGACTTCGTCCCCGTGGAATAGTTATTTTGAGCATCATTGAAGCTCTCAAGAATGAATAATTTTCCCCGTTTTTTTTTTCACATTTTCCATTATTTCTTCGCTCCTAATAGTCGCAGCGTGATCTTATATAGCCTGAAGCTTTCCTCGATAAATGGTCTATTTAACAGAAAAAGAATTTTTCTATTCGAACCAGTAGTTCTTGAGATTAGCGCGTTCAAACAAACAAACAAACTCTTTAGCTTTATAATATTAGTATAGATGTATAACATGCATCGAATGCTACACGTTAAAGCTAAAAGGCTCATTACAAAGTATCGTAATGGCTGACATTATTGGAATTCGGAATATGTAATATTTTAATATCCCCCCGGTTGCACCTGTACGTTTAATAAATGCGCCACAAAGTCGCAATATGCCTTTGAAGGTACCGAGTTTAATATCCACCCCCCCACACACCCCCAGAGTTTGGGGGGAGGGGGAGGGAGGGAATACTGGCTATGGTGGTTATAGGTTATTGTGTCATATTTACCTGTTAGAAATAGGTACATTTATATTGGCAACACTCGAGTCTATGATCTACTACTCTATTTTATGTTATTGTTTGTCTGTGGTCTTTCTTTTTTCTGCCCAAGACCCAAGATGGCGAGGTTTGCTCTTACACATAACTTAACATAGTTAAATAATAAAGAATTAAGACTTTTATTAAACAAATATAACAGTACTAAAGTAAAGAACTTGCATGAAGAGACTTATGAATGTGGATGTAGCGAAATAAGTATGCAGGGACCGTGGAAAATGGAATGTTCTGCCTACCCTTCCGGGAAAGAGGGGTAATTTTATGTATGTAAGGTTGCTAGTTCATCGCTTAATAAAGGAACCTAAATCTTTTTTATTAATTTGTTTATTTTAGTAGTCTTTCCTTTGATTGACTTAATTCTTCATTCTTGCCGTGTGGTTCCTGGCACCAATAAAAAAAGAATAGGACCACTCCGTTTCATTCCCATGGATGTCGTTAAAGGCGACTAAGGGAT
This sequence comes from Amyelois transitella, assembly GCF_032362555.1. Taxonomy (NCBI): domain Eukaryota; kingdom Metazoa; phylum Arthropoda; class Insecta; order Lepidoptera; family Pyralidae; genus Amyelois; species Amyelois transitella. The sequence continues at coordinate 11,832,197 of NC_083506.1, forward strand.
AGGTTTATATACTTGGGGTTCTTCTTTTAGGCGATGGTCCAGCAACCTGTCAATGTTTGTCTCTCAATTATATCATCAAGCCAAAAAGCTGAACCTATCAGTCTTATGAAGACTGTTGGCTCTGTCAACCCCGCAAGGGATGTAGACGTGATGATATGTATTAATGTATGTATTTTATGTTACTGGCCATTTCTGTTAATCTAAGTTATTAGTAGAATGAAATAACGTATTCCATTGTCGACGTCAAATCCAATTGTAGACATCTTAACGACACGTCGTTTCACAATGCGAACGTTCGCATCGTTTTTCAGATCTGCTAAGCCACGCATCCATGGCAACGTAAGATATGTCTATAGTTTCAGAGCGAAGCTGCAGTTAAAAGGATTCTCTTGCGGGGTAGACAGAGCCAATAGTCTTGAAAAGACTGAATGGCCACGTTCAGCTATTTGGCTTAATGATAGAATTGAGATTTAAATAGTGACAGATTGCTAGCCCATCGCCTAAAAAAGAATCCCAAGTTTGTAAGCCTATCCCTTAGTCGCCTTCTACGACATCCATGAGAAAGAGATGGAGTGGTTCATTCTTTTTCGTATTGGTGCCGGGAACCACACGACACAAGAATATTAATAATCGCCATGAAATTGAAAATAATGAAGAAGAACACATTGAATTCAATCTGACCTGTTGAAAAAGGAAATTTAGGACTATGGTTATTGTACTAGTTGAAAATCTCTTAGATACCTCATTAAATACGCACCAAAGCAAGGTGATTCAAATGTTTAGTTTACAAGCATTTTATCAGTTATTGCTGTATGGGCCCATGGAAAAGATCATGGCGTGATGTTCTGTATGTCATTATACGTTCATGATTATATATTGATCAATTGTTAAACGTTTTGACAATTATTAAGCGATATGAAGTATCCTTTAATAATGAATTAAAATTTTGAATTTGAATTATGTATGTATGTTAGTTTAAATACTAATCGATGCTCTTACGATGTGGCAAAACATCGTGTGGAAACCTGCACATTCAGGCAACGGGATGTGTAACCATGATCGATCCAATACGGGTTAGGTTTACCTGAAAAGTTGCGGAGGTCAGATGGCTGTCGCTGCATGTAAAAACCTGACTTACTCAAGTCAGGATCCATGGTCAAAGGTATACCTCGGGCTCGTTTTCAGAGTGATGAGGATGCAACCGGGACTGAAGCCAGGAGAAATAAGATTATACGTTAATTATATAGATAAATATCTAAGACTTAAGCCGTTTGGAAAGCGTGTTTTCCACCATGCAATAAAAAGAGATGGCATAGTTGCGCAACATTAAGCAAAGCGAAAATAAGTTTGTAGACATAGCGTATCTTCACGCAGCAGTGTACCACCGCCTTTACGGCTGGCACAAGGCCAGTGAGCAACAAGTTAACGTTGTAATACCACCATGGGACAAGTCACTTAATTGTGCTTAAACTGCCCACTATTATGCTGATGGGGCTGATCAATTTCATTGTGATTCTGAAATTTGGGTCTTAAAGATTCTTAAATGAAATTGTGGAAATGAGAGCGTTAAGGAGTATGATCGGTGTGAAATTGAGTGACCGGATAAGGAACAGCGTGATAAGGGAATGTTGTGATGTGAAAGAAGATGTGGTTACAGGAATAGAAAAGGGTATGTTGAGATGGTTTGGTCATGTGGAGAGGATGAATGAAAGCAGGTTGACTAAGCAGATATACAAGGAGACTGTGAAGGGAAAGGTCGGAGTGATTTTATGTATGAATGTATGTAAAGATTCTTAATACATAAAACGAGATCATGCCTTTTTCCCAGAAGGTTGGTTGAGACACATTTTTTTACTTACATATTACGTTAATTCTCCAATATTTTCATGCAAGCTCTTATTTTGGCAGGTTTTTGATTGACTTTTATAGATGCTGGAAAAGAAGAAGCAAACTTTACACCTTTAAAATTTGACATAAAATACTTACTTAATCTTGAATTTGAGTCTTTTTCCGCGAAGAATAGTCAATCCAAAATTACATAATCCAAACTTTAGTCTCATAGGTGTTTCTACGTTTGTGAAAATGGGTAGCATGATTCTAATATGACGTACGACAACTTAGTTTCACGAAAAACTATACGAATAATAAAATAAATTAACATAAAGAACATTCTCATATCCCCTGCGATTTTATTCGTGCGGTTCAAAATTTAACAAGAATTTCTACGTATGCAAGAATTCATTGTCAAATGTTGCGGTCTGAGTGCATCTTGAGTGTACTTGAGACGAAATAAAGGCGAGGTGCTACAAAGTAAGGGAAATGGTCGCTGTAGTAACGTTACAAAGTGTGGAAAGTATAGAAATAAATGCATGTAGATGTTATTTGATGACACTCATTCGTATCGGGGATAAAGTTAATTAAAAAAGTTCTGCTTTAGCGTTTATTTTTAAGAATATAACTTAATTTATGATGGGGGAATTCTTTGTGAAGTTTTGCTAAAAATATATTTAAGCAAATCAATGTTACATTTTAAATTTTAGCGAAAAATACTAAGTGCTATTCAGTGCTTCTTATTTCACGCAGATTGTTAAAAATATTTTTGATAGAAAGGCTTAACTTAACGCCAATTACGTTCTCGGCATCAATAGAAAAAAAATAAGATCACTCTATCTCTTTCCCATGTATGTCGTAAAGGCGCCTGAGGGATAGGCTTATTAATTGGGGTTCCTCTTTTAAGCGATGGGCTAGCAACCTGTTACTATTTGAATCTCAATTCTATCATTAAGCCGAGCAGCGGAGCGTGGCCTTTCAGTCTTGTGATGACTATTAGCTCTGTCTGGATATAGTCGTGATTTAATGTTATAAAGTTTTTAATAAATACATAAATAAATTGGACGGCATAAAAACTTTTAGATCTGCGTTGATTAACATAGATAGAGTAAGCTTAGTGTATCTCACATATAATAGAAATACAACAGTCCGGATTCTGAATTTTGATGTGCCAGAGTGCCATTAATTTTATTAATGAAAACTTACAACTTTCCTTGGACATTTCATTTCACAAAGTAACTGCCACCCTTCTTGTTAATAAATGACATCATTTTTAAAGAAACATTGTCTGTTCTGAACCTTGTTTTTGCCCTTTCAAACCTTTTCTCCGAAAAATGTGTCCGTCATCATGACTATCTAAAGATTGTAAAAGAAGAGTGTATTATAAGATTTTTACAAAGATTTTTGTCAGGCGGGCGCAACCAACCTTTTAAATTTCACCATATTTAGAAAAAATACTATTAAGCTGTTTTAAGTGTATCGTTTGGTTTTAAACTATATAAATAATAAATAAATATGTACGGGACAAATTACACTGATTGAGTTAGCCTCGAAGTAAGTTCGAGACTTGTGTTACGAGATACTAACTAAACGATACTATATTTTATAATAAATAGTTACATAGATAAACATCCAAGACCCAGGCCAATCAGAAAAAGTTCTTTTCTCATCCATGATGCCCTAGCCGGGATTCGAACCCGGGACCTCCGGTGTCACAGATAAGCGTACTACCGCTGAGCCACAGAGGCCGTCAAAAATATTGTCGGCTGGTAGCTGTTAGGTGTCTATTTTATACACATATCAGGTAGACAGAGTCAACAAACATGAGACTTAGAAGCCACGTTTAGCTGGCTAGTTTAATGAAGTAATTTAAATAGCCACATAAGACTTATGCCTAAAATTAGAATGCCAGGTTTATTAGCATTTCCCTTTATCGACTTTAAGCTTATAAATGGCAATAATAGTTTTATTTTCAAAATAACTGTGTGTGTCACTTACTGACCTTGACGTCACATAACTTTAATTATATCTACTACCGCTTCCAAAGTGCATATGTAGAAGAAGCGGCGGAACAAACTACACTGCGGCATTTTCGCCGGATGTCAATTTACAAATATAGATGTTTAAATCTAAATCGTGGACGAATGCACATTGTCAACATTAAAAAAATGAGAAGAGAAGCCAGCTGTGATTGTTTTTAATTTTTAAAGTTGGAACGATTGCAAGGTGAATCATTTCTCTTCATTCGTTGTTTTGTGTCCGTGTACTCGGCTCCAGATTTATTTTACTCAACTTACACACATGGTTCTGACGGATGCTATAAAATTTATTTACGACTTGCTAGAATTCATATCAACATAGAGTAGCAAGTATGCTATGATTTGTTCCACGTTTTCCTACCGATTTCAAGCAGAAAGTACGAATTTTCCAGCTGTTTAGCAAGTAAAACTCATTATTTTTAGCTTATGAACATACATCACGATTTTTTTGTATCGAGAAGTGAGAGAGAAGAGAAAAAGACCTACAGTTTGTCATTTATCTTGTGACGTTTTTGCTAAAACGAGACAGGTAAAGTATCTGATAAGAAGAAAAGGTTAACAAAAATATTTATTAAAATAAACTTAAAATTTTCGTATGTCATAGAGACTTTGTCTTAAAACGTTAATCTTTTTTTCCTGGGGAATCTCGTAAAGATAATATAGGCATATTTTGAGCAAATTAAACGAACGAAATAATAATTTAATACAAGATTTTTCTTTAATTAGGTAGATTTATTTTACTCGTAACTACAGTTTAGATTTCTAAACTGTAGTTACTAGTAATACTAGTAATAATAAATCTACAATTTTGTAATAGTCACATTTTGTCAACTTTTTTCACTAAAAAAGTAGTTTAGTACTAGTTTCTTAATTGTTAATATACCGATTGACATTCCCAATTAAATTTTAGGCTCATCTTAATCTAATAATTTATCACTTTCTTATAATTAAGGATAGAAGAAAGATATACGCATTAGACCTGCTTAACAAAAACCTCCGTATAGCCACTTGACAAGTTCACTTATCAAGTTACTTAAAACCGGCCAGTCACGTGCTGACGTAACTTACGAGGTAACTTTTTAGGTCAGTCCAGGATGCTATTAAAACAGCGGAGAGCGAAGTGAGCCTTACGCCGCGTCACCGCCCGCGACGTGACTAAAATGTTACGAAGCTCGTGTTATGACGGTCAGGAAATCGCATTTTTAGACTTAAATATTTGTATACTTGGATATTGTTTCTAAATTTTGGGCTAACAACCTGTAAATTTTTCACAATAGTCAAACAACTAACAAATAGGTTGAACAGCCAAGGTGACGGTAAACATTTGTCTAACACCTTTCTCAATGTTAAACAACTCAAGTGCCAGGGAACTTGAGTAGATTAGATCAAGTTGTTTAAAACTGGCCGGTCACGCGCTGACGTAACTAACGAGGTAATTTTTCAGGTTACTCCAGGATGCTATTAAAACAGCGGAGAGCGAAGTGAGCCTTACGCCGCGTCACCGCCCGCGACGTGACTAAAATGTTACGAAGCTCGTGTTATGACGGTCAGGAAATCGCATTTTTAGACTTAAATATTTGTATACTTGGATATTGTTTCTAAATTTTGGGCTAACAACCTGTAAATTTTTCACATTAGTCAAACAACTAATAAATAGGTTGAACAGCCAAGGTGACGGTAAACATTTGTCTAACACCTTTCTCAATGTAAAACAACTTAAGTACCAGGGAATTTGAGTAGATTAGATCAAGTTGTTTAAAACTGGCCGGTCACGCGCTGACGTAACTTACGAGGTAATTTTTCAGGTTACTCCAGGATGCTATTAAAACAGCGGAGAGCGAAGTGAGCCTTACGCCTCGTCACTGCCCGCGACGTGACTAAAATGTGAGAGGCTTGTGCCGGTTCATATTATGGCTGAAATGAAAAAAAGAATAAGACCACTCCATCTCGTTCCCATAGATGACGTAAAAGGCGACTAAGTGATAGGTTTATAAACATGGGATTCTTCTTTTAGGCGATGAGCTAGCAACCTGTCACTATTTTGAATCTCAATTCTATCGATAAGCCAAGCAGCTGAACGTGGCATATTATCAGTCTTTTCAAGAGTTTAAAATATGATAACACCTGCAACAAATCACAATTATCGTCTCTTATTTCACCCACTATAAAACTCTGTACAAAGACAAACTAGAAAAAATGTCACGGGCTAGTGCGTTCGAGCAAACAGATTACTAGCCCTTTGTAACGTGGGTCGTGAATGAAAACCGGCTCATGTTATTGGCAGTAAATCGAATGTCTAGTAACTCGTGGATATTGCCTTTAGACACATTTCTATTCTAAGTTTGGATAATTGTGAATGTGAAATGACGCTATGAAGAAAATGCTGCAGTGCAGTTTGTTACCGCTTCTACTATACTGATGCTTTAGAAGCGACGACAGTTGATTTCCTTATAAGTAATTTATTTGATGTCAACCAATGTTGTGAAACCAAAAGATATGGCAATTATTTAATGATGCTGAAATGTCCCATAATAATTAATTATATAAAATTTAATTGAATATAATTGAATTCAATTTTAAGGCTTTAGTAGTTTTTTATTTCCTTATCCCTTGCAGTGAAGACAGCACTAACAGTCTTGAAATTACTGATAGGTCACGATCAGCTGTTTGACTTAATAATAGAATTGAGATTCGAATAGTGATAGGTCGCTAGCCCATCGCCTAAAAGAAGAATCTCAAGTTTATAAGCCTATCCCTTAGTCTTAGATGAGAGATGGATAGTCCTTTTCTTTTTCTATTGGTGCCGGGAACTACACGGCACTTTTTAAAAATAAAGTACAATGTGTATTTTACTTAATTACCAAGTAGCCCAACATTAGTGTAAATGTTAATAATTTGTAGAATTCTTTAAAATTATAAATCAGCATAATATGTAGTTATCATAAGTAAATTAATATTTAAAAAAAAAAAGTAAAAAAAAAAACAATTGCATAAAATCCACAACGCTAACGATCTGTTTACATATAATTAGTTTTTACCGGTTCGCATCCGGAATAAACTGGTTCCGAGCGGAATTATTTACTTCTCATTCGGACGATAAATAATTGCGAATTTAAATCAATGCAGCGTGAATATTTCCGTATATCCTAATTAATATTAATATTGTTTTAATTAACTGCTTTTATTTTTGATCGTTGACAAATCAACCGTAAAATATTAGTTACAGAAATGGTTCATGTTTAAAAATGACTGAAATCTGTAACATTTCTGATCTACATACATACATACATATAATCACATCTATATCCCTTGCGGGGTAAACAGAGCTAACAGTCTTAAAAAGACTGATAGGCCACGTTCAGCTGTTGGGCTTAATGATAGAATTGAGATTCATATAGTGACAGTTCGCTAGCCCGTCGTCTAAAAGAAGCATCCCAAGTTCATAAGCATATCCCTTAGTCGCCTTTTACGACAAGAGGATATAATTAAATTCACTTAGATTCAATCTTTGTATAATTTAAGAGAGTAAACTTTCGTGAAGTAATCCAAGAATGGCAATTATAACAGAAGCTTGGAAGTTTAAAGGATTTTAATAATTCCGCGCCAGATAGCCGGGATGGTGGCGGGGTTTTAATTTAATTAATCGGCACATTTCGGCAATCTCTTGCATATTTACATAGAATTTGAGGATTCTTAACGGTTTCGTACGTTGAAGGTGAAAACGGGACCCTATTACCGAGCTGCTGTCTGTCTGTCTGTCACCTGGCTGTATCTCATTAACCGTGATAACATAAAATAATTAAAAATTAAAAAAAAATGCCTTGTAAGCTTCTTCCTTTTTGAAAACCCTCATAGGGATAAGTCCGCCGTTGTGCATTTTTTAAATATCATATAATGTAGTACTAAAAATTTGTTTTGTGCGATAAAGTATATTCAAACAAAAAAAAATATATAAAGGTAATAATTTTCGTATTTTTTGGTTAATAATTATAACGGTAACAGGTAGACGCTTAAAATTTTCACAGAATATTTACCTGTTTATTACCTTTCAAAATAAATAATTAAATAATAATTAAGTAATGTTAAAAACGGTCCCATACTAAAAACGTAATTGTTAAGCAATTTTTTGGTCGATTTTTAATAAATAAATAAATACATAAAAATCACGTCTATATCCCTTGCGGGGCAGACAGAGCCAACAGTTTTGAAAAGACTGATAGGCCACGTTCAGCTATTTTGCTTTAAGATAGAATTGAGATTCAAATAGTGACAGGTTGCTAGCCCATCGCCTAAAAGAAGAATCCCAAGTTTATAAGCCTACCCCTTAGTCGCCTTTTACGACATCCATGGGAGAGAGAAGGAGTGGTCCTATTCTTTTTTCTATTAGTGCCGGGAACCACACGGCACTTATTATTTTTAATAAACTATGTAGATAAGTTAATATAAAAAAAATATTTTAAGTAAAAAATGTGACGATGATACGGAACACTTTAACGACTCGCACTTGGCCGGTTATTTCTCACGCTATAGCCTGTTTCCCGTTCAGAAAGTGATGTTGCTTGAAGTCGCAAATGACATTAAGTTTTTACTAAATTCGTGTTGTTTTTAGTGAAGACGTGACAATCGCAACGTCGATTTTCACGTACATAAATTGGGCACCTTATTATTTGGATATGACAGAACCTAGTCCAAAGATTTTAAAGTAAAGGTGCATACTTACATATAAAATATTTGATTTGTTTTTATTTTAAGTAAGTACTTTTTTTCAATTTGGTCGTATGCGGCATCCACGGACCACTTAACGATTCCTGAAATAACAACTTTATGTCAATAAGAACACAAAGATAAAAATATGATAGATATTTTTCGATAACAATCAATACATGAACATTTTTTTTAAGAAAAATGAATTTAAAGTTACGAGAAAGTTAACTTAGCGATAAACGAGCGACCGAGTAATAAAACGCAAAAGAAAATTCTATTAAGTCCGTTCAAGAATAAAGTTGGAAGCATTCAAAAGTGTTCTTGTGATATTGATTGATTGCGATACGCCAACAGCTCGGAATATATCAGGCCACGTGAGCTAAGATACCACTGCAAATTGAAGTAATACATAAATAATGTATTAAGTCTTTATCTTTTACGGAGAAGAGACAGCTAACAATTTAAGACAAGTATGCGTTTACTGAAAAATTCGATGAAATTGAAATTCAGTAATTGTGATAGGATGATACTCCATCGTAAAAAAGCAAATCCCACGTTTACAATTTGCGCGGGAAAAGAAACACATACACATACATATAGCCACGTCTTTATCCCTTGCGGGGTAGACAGAGCCAACAGGCTTGCAAATACTGAGAGGCCACGTTCCTCTACCTGACCAGCATGGAAGTCTAAATGTATATATCTATACCAAGTAACAAAATTCTGAGCAAAAGAAGGTAAAAAGGTTGAAGATTTATATGTTTGTCAAAGAAAGTATTAGATCGTATATTTCACTCATGGGCGGGCGTACACTCGTGCAGAAAAATCTCGTACTATCACGCACAGATGACCCTAATGAAAAATCCCAAATATTTTGTGTGTTTTCTTTACGTGGTATAAATTATAATACGTAATTTGACAGTACGGCCAAAATTTACCACAATTTTACCCAGATCCGAAGAGAATGGTGTGGGATGATTGAGTTTACTGTATGTTGATCAGCTTACTGGTATCTCCTATTTAGAAATTATAGTATTATTGGAAGCAAGGATTTGAAGACACAATGTCCTGTGGATTCGCTCGCCTTCGATGATGTTCGGCCCATTACGGCTTCTTAGTGCGTTAATGTGATGATGTCGATGTGATTCGAGCTAGTAAAATGTAGAATAACGGTGAGAGTTCTCCTCTGCCTTAAGTGAAATGGCATGAGGTAAGACAAAAAGAGGTCGCACCTTATAAAATATCTTTATTCCAACCGATTGTACACCACTATGCTTCTATCCGTCAATCCGTTTAATATCGTTTCGCTGGGGTAGTTTGGCTGAGCGAATAAACGTATAATGAGCTTAGTCACCGTCGTTACTCTGACGAAAATGGTTGGACACTTTTTATTGGCTAGGAACATGAATAGATAAAATGTTTGAAGTTATTTACATTTCACCCGTAGGTATGGTTCCCGGCACCAATACAATAAAGAATAGGACCACTCCATCTCTTTCCCATGGATGTCGTAAAAGGCGACTAAGGGATAGGCTTACAAACTTGGGATTCTTTTTTAGGCGATGGGCTAGCAACCTGTCACTATTTGAATCTCAATTCTATCATTAAGCCAAATAGCTGAACGTGGCCATTCAGTCTTTTCAAGACTGTTGGCTCTGTCTACCCCGCAAGGGATATAGAGGTGACAATATGTATGTATGTTATAACATTTGATCAAATTGTAGAAATTCTGATGAATGGTCCAGCGTACCATAAAGCTATCAAGAAAAGAGAGATGAATATGGATGGAATGTAATAACTTAGTGTGTAGTCTTAGCAAGTGGAAAAATTTAGTTTCTGAATATTAAGTCTTGTAATATTAAGACTATTGGCTCTGTCTATCCTGAAAGGGATAAAGATGTCATTATATGTATGTAGTTTTTCATCGAAATCAACCTCTTTTATCATTTTACCCTTTTCATCAGTTCTAATATTATAAAGCTGAAGAGTTTGTTTGTTTGTTTGAACGCGCTAATCTCAGGAACTACTGGTACGAATTAAAAAAATATTTTTGTGTTGAACAGTCCATTTATCGAGGAAGGCTTTAGGCTATTATGCTGAAACTTTAAGGAGCGAAGAAATAATTTAAAATGTGAAAATAAACAGGGAAAATTATTCATCCTTGAGGGCTTCAATGATGGCCAAATAACTATTCCACAAATTCATAAACTAACTAACTATTCGACGAAGTCGCGGGCACAGCTAATTTCTAAATTAAGAAGATCAAAATCAAGTCTCAAGTAACTGGGAATAACTTCCCAAACGCCATGTTGTTTAGGAGCGTGCATACAAATTTAATTAATGATTAAATATGTTTATAACAAAGTGAATCAGACGCATCGGTGCATGCCACAACTTTGCAGACGCCAAGTTTGATCTTGCTTACTGGCATTCAGACTCGCGACTTCACATTGAGCGAATTTGTGACGGAAAAGAACATTTCTTCTTCTAAAACTTCTGCGATGTATGTATAACTTATGCGATAAGTATTCGATTTTTAAGCGCTGACAACGTAAAATTTCCGTTGATAGATACATACATATAATCACGTCTATATCTCTTGCGGGGTAGATAGAGCCAACAGTCCCGAAAGACCGACAGGCAACGTTAAGCTGCTCGCTTTAATGATTGCATTGAGATTCAAATAGTGGCAGGTTGCTAGCTCGTCGCCTAAAAGAAGAATCCCAAGTTTATTAGCCTATCCCTATCTTTTACCACATACATGGGTAAGAGATGGAGTTGTCCTATTCTATTTTTTATGTATGTACGTTTGTTAACTCGACCACTTTAGACCTCATCTAATTACTCTTTATGGGGCTGAATTATCCATCGCGTTCTGTCTAGACAAGTTTCAATGTCATTACTTGTAGATGGCGTTCTTGTCTTAAGTTGTTTGTATAATATTTAATTAATATACATTCAGTCAGAAAAGTATCGGGAATGGATTATTTATTTATGGTTCCAAATTCAAATTTTTGTTTTTTTTGTTGTTGTTAGATTGGCACAACTGTTTTCCATTTTGGCGCGGAGTTTGAGCCATAACCATAACCTTTAAGCTCGCCTAATTGTCGCGCTTGTAACTCTGTATTATAAGTAGAAGTGATATACGTTACTTGGTACGCCACTTTATCGCCAATAGTCATAAGTGTTGCTACTGTAATGCCTTTGTAGCCCACTAAGTAACAAAATAAGCTCTAATCGTCGCCTAAATGTTTGTTGGGTATTTATTTATGGTTCCAAATTCAAATTTTAGTTTTTTTTGTTGTTGTTAGATTGGCACAACTGTTTTCCATTTTGGCGCGGAGTTTGAGTTGCATCTGTTGTTTACATTAAATACAGTGCTATTTTTAGTTATATCATATCTAGTGTGTATTGCTAATTTCATAATGGATAAAAACATCGAACAAAGAGTTTGTCTTAAATTTTGCATTGCCAATGGAATATCGTGTTCGGAGTCACTGAAAATGTTACAGAAGGCTTACGGTGAATCGACTTTATCAAAAACTCGTGCTTATGAGTGGTACAAAGCGTTCAAAAGCGGTCGAGATGTGATGGAAGATTTGCCTCGCTCTGGTAGGCCATCAACGTCTGCAACTGAAGTTAACATCGCAAAAGTGAAGGAAATAGTGACTGAAAATCCTCATTCAACTTTGAGAGAGATAACCACCGAACTTTCTGTATCTCACGAGTCGATCCGTACCATTTTAACTAATAATTTGGGTATGAAACATGTTGCCGCTCGGCTAGTCCCAAAAGACCTGAATTTTTTTCAAAAACTCAATCGCATGAGAGTCGCTGAGGACATGCTAGAACGAGTCAATTCCGACCCAACATTCATGAAACGCATTGTTACTGGTAACGAGACGTGGGTTTACGAGTTTGACATGCAAACTAGTCAACAAGCTTCGGAGTGGCGCCTTCCAACTGAACCGAAACCGAAAAAACCACGCCAAAGTCGTTCAAAAGTCAAAGTCATGTTGACTGTTTTCTTTGACTATCGCGGTGTTGTGCACTCGGAATTCTTGCCGGAAGGTCAAACGGTAAATAAGGAATATTATTTGAGTGTTATGCGGCGTTTAAGAGAGCAAATCCGACGAAAAAGGCCAGATTTGTGGAAAGAAAATTCTTGGATTTTGCACCATGATAATGCACCTTCGCACAAGGCCATAATTGTGAACGAATTTTTAACCAAACACTCAACAAATACCATCGAGCAACCACCATATTCACCAGATATGGCTCCAGCCGACTTTTTTCTTTTTCCTAAACTCAAATTACCACTTCGTGGCACCCGTTTTCAATCGGTAGAAGACATAAAAGAGAATTCGCGGCGAGAACTGACCTCAATTCCGGAAACAGCGTTTAAAAAATGTTTTGATGATTGGATTATTCGTTGGCGTAAGTGTATCGTTTCTAAAGGAGCATATTTTGAAGGTGATAAAATAAATTTGGATGAATAACAAACAGTTTGTGTATTATTGATCTTTTCCTGCTACTTTCTTGACAGAGTAGTAACTCTCTTATAAGCTTCGCTTTTCAGTTATATGTTTTTGCAATTAAGAAATGTAAGGAAATTGTCACAATATTCGAAAATTTTATTTTTAATAACCTCGGAATCGTATATATAATACGAGTACATACATACATATGGTCACGTCTATGTCCCTTGCGGGGTAGACAGAGCCAACAGTCTTGAAAAGGGATTCTTCTTTTAGGCGATGAGCTAGCAACCTTTCACTATTTGAATCTCAAATCTCAAACAGGTGAACGTGGCCAATAAGTCTTTTCAAGAGGCCCTGTTGTCCCACAAGGGATATAGACGTGAATATATGTATGTATGTATGAATATATGTATGTACCTAATACAGTTTCTAATCTATTTTTATTTTTGTTTAAGATTTGTCCTTTCCTGTTTTGGCAGCGAAATAAAAACAGTTGAACATGGTCTTCTAGTCTTATCGAGATTTTTGGCGCTGTCTACACTTCTGAAAAAAATCGCTAAATCTCAATATTTTTTTAATAATGATCTTTAACGTGTGCTACAGATTAAACTGTTTTTGATTACATTCCAAATTATCTCGCTAACGTCAAAAACCAGGTTCCGCTGGCGCTTTTTAAGCGATTCAAGTTCATTATATCACGGAGAGAAGTTAAATTGGTCGGGGCCTATCAAACTTTTCCGAATTTATTTTAACGGTCAGCGAGTCGAGTTTGCGATTGCTCTGTTTGAGGCCACGAAATCAGCGGATTTTAGATCTTTACTTATACGTCAAAAGCGTTTAAGGGGACGTGTTCGTGATAGAACAAGGAAAATAAAAAATCTTAACTAAATAGTAGACTGTTTGTAATTTTAAACCATACTTACATACATACATATAATCACGTCTATATCCCTTGCGGGGTAGACAGAGCCAACAGTCTTGTAAAGACTGATAGGCCACGTTCAGCTATTTGGCTTTAAGATAGAATTGAGATTCAAATAGTGACTAGCCCATCGCCTAAAAGAAAAATCCCAAGTTTATAAGCCTACCCCTTAGTCGCCTTTTACGACATCCATGGGAGAGAGAGATGGAGTGATCCTATTCTTTTTCAATTGGTGCCGGGAACCACACCGCACTTTAAACCAAAAATACCGGAATTTTAAACCAAAAATAAATACAACAATGTATAAAAGATGGATGCTATTTTGGATGCTAAAAATTAGTGACGTGTGTGTGTCGACTGTCAAGATAGATGACATTGGATAAAGATGGAAGGCGCTAGATGGCGCGCAGTGAGCGGGTTCCGGGGCGGCTGCTTGGCTGTGATTGGCCGCGCAAGCATCGCGTGATATTTCCTTATACGGCGTAGACAGGACGTGTTCCCGGAGTAAGGAAATATCGTTTATTAACTTTAAAAGTGATAGAGTATTTATTCAATTAACACCACGGTACAAAACAATGGTAGACTGTTAGATAATGTTATTAGCATTAAGTCCGCCTATTGTACTTTACAAATTGCAATTGTTACAATAAAGAACAAATAAATAAAAAAAAATATCACAATTCTCAATTCCCCAATACGGGTTAGGTTTACCTGCAGAGGTTGCGGAGGTCAGATAGGAGTCGCTTCGTGTAAAAATCTGACTCATCCAATCTAGGATTCATGGTCAAAGCCATACCCCGGGCTCCTGTCTAGAGATATAAGGATGCAATCGGGACAAAGCAAGGCAGAAGACATAAAGTATGATTATCATTAATTTACAAAGGTATGTGTAATTTACATTTCTAGATATTGGGAATATCCAGAAATGTAAATTACACATACCTTTAGCTAAATCTAATAAAACAGGACCTTAGGATTTCTTTAATCCCGCTTATTGCGTGGCCCTAATGTTCAGGTTCAAAAAAACCAACTCCACTCAGAAAGAAAGTTATGAGTTCTTTCAAGCATCTTTTAATACCGTGAGCAACTCGTGGCTATAATTGAAATTCTCTATTCTAATTGAATTTTAATGACTCGACCGTCTGTTAGTGGTCTCGAATATTCGTCTTAAATATATCTTCAACGCGAATCATTACAATGCATTAAAAAAAGGTTTCCAAATTTTTTTTTGGGGAATTGCATTTTCCCTCCCTGTACCATGGCACGCGCTACGTGTGTTGAAAATCCTATAATATTAAACTAAAGTAAAAAATGTGTTTAAAATTTTCATTGCAAACTACATTTATAAACATTGCTAATAGAAAATTTAAATATAACCTATAACCAAGCTTTAACTGAAGACTGTGATGCAATTCACATTAAGTTATTAGACCTATAATAAGACTAAAGGACATATAATAAGACTAAAGGATAAAAATCCTTTAGTCTTATTCTATGACATCTGAAATCTTTCTCGAGTCTGGAATTGATTAAGTTAACATTCAGGCAACTGAATGTGTGACCATGATCGATCCAATACGGGTTAGGTTTATCTGTAAAGACTTCTTCTTAGTCGTGTCACTCTTGACAGAGTGGTCGTGGTCATCATGTAGTGTTGGAGGCGGGCGCCAATGTGCGCCTTACGATGTCCCGCCATTTCTCCCTGCTGGAAGTCATCCTGCTGCACTCGTTAAGTGAACCGCCAATCACAGACTTTATTTGGTCGGTCCATCGCATGGGTGACCTCCCGCGCGGTCGAGAGCCTTCCACTTTACCCTGGACAATAAGCCGTTCTATGGATCGGTTGCCTCTCCTTGTGACGTGTCCAAAGAATGACAAAATGCGAGATTGTACTAAGGGAAATAGTCGCTGCTTAATACCGAGCTCTTGGAGTATCGAGACGTTAGTGCGGAACTCTGTCCAAGACACACCAAGCATTCTCCTCCAGCACCACATCTCTAGGGCGTCTATCTTTTTTCTTTCCACTTCTCGCAATGTCCACGTTTCAGCAGCGTACAAAAATATGGGGAAAATAAGCGTGCGCACCAGTCTGGTCTTTGTGGTCTTAGTGATGCTACGATTCCTCCATACTTTTCTCATTCTGTCCATTGCCGATCTTGTGATTGCCATTCGTCGCTTTATCTCGTCGATACATCCACCGTTATTCGAAATCAGAGCGCCAAGGTAAGTGTACGATACTGTAAGACTGCGGAGGTCAAATTGGACGTGTAAAAACCTAACTCACGCAATTCAGGATCTGTGGTCAAACGCATACCCCGGGCTCCTCTCCACAGAGTTGAGGATGCAACTGGGTCTAAAACCAGGAGGAAATAAGGATGGGATAGTTCTTATCGGGATGAAAGATACTCTATATCCTTCTCCATACAACCCAACACTCCATAAGTAACCGGAATTGATAAGCTATCAATTTTAAGAAATAAACTTGTTCATTCACTTAATTGGACTGACCAAAAATAAATCGCGGTAAATCTGTTGAACTGGACGTGAATACAGTGGGAGGTTTCTTCGGGATAGCCTGATAAATCCTGTAGATTTACACACCCTCTGTTACGAGTGCAGTGCCCCCGCCAAGTAGAGCAAAAAAAAAGCGTTTTCTGTTAAAAACGTAAAATATTTTTAATATTGGCATGATAATAACTTATGTAATAACTTACGACAGAAGGTCCTTTAAGTAGAGATTTAATTGATTAACCGACTTGGTATTACATGAATCTCACAACTTTTACGGTAGAAAGACTGAGCTGCGAGACTTGGTTTTTTTACAGGATGTTTTTGATGGCATTTACACACCAAATTCAGCCCTCGCAATGCACAGTGTGAACGCTAATTGTGACCTACAAAATAATTGTACGCCCAAAATTGTACCGGCCTACTCTCACCTGATTTACACATTCGTTTTCCTGGAACTGAGGGTTAAAAAATTAAAAAAAAACGGTCGGCGTGCGCAGCCGCTAAGCAGATTTATAACTTAATTTACAAACTTTCAACATGGTTTAACAATGAAGTGTTGCAGTATTATTTTTTTTGGGTTGTATTTTTACACCACGTACAGGACTTATTTATTTACTTCAGTCTTTTCTATTCCTGTCTTAATTTGCCGACATGTACAAAACATATGTATTTTATAACTCCAGTTTTGGTTGGAGCATCATAAGGCTGCAATTTAAAAAAGAAATATGTTTTTCATATCAAATAACTAGTGTCCGCGACTTCGTCTGCGTGGAATAGTTATTTTTGGCATCATTTAACCCCTAAAATATGAATAATTTTCCCCGTTTTTTTCACATATTCCATTATTCCTTTGCTCAAGGGATATGGACGTTATAAAATGTATGTATGTAGATTCAAATAGTGACAGGTTGCTTGCCCATCGCCTAAAAGAAGAATCCCAAGTTTATAAGTTTATCCCTTAGTCGCCTTTTACGACATCCATGGGAAAGAGATGGAGTGTTCCTATTCTTTTTTCTATTAGTACCAGAACCACAATCTATCTAAGAAATCTAAATAAGATTATTGAAATAGCTGAACGTGGCTTTCAATCTTTCGAGACTGTTATATCTACCCCGTAAGATACGGAGACGTGTAATATGTATGTTGGTAAAACGTCGAAAAGATCATTCATTTGGTTGGGAACAAAATATCCCTGATTAGGCTCCAAAATTCATTAGACATCTCTACGGCAGTGCTGCGGTAAAAGTCAATTAGCAAGCCTTGTGATACGAGAAAATGTCTCCAAATTTTCAATTACAATTTACCAGAAAATCTTATACATACATATGGTCTCGTCTATATCCCTTGCGTGGTAGACAGAGCCAATAGTCTTGAAAAGACTGAATGGCCACTAGCTATTGCCAAATAGCTGAACCATTAATAATACTCGTAGAATTGAGATTCAAATAGTGACAGGTTGCTAGCCCATTGCCTAAAAAAGAATCCCAAGTTTGAAAGCCTATCCCTTAGTCGCATTTAACGACATACATGGGAAAGAGATGGAGTGGTCCTATTCTTTTTTAAATTGGTGCCGGGAACCACACGGCACCAATACAAAAAAGAATAAACACGTTAAAATCTTATAATTATACTTATATCAGATACAGCACAGAATCTTAGTAGCGTTTTTATCCCTGACGGGATAGACAGAACCGACAATCTTGAAATAACTGAAAGGCCACGTTTGGCTGTATTGTTTAAATGCTTAGTTGAAAGGTGTTCTGTCATCGTCAATTGCACTGTTGATAATATAATTATTTTTTCCACTATTTAATCTCAATTCTATCATATAGCCAAACAAAGGCTGAACGTGGCCTATTAATCTTTTCAAGACTTTTGGCTCTGTCTATCCCGCAAGGAATATAAACGTCAATAAATGTACATATGTAATGTATTTTAAATAATTGCCTAATTGATATAATTCTATGACTCCCAGACATCCCTATTACTGTGGATTCTGTAATGACGCGTCAATATTCCTTTTGAGTTAACTTCTGTAGTAGAATTGTTTTTATTGGCTTCCAAACAAGCGGTTTCTCGAGTTACCGTAATTTACGTGCCGTGTAAACCTGATGCAGCCTTAAAAGAGCCGTGCTTTTAACGTTAGTAAATACATTTACAAGAGTTAAGAAATACATATACATATGGTCACGTCTATATCCCTTGCGGGGTAGACAGAGCCACCAGCCTTGGAAAGACTGAATGGCCACGTTCAGTTATTAGGTTTAATGATAGAATTGAAATTCAGATAGTGACAGGTTGCTAACCCATCGCCTAAAAAAGAATCCCAAGTTTGTAAGCCTATCCCTTAGTTGCCTTTCACGACATCCATGGGAAAGAGATGGAGTGGTCCTATTCTTTTTTGTATTTGTGCCGGGAACCACACTGCACGGAAAATTAGACAAAAATATATATTAATAGGACCTTTAAATAAACTGAACTAAGACTTATAATTGGGAATTCACAGAAATGATCTATGAAAATCAAATGATTAAAAATTGATGCAAAATTTGCATTGAACATTCTGTGTTTCTTTTTTCGTTTATACATACAGTCATACCTAAAATCACGCCTCATTACCGGAGGGGTAGGCAGAGACTACCTCTTTCCACGATCTCTATACATACATACATACATTTTTGTTTATACATTCTGAAATGTCATTCTGAAAAGCAACAAAAACTTCCATTGACGGGTGAAATGTTACAAAATATTTTAACCGACCTGGCTATCAATCATTCCGCCCACAGCGTTTCAAAATTTTATCGTTATTTTTGTAAAAAACGATGTGTATAACCACTTTAAATCCCATTACATTGTGTACAATGACGAGAATAATTATTTTTATTTAAGAATTTCTTAATTTAACTTAATCAACATATTATTAAAAAGAAATCGGT
The DNA here is from genome assembly GCF_032362555.1 of Amyelois transitella. NCBI lineage: Eukaryota > Metazoa > Arthropoda > Insecta > Lepidoptera > Pyralidae > Amyelois > Amyelois transitella. The sequence continues at coordinate 11,851,623 of NC_083506.1, forward strand.
TTGAAAATCTAAAGAACTAATCAAATTGCAATAAGGCGAATAAGGAGAAAATGCTGCAGTGTAGTTTGTTACCGCTTCTTCTGCACTGACGCCTTGTTAGCGGCAGTAAACTTAGCTTACTTGGCAGTAAGCAATTTATTTGACATCAACCAAAGTTGAAAAACGAGTTTTTCTTTTTATTTCTAGGTTTGGCCTACATCACTACTAGTGGTACGTTTGAAAGTCTAGAATTTTAATTTACTTCATTCAAGCAAGAAATTTACCCAGAGACTTGACCACCGTGGAAATTATAAAAAACACAATCCGTGTTGCTCCCGAAGATCATTTCTCTGTGCCAAATGTCATGAAAAAAAAAATTTCTTTGTATTTTTGTAAACGCTTTATTGCACATAAAAAGAAATATAACAAAAAATATAAACAGTCATTGGATTTTAAAGAATATGTACAATGGCGGACTTATCCCAATCGTTGTAATAAATTTAGTTAAATTAGAACTAATCACAAAATATAATTATGGTTTAAAGAAATTTTTGTAAACATTACTAATTACACAAAATCATTTCAATGTAAACTCCGAGATATAAAGATTTTAAAGCTAAATTACATTTCCACTTCACTACCATCAGACAAAACTTGCAGAGAGTCCGACTGGCCGTTTTGAGTAAGGACTAAAGCAGACGAGCTATTTATTTAATAGAAAAAAAAAATTGAATTTCACAGACATACATTGGAATAATATAGGAAAAAATATTAATTATATAAACATATATATAGTCACGTCTATATCCCTTGCGGGAAAGACAGATCAACAGTCTTGAAAAGACTAAAAAGCCACGTTCAGCTGTGTGTATGGCTTTCAAGTGGCATTGAAATTTATGTAGTGATTGGTTGTTAACCCATCGCCTACAAGAGGAATCCCAAGTTTATAATTCTATACCTTAGTCACTTTTTACAACATCAATGGGATAGATATGGAGTGGTACTATTCTCAAGTGCCGGATACCACACGGCACATTATTTAAAATATTTATTTTATTACAACTGTTAAAAACGGCTTTACACTGTACAATGATAAATTAAAAATCATTCCAACGTTTACCAAGCGTAGACAAAGGGAGTTAAGAAAATGGATGAAGATAAAGAAGGAAGGGAAACTTAATTTTTATAACTTTGAGGTTAAGACGTACTTGTACTATGACCATTCGCAAATCGACCGCCTGATTTAGGTAATATAATTTTTCCATATGATAATTTAGTTTATACGGCTGAAAATTTGGTCACAAATCAAAATAAAAATCCGCTCGTCTACAAAAAACCCTAATTTTCAGCAGTCTTATCATTTTTTTTCATTGAATAACGTTGTAATTGAAAGTGAATGGGTGATGTGTTCGGGATAAAGGGCTGATGAATAACTCTAATTTGTATACTGCCAGAATCATTTACTTTGTGAATTTTTCACAGATTATATTAATGTTTTTATAAAAGCGTCTTTTTTTTACTGTCGCCTGAAACAAGCATGACAATAGAACGTATTATGCATACATTTTAGGAAATCTAAAAAACTGACCTCTCTCGTTTTAAACTAGGTGTTCACCCAGCTTTGCTTGCGTTCAATGTCGTTAAGATTAATTAATTATTAAGCCAACGTGGCCTATTAGTCTTTTTAAGACTGTTGGCTCTGTCTACACCACAAGGGATATAGACGTGATTATATGTACGTGTACGTATGTATGCAGTAAATGTATCTTACATCTTTCCCTAACGATTGTGCATTATTCATTAATTTCAAAAAAATGGCGATCAGATTCTGCTTGTAGAAAATTTTCAATTTTTATCTCAATAAAATTTTCTCCTGATAAAAATGAAAGTAATTCATCAGGAAATTATGGAATATAGATAAAATGGCTGCGTTAAAATTTTGTTAATACCTTTCAAAGAGCAAGGACAATGAGTGGGATTATTCAAAGGGTGCGGCGGTCTATGCGGAACAGGATCTGTGAATTTTTAATGAACCGTTGAGCACCCTTAGATTCTATGCAAAATAAAGCTAGTTAGTATAGCTTCATATTATATGTAAAACGTTTTGGGTAAGTAATTAAAAATACTATAATTTTAATGAACAACACATACAGTGTATTCACCGGCACTTTAAAATGAGACCACTCCATTTTCTATGGATGTTGCAAAAGACTAAGGAAATAGTATTTGTAAGTATATTTGTACCGTGTGGTTCCTGGCACCATTAGCAAAAAAAATAGGACCATTCCATCTCTTTCTCATGGAAAAGGTAACTAAGGGTAACTTATAAACTTGGGATTCTTTTTTAGGCGACAGGCTAACAACCTGTCACTATTTGAATCTCAATTCTATCATTAAGCCAAACAGCTGAATTATACGTGTGTATGTTCGTATGTTTTCCTTACAAAAAGTCCTACTTTCTTTTTACAGTAAGTGGTGTTTCAAGTAAATATTCATAGATACTTGATGACATACATAGATGCTTATGAATCCCAATTTTATAATAGACTTTTCCCAACCCCCAAGCGCAATAGCTGAGAATGCATCCTAATATCCCGTGACGAGAGAAATTACCAAAGACACCCACGCTCCCAGATTTAATATTTACGAAGATCAATCATCGAATTAGTCGAGTCAAATAGCGCTAATTAATCCGCTACTAAGACTTCAATTAGCCGAGATTAATACTAAAACGAGATCTGGAGATTCTAATAATTATATAAATATAATTTTAATTATTAGTCTCTATAATATAGTGGGCCATTCGACTAAATTTATACACACATAAAATCAAATAATCACATCTATGACTCACAAAGATAACGTTCAGCTCTTAATGATGGAATTAATTAATTCAAATAATGACAGGTTGCTAGCGCATCGCCTGCAAGAAGAATCCCAAGTTTATAAGCCTATATACATATCACGTCTATATCCTTTACGGGGTAGGCAGAGGTCTTCAACAGTCTTGAAAAAACTGATAGGCCGCGTTCAGATGTTTGACACTTTGATAGAATTGAGATTCAAGAAGTGACAGGTTGCTAGCCCATCGCCTAAAAGAAGAATCACAAGTTTATAAGCATATCCTTTAGACGGTTTTTACGACATCCGTAGAAAAGAAATGGAGCGGTCTCATTCTCTTGATTTCTCTTGATTGATTTTATGAAAAAAGATGGTACGGCCAATAAAGCTTTCGATGAAGACAGAAATTTGTGACACAATATTTATTTATTTAAACTATATTGTACAAAATACAAATGACAATTGGCATGCTCAATGCTAGAAGAATTATCAACCATTCAACCATTGGTATTATATAATAATATGTATATATTGTCTGACAAATATTTCGTAATTCTCATCGGTGTTTTCTTTATATTTAATGGATGATTCTCGATGTTCAAACAGCATAAATTAATATTACTCCCTTAATCTACCCCAAAGCCATTACATTCAGCAGCTAGCTAACGTTATCAAGATGGCGATAAAAGACATTTTCATGGAGGCACAAAACACGAGAGTACAGAAGAGAATTCCAAATCCGGATCCATTATCCTAGAATTAAAGTACCTTCTTACAAAATTCATTTGTGATAAGGTTTTAGACAAATGTTTTGAAAAAAAAAACAAAATAATTTAAAATTGTACTTTCCATGACTCAGATAATTGATTGATTGATTTAGATACTGTAAATTTGAATGGGAAAGATTGAGATTAATTAATTGTTCAAATTTTGTATGTGCCAACTAGTGTTTAAAAAATTCCAGTGTGTGTGTGTGTCTTTATCCCATAGGGAATAGACTGATCCATTAAATATCGTAAAGACTGGCTGGTTAATTAATTATTGGTATCAAGACCATTATAAGGCATATTTATACGTGATCTAAATCGTTTCCTTATGATATTAGTACACACAGTACGATGGACTATCGCTTTTTCGCTTTTTATTATGAAGTGAAACGGGACAGCGATAGCTTTCGCGAGATAAAACAACGGCGTCGCACGTGCCACGCTTCGAAGGCAAAAAGCATTTAAAGAGTAACTTCTGTATGCTCCATATTCTGTGACCAAAAGTATATGTCGCAAACATACGTGTATGAATAATTGCATGAACGAACAGTCCCGTGCCGTAAATTAACTGAAGTACGGAGAGAAAACCTCCCACGTTAATGTGATGTACGGCTGTGAAGTATTTTTACGTTATTTTTTTATGTAATATATTTTATTTATTCTTACATACATACACACATTCATATGATCACGTCTAGCGGGGGAGACAGAGCCACCAGTCTTGATAAGACTGATAGGCCACGCTCAGCTGTTTGGCTTAGTGATAGAATTGAGATTCAAATAGTGACAGGTTGCTAGCCCATCGCCTAATAGAGGAAACCCAAGTTTATAAGCCTATCCCTTAGTCGCCTTTTACGACATCCGTGGGAAAGAGATGGGGTGGTCTATATTATTTTTTATTATGGTGCCGGGAACCACACGGCACCATTACAAAAACTTATTTATTCATAAAGGCAAATACTACTTCCCATCCCAATCCCAACTAATATAAAAAATGTGAAAGTGAGTTTATTTGATTGTTGTCCCTTCACGGGTTATCTACTGAGTTAATCTTCTTGAAATATTATACTTACATACATATAATCACGTCTCTTTCCCTTGCGGGGTAGACAGAGCCAACAGTCTTTAAAATACTGATAGTGAACAAAGTGATCAGTTGCTAGCCCGTCGCCTTAAAGAAGAATCCCAAGTTTAAAAGCCTTTCCCTTAGCCCTTTACCCTTTTGTTAGGGACGTTCAATTCGTCGCTTTTTGTAGATGGCGCAAAATTGACGCGGGCGAATCTGCGGGTAAAACTTGTTTATCTATACTCAAGCATTTATTTCATTTCATAAGTTTATATCTTTCCACTTGCCGTTATCTTAAATATATACATTTATCACATACAGTATAGACAGAACCAATGATCTCAAAAAGATGAATCGAAACTTTATTAGCCTCTGAAGTGACCCACCCATGAAGTGGTCCGATTCTAAAATGCCGAAAACCACACGATACATACGAGTATGTACATGTTTATTAATGATACTACATCTAAATAGAACACATTAATTTGAAATATATAAAATTCTCGTGTCACAATGTTTGTCTCCGTACTCCTCCGAAACGGCTTGACCGATTTTCATGAAATTTTGCGACCATATTGAGTAGGTCTGAAAATCGGCCAACATCTATTTTTCATACCTCTTAGTGGAAAGGGTTGTCCACCCTTAACATTTTTTTTTAACTAGAAATTACTTAAAAATTATACGATATGGCAAAACAACGTTTGCGGGGACAGCTAGTTTGAAATAAAATTTCAACACGGAACGTTGAACAAAATAAAATGGTGAACATGTGTCTGTTGGCCCCAAATAAAGTCAATTCGGATGACAGGCTTCATCGGGGGAAACGGTCGCGCTGGTGCAGAGCCGTGCATCGGGAAACGATGCACTCTACTCGATTGGGAATTACTCATATCGATATAACGTTAGTGTTTGGACAAGTAAAGTTTTATAAACATACATACGTACATTATATACATACATACATTACATACATTAGATACATACTTTACACACATTTAATCACGTTTATATCCCTTACGGGGTAGACAGAGCCAGCAGTCTTCAAAAGGCCTCGTTCAGCTTTTTAGCTTAGGGATAGAATTGAGCACACATTAACGTTAACGCGTAAAACATATCACTATCGGTGAGGAAACATTTTAAATAATAAAGAAACGAAAATTAATTAACTCTTCTCAACTGAGATTAGGGTATAAAAGCTGAAAATAATTAAGCTTGTCGTTGTCTTGAATTCGTAATATTCATGGCCTGAATGCAAAACGCTCTGAGTAAGAAAAGCATCGATTAATAATAAAACAAAACCAGCCATAACCGCTTTTACGACCCGCTCATCGGCCACAGACGCATCGTAATGGCTCTCATTGCAGTTGGCGCCATAGTATACAAAAGTTACTGCAAGAATGTCATCTTAATCTTCTAAAATATATTAATATATATGGGACTAATTACACAGATTGAATTAGCCTCGAAGTAAGTTCGAGAATTGTGTTACGAGATACTAACTCAACGATACTATATTTTATAATAAATACTTATATAGATAAACATCCAAGACCAAGGGCAACCAGAAAAGTTCTTTTTTCATCGTGTCCTGGCCGGGATTCGAACCCAGGACCTCCGGTGTCGCAGACAAGCGTACTACCGCTGCGCCACAGAGGCCGCCAAATTCTTGATTGTACCTTCACGGGGAGGACTGAATAAATTCCTTTTATTGTACATACAAAATACAATATATCTTATCTATAAATTACCTTTTGTGGTATATCAAAGTCGGTCGCAAATTACAGCATTAACATTATTTCCGGACGAGCAAAAAAGAGCACAGCACTTTATCATTATTCTGGCATTTTTCCTGGTCGCATACTGGAGCCCTACTATACACATGATCCAAGTAGGTAAGTCAATCACAATGACAAATGAATGATGATTTTCATTGCCAGTAATCTGTCACATAAACCAAATGTTCATCAAAAGCCAAGTTCACCAAGTTACTTCAACCTATTAAAAAAAAAAGCCTATATAGATATATTAGAGATGTTGTACTTTTATTTCAATAAGTATTCTTGATAGGTAGTCTGAAGTTCTGGTTTCTTAATTATGCTACATAAATCAGATAAGTTTGTGAATTTAAGTGTATGGAAATGTTTTGTCTTACAAGTTATTTTTTTATCAATTAAAGTTAAAGATTTACTAGAATTACTATAATATTCACTGATACCTATAATGAAACAATAATACAAAGAAAAGAGTACATCATTTTTTTAAATTTTAAATATCTGTGTAGTTGACATTCTTGTATGAACAATATTTTGCTATAGCCATCTGCCGTTATTCTAATGACTTTCTTACTCCACAGATTTCGGGAAACGAAACGTATTTTGTAAACATTAAGTATTTACATTTTTATTGCTAAACATATTTTTTTATTTCTTATCCGGTGCTAGATATTAGTTAAATGTGATAAATTTTCTTTTCATTTTCTAGTAATTTTAAACAAAAAATACTTTATAAAATTGAAATTATGAATAAGTAATATTTTCTTTCAGCATTCATTGTATAATAAGTAATCGAATTCGAATAAGAAGTTGCTCAATGATAGTTTGCATTAAGAAGTTCCATCAATTTATTATTTTCGCAAAATTTTTCTCAATATAACCATTTTGCCTTGGTTAAACTCAATTAAGCAAAACATTTTTGTATAGAGTGAGAGAGAGAGAGAGAGAGACATATTATTTCGAAAATTTTGAGAGCTAAACACTTTGTGCCATATAACACTTTGTGCCTTAAATTTTGATTGACAGACATAAGATTAAACTAAATTATAAAATTTTAAAAAACTATACCCATTTAAACTTTGTATTCAAGTGTAAATTTTATTCGATGGCTTGAGAATCGAACTCCAATTTCTTGACGGAATGTAACTTATTAATATTAACGTAAAATGAAAGCACGCATCACTCGTGACATAAATGGGGCAATATTAATAACAATTAACTCATGTATTTGCCATGTTGTTCCCGGCATTGCCGTGTGGTTCCCAGCACCAATATAAAAAATAGGATTACTCCATCTCGTTCCCACGGATGTCGTAAAAGGCGACTAAGAGATAGGCTTATAAACTTGGGAATCTTCTTTTAGGCGACGGGCTAGCAACCTGTCACTAATTGAATCTCAATTCTATCATCAAGCCAAAAAGCTGAACGTGGCCTAAGTCTTTCCAAGACTGTTGGCTCTATCTACCCCGCAAGTGATAAAGACGTGACTATATGTAAGCCCATCGCCTAAAAAAAGAATCTTAAGTTTATAAGCCTATCCCTTAGTCGCCTTTTATAGCATCCATGGGTTAGAGATGGAGTGGTCCTATTCTTTTTTGTATTGGTGCCGGGAACCATACGGCACATTGGTGCCGGGAACCACACGGCACCAATATGCCGTGTGAACTTCTTGTGATCGATGATAATAATTTAGTTCATACATGTCGTCACGTCTACATTGAAAATTTTATTGCATATATGCGGTTTCCTCTGATGTATAAGGTTTAGTCCAGCTTAAAAAGTGGTATAAAAACATTTATCTCCCCACCCCTCTAAAGAGCAATACAGGGATCAGCTTTCTAAGTGAACTTTAAACTCGGCAAAAGCGATCACTAGCTAGTACCTAATAATAATTATAAAATAATACTAGATATTCCTTTTTTTTCATTTTAATTGTCATCTATACATATAATAAAAGAGTAAAAATATTTTGTCTGTACATTTAGTGTTTTTGACTGAAATGGATAGAGGGACACTTAGAATGAATATTAGAAAGAATTTTTTTTTTCGTCTGTCTGTCTGTATGTATGATCGCGCTTATCTCCGAAAGTACTGAACCGATTTACTTAAAACTTCACCAATCGCTTTGTTTTAACTCAGAAAAACATTTAAAGTTTGTTTCATCAAAATCGGTTCACTAAAAAAAAGGTTATCGTCATTTGAATGAACTCAAGGCATAAGTTTTCCTGCAAATAGGAATACGCGGAGAAATTCGAAATTTACGCGGACGAAGTCGCGGGCAATAGCTAGTTCATTAATAAAGATGATAAAAGTGTACAAAATAATGTCTTTAGTTCTAATACCTACAATTTGAAACTTTTGAATATGGCGCAATAAATATTCTGCAATCTGTACTTTTAACGACAGTCCTGAAATAAATCTACCAACTTACAAACAACGTTTTGGATGATTTCCAAGAAAAAGGGGGGAGGGAGGGGGGGACTACGAACTGTTTTTGGCCATAAATCATTACACCTAATGAAGGTCGGTGACTTTGGTTACTTTTGAAGTGTGACAGTACACTTATAAGAAAAATTGGTGTGGCATTAATAAATTATTAACGCTTGTTTTTAATTATTCAAATTAATAAAAAAATACATTTTAAGTAGGTACATATTTTATCTGGATTACGCAAATAAATATCTTAAACAAGGATCTTAAGATACAATTTTCAAGTTAAACTGCCAAGGTAAGCCAAGCCAATGAGTATTTTCGGAGTTATGTACATTAGTTTGAATACTAACCGATGCTCTTGCGGTGAGGTAAAACGTGGATCTGTAAACATGATCAACCCAATACGGGTTAGGTTCCCTTGCAGCGGTTGCGGAGGTAAAAAGGGATTCGCTTGGTAAAAACCTGACTCATCCAATCCCAAGAATTGAAGTAAGCAAGGTGAGACCTAAGGTAGCGCATTCACGCTCAAATAAAGCCTTTTCACTCTTACCTTGAAATTCCCCAAGGATATTCAAATTCAAAATTTTTATTCATTATTATAGGATACTTCATATCGCTTAATAATTGTCAAAACTTTTGGTTTCACAACATTGGTTTACGTCAAATAAATTACTTTAAACTAAGTTAAGTGCCGCTTCCAAGGCGTCAGTGCAAAAGAAGCGGTAACCAACTACACTGCAGCATTTTCTTCAACAACGTTTCAAATTGACAAATATCCAAACTAAGAATAGAAAGTGGACGAGAGAATACATTGTTCAGATTAAGATATGTACAGATATCCGAAAATCTCATTAAGACCAAATTCCCTAACAAGAGCTACTAAATCAATATAACGAAATAAAGCCAAAGCTTTAACGGAAATGTTTGTTTGCCCTGTACACCGGATTCAACGTAAATCGTGACAAAATATACAGGGAAAGTTTCTCACGCAGTACCGATTGTCAATCCGCTCAAAGTTAGACGTTCGCCATCAAGTTCAGAAAGCTCCAACTCGATCCAACTTTTGGTAACGTATGCGCAAAAAACACGGCTTCAGTTAACCTGTATATTTTATAAAGTATAAGGAAGATGTTATTAGAAGGTTAACTGTGATTGAGAAAGTTAGATTAGTTCCTATAAGTACTTGTATATTATCGTTAACTAAAATCATAGATATTATAATGACGTTTATACCTTTCCCTTGCGGGGCAGACAGAGCCAACAGTCTTGAAAAAACTGAGTTCAGCTATATGGCTCAATGATAGAATCGAGTATAATTGTTATGGATTTACTTGACCTGCTCATAATGTATAAGATAAGTGATATTAAAAGGCAAACCGTTATTGTGAAATGTATTTAAGCCCTAATATTTTTTTATCAAACAATAGTTTTATTTATGTCTTTAGTCAAAATTATAAAGTCAACCGTAAACACCCATAAGAAACATGTCGCGAAATATTCCAGTTTCAAAATTACTTTCCTTTAATTAAAATTTATACTGTTTATTATAATACATTCTTATCACAGACTTTCATCAATTGTTAGAGTCGTTTTGCATTTCTTCATAATCAGCCATTTACATTTTTTTCGCCAAACTCATTTCATTTCAATACCTACTCGTAAAAATTATTAAGTAGGTACATAATTGTGAAAATTTCAGCTCAGTATCAAGACAACCTTCTGTTAGCTAAGTCAAGTTTACTGTGGCCGGTGTTTGTTCGACCTGCGCATTTAATTTAAAGTTTGCCATGTTTAATGGAGAGGGTTAGCGTGTTACCTTCCCTTGTTATAGACCCAAATCTGATAGTTTCACGAGTTGATAATGAAATAGTACTCGAATATTTGTGGCGACGATCCATGTTATTGTTATAAATGAAGATTAGTTTATCTATTAAATAGTTACAGTTTTATCAGCGTTTTGGGTTAGTTTAATATTTCAAGGATCAGAAACTGTTTTATTAGTGTGGCGAAAGGTCAGGTCAAGAGTAGCAGTAACCTTTCGTGAAGTGCGATGAATATGTTTGAAGCAAAAGAAGTATGTGGGATCGTGGTAAGTGGCGAAGATGCTCCCCTCTAGCTACCTCTCCCAAATGGACGTGTATTTTTATTAAAAAAAACCCAAAACAATTGTTTTGGGTTATTACTATTATTAGGTGTTCATCGTTTTCTTGCCAGAAAATGAATATAAATAATAACACGGTAAAAATATATTTTTTTCCTTTTTTTTCTTAAGTTTTTTAGTTAATTTCTAACTTAAAAACTTAAGTGCCGGTTTCCTTTGCCGCTGAAAGGTCAATATCCTAGAAGTGAATGTAAAATTTAAAATATACATATTTTTTTGATAACTTTGTTTTTGACTTTGTTGTGTTCGTGTTTTTACTTTATCTTTTCCTTTTATACAGAAACTCAAGATTACTCGAACACGCCGCGTCAATCGAAATTCCCGATTATCAACCGTTCCCGTGAGAATATCAATAAGTATATCTTCACTTATTGCACTCATAAATTATATATGGAATCTACAACTAAATTTCAAATTTCTAGCGATTTGAGCTGTGCCTTTATATTTCAGTCAGTTTTCTCTTTTGTATGTCAAGATTGAAATAAATAAAAAAAATGCATTCAACAGACTTACAAAGAACATAGAAAGGTACTAGAGGCGTGCTTAGAAAACTTTAAAGAAAATTCCCCAAACGTAAATAAACCGAGTAAAATCTGTGAACAAAAGTCCCAGGTGTTTACGCGACTCAAGCAAGAGATTGTGTTACAGCGTTTAAAATCTGGTTTTATGCTGAAAACGTTTAAAGGATTTTCTAAGGTGGTTAACTTAAGTGAATGGACGTCTTACAAACTTAGGAAGGGTTTAAATATTTCATGAACGTACCTGAGTTAACTAGGAAATATGAAGGAGGAGGATTTTATGCACTGAACAGGGAGACAACGGGAATCAAAATGGACGGTGATGTATTTTTTTTATTGGGTAAGTTACAGCTTTGTCTAAACTTAACAATGTGAGTGTAATAAAATTCCTGTCCAACCCGGGAAGAACATATTAGAAATTTGTATAAGTTCATTCACTGATTTTTTCTTCAGATAAATAAATATAAATATTTTTGCCGCCCAAAAAAAAATAATTTTTAAAGTTTTTTACCCATGTCCAAAATCTTATAAAATTAAATTTTAGCCGGCAACACTTACAATTGTGCCAGTATCTCATTTTATCATCATAGTATTTCTCAAATTTGTAACTTTTTGTTCTTATTTTGTTTTTGTTTCTTTTTTCTAGTCGTCCAGTATTATTACATAATATTTACATAATACAGTTAAATTCAACAATCTAAAAAAGGAGTAACGAGCTAGCTAGTTATTTTATTGTTTTTTTATACTAAAGGCTTTATATGTTATTTTGTATATATATACATATGTATAATCATGTCTTTATAGACAGACATTAACTACAGTCTTGAAAATACCGGTAAGCTATATATGTATATCTGATGGAATTTAGACATCAAATAGTGACAGGTTACTAGCACATCGCCTTCAAGGAGAAATAAGTTTAATAATTGACTGCACTAGTAGCTAGCACACATTTAATTTGTTGTTTCTTATCCACCAGACCAACATGGAAGCTTATGCCAATAGAAAAAAATCTTATCATTATATTTTCCTTATTGAATTCATCTTTCTGAATTCAAACAATAACTACCGAACTAGAAAGGAGTGATAGTAATATCAGGAAACTCGTTTGTCTCATAGTAAACGAAGTCAACTAACGCACCTAGCAACGAACAACATAAATCACTTCCTAATTTGTCAGCTTTGGCGCGGAGACAAGCGACAGCCAAGATAGTGTACACTTTGTAAGATATTTTCTACTTTCTGATAAGATATCTTAGAATTTTATACGGGCAGTGTGATAAAGAAAAGTCAAGTTAGAGATTCGTTGTAATGGATGACGTGGGAGACGATAAGAGTATAAGACAAAGACAGTAATTGCATTAAAAAGTAATTTAACTCAAAATGATCGATGTCGGATATGCAGCCGAATAGTTTTTGATTGAAAAGTTTAGCTGTTTTGAGAGTTTTTATCTTTTCTTCTTCTTCCTCCTGGGTTTAGTCCCGGTTGCATCCTCACCACTCTGGAGAGGGGTCTGGGGAATGCCTTTGTCTATGGACCTCGAATGAACCCTTGCCTCACCCAGTCATGGTTTCACATAAAGCGACTCCCACCTGATCCACCCCATCCCGCATCTCTTGCAGGGAAACCTAACCCGTATTTGATGGTTCATTGTTTAACATCCAGTTGCCTGAATATGCAGGTTTTCTCATTTGTATGTTTTTCCTAACTGTTCCTTTGAATGGCAAGTTATTAGGGAAAGGTGACGTGGCGGAACTACTCTCTACCATTTCATTTCATGGAAATTGGGAAGAGAAGTCTACTAACAGTAAAACTTTATTCACGCGGTGAGAATTGGCTTTAAAGGCTGTAAAGCATGAAATGCACTTAGCATCTCATGCTTTACAGTCAACTGAGATTTTATCAATACTTTTCATACAAGATATTTTTGTCTCATAAGACAATTCTCACCGCGTGAATAAAGTTTTACTTTTAGTAGACTTCTCTTCCCAATTTCCATTAACGTTATGTGATTTAATTTAGGTATAACATAAGGGACTCACGCTGATTACTATCGCCTCCCATTTGTGAGCTTATGTGGCGATTCTTGGTAAATTTCTATTGAAATAATTTGCTAAGAAACTTTATAATCCTTATATAATAAAGACTATTTTTTCCGCTGTAAATATAAAGCTGTACTGTTTTTGACATTTGTCAACCCTTTAAAGATTATGATACATAGACTTCAGAATAATATGGTTTTTATTAATTCTTCTTCTTCATGGATTTAGTTCCGGTTGCATCCTCACCACTCTGGAGAGAAGCCCAGGGTTTTTAATAATTAATACTTCCATAATATGAATAGCAATCAATTTAAATTAACCATCAAATTTATGCCGTGGGTTCCCGGCACCAATACAAAAAAGAATAGGACCACTCCATCATTTTACCATAGATGTCGTTAAAGGCGACTAAGGGATAGGCTTACAAACTTGGGATTCTTTTTTAAACGATGGGCTAGCAACCTGTCACTATTTGAATCTCAATTCCATCATTAAGCCAAATAGCTGAACGTGGCCACTCGGTTTTTTCAAGACTGTTGGCTCTGTCTACCCCGCAAGGGATAAAGACATATATACATATATATGTGTATCAAATTTTACAATTTTTACCGAAAAATTTAGTCACCCATATGAAGATTAAACAAGACCAAAATTATATTTCATTCATTGTTTTTCCAAAAAAAAAATGGCAAAAAAATAAAATGTGGCGGATGGCAAAATTGAATATTCGTAAAATTTGATCCACATTCCACGCGCGTACGTGCCTGATGCATATCGGAACCATTCCGGGCTCAAACCGCGCCTGGGAAAGTCACAATAAAAGGACATTTTAAGCTTTTAAGATTGTCGATAGTGGAAAATCAATTGAATCCTACTAATATTACAAATGCGAAAGTTTTTGAGTATGTCAGGATGTCAGTATGGATGTTTGTTACTCGTTCACGCAAAAACTACTGAACCGATTACGATGAAATTTGGTATGTATGTAGCTGAAGACCCAGTATAACATATAGGTAGGCTACTTTTTATTCTGGAGTTCCCGCGGGATTGATAGGGTTTTAATGCGGACGAAGTCGCTGGCGGCCTCTATTATAATATAGATGTACATATATGCTGTTATGCAACAAAACAAAGTGAACCTATTATTTAAATATTTATAATGTGTTAGGTACTCTACTAGGAGTCTTTGACAAAAAATTAATTGATTAAGAGATTGATGTACAAATGTTTATTTTATTTTATATTCTTTAGCCGTGTGGTTCCCAGCACCAATATAAAAAGAATAAGACCATTCCATCCCTTTCCCATTGATGTCGTAAAAGGTGACTAGACTTATGAACTTGGGATTCTTCATTTTGACGATAGGCTAGCAACCTGTCACTTTTTCAATCACAATTGTATCATTAAGCCTAACAGCTGAACGTGGCCTATCAGTCTTTCAAGACTGCTGGTTCTGTCTACCTCGCAAGGGATATAGACGTGATTGTAGATTGAATCTATTATTTAATTTTCAGCGTCGACGTTGTATGGTCACCCGAAAATCCTATGCATACATACATACATACATATGGTCACGCCTATATCCCTTGCAGGGTAGACAGAGTCAACAGGCTTGAAAAGACTGAATGGTCACGTACAGCTATTTGGCTTAAGTATAGAATTGCGATTCAAATAGTGACAGGTTGCTAACCCATCGCCTTAAAAAAGAACCCCAAGTTTGTAAGCCTATCCCTTAGTCGCCTTATACGTCATCCACGGAAAAGAGATGGAGTGGTCCTATTCTTTTTTTGTATTGGTGCCAGGAACCACACGGCACAAAACAACTCCTATGCATTCAGATTTGTTCCAATGACCGCTTATTAAATTTTCTCGATTAGTTTGATCTTGAGGTGACGGACAATCTCGTGAGGAAACTTATGTATTTAGGAAACTAAATGTGCACTAAATTAAGATTCAATAAGTTACGTTCCCCTGCAAAAGTGGATGCCAGACAAGGATCGCTGAGTCATAAAAAATTCCGAGCGCTTTCCACATCCAATCTGAAATCAAAAGAAACCTTATAATTGAGAATAATCAGCTTCATATCTATTATACCTACGTAATGTTTGTTCAAAATTTCGTTGTTACCAACAACAACAATTTACATACAAATTCGGGAATTATCCTCAGCTCCCGAAATTATCAACTCCCGGCCAAATGCGATATAATTATCTTCCATTAACCCAAATTTCATAATTACAACACGGTTTTAAAATAAAATATAAGTTTTATTTTATTTTATAAATATGTACCTACTGCAATTTTTTTCCATATCAGTCATATTTTGTATATATCTGAGAGGTAATAATCCCCGCGTTTCCCCTTTATATCGTAAGAAAAAATAAATAACGCATGCGCGACGACGTTTTTATCGCGCGATAAACTATTAACTACTACGAGCTTGCATGAAGAGAGTTATGAATGTGGATGAAGCGAAGGAAGTATGCAGAGATCAGTGGAAAGAGGTAGTCTCTGCCTACCCCTCCGGGAAAGAGGCGTGATTTTATGTAGGTATGTATAAACTATCGCTGTCCCGTTTCACAGCATAATAAAATAATGTCATCATAAAAAATGTCGTAAAAGGCGACTAAGGGATAGGCTTATAAACTTGTGATTCTTTCTGTAAGCGACAGACTAGCAAACTGTCACTATTTGAATCTCAATTCTATCATTAAGCCAAACAGCTAAACGTGGCCTATCAGTCTTTTAAGACTGTTCGCTCTGTCTACCCCGCATGGGATATAGACGTGATTGTATGTATGTTTAGTAATACTTATATTTAAAAGGAGAAAAGTAAGTTACTGACCTCTTTATAGTTAAACCATTAAACCATTTGCTACGAAATTAGTTTGGATAATGAAAAGGACTTTTTACGCAGACGTAGCCACGGGCGAAACCTAGTAATTTATTGAAAAAATGCACGCCTTAACAAATTTTAGAAAGAAATCGGGCTTCGGAATAGGTTAGAACAAAAAGTTTCAAAACAATGCCATAAAAATTTACAAAGAAATTTTTAACTTCTTCCACAAATGATAATAATGGGATACGAAAATTTATTTCCAAATATTATGTTTCACTGAGTTTTTCGAATAAAACGAGCAGTGCTGTATTATTTTCTCTTTGAGAATCGATTCCATTCTGTTAAAATATTAGGTTGGCACTCCATAGCTTTGCTAGATAAAAGGCAACTTTCTCTGTGAAGGTTCATTTATACTATAAAATAATAGTTTTTTTAATGGTAGAAAATAATTGTTAATAATAGCACATAAAAACACACACAATCACGTCTTTATTACGGAATAAACAGAACCACAAGGCAAGAACGTTTATCGAGTCACTTTAACTGATTAGCTGTGTTAAGATTATGACGAAATTGCTACCTCATTGCATAAAGAAGAAATGCTTATATGTTATAAGTATTCCTAGGTTTGTTCAAGAGAAGAGAAATAACTACCACTTACCTTTTATATTTTTCTTCGCTATCAAATCTAAATATTTATAAGATGGAAGTGAATGACTGACTGACATATCAACACACAGCCCAAACCGTTTGGTCTAAAGACTTGAAATTTGGCGTGTAGGTTCTTTATAATGGTCAAGGGGTGCACTAAGTGAGGATTTCCCGAAATTCCCGCGGGCACGGGAATTATGGTATTTTTCGTTTTATGTGGGCGAATCGCGAGCATCCTCTAGTCAAAGTTAAAAAATAAATATGACTATTTTTGAAAAAAGAATTGTTACTTTTTACTTTACAAATGTTATAGTTGTAATGAGATACATAGCAATACCGCTCATAGAAGTGGATGCACACCTTTAAATAACATATATTGTTCGTTACCTACATATTCCTCAATATTCGCATTGATGTTCATATCATGATTTTCTGTCAGATATACATGTTTGTGAATCATGTTGAAGTTCAGAGTTCCACATACAAAGTTATAATTACTATGTAATTTGTTAGAAGATAAATGTTTATGGGACATTGAAATTACCTGCATTATATTAACGTCTTTAATATGATCCAAAGTGTAATTCGGAGACTAAAAGATTATTATTTAACTAATGATCTTCTGATTCGACTCGGTGTACCTCTTAAGAAAAAAAGCGCGATAAATCTATATCTATACTAATATTTTAAAGCTGAAGAGTTTGTTTGTTTGTTTGAACGTGTTAATCTCAGGAACTTCTGGTTCGAATTGAACAATTCTTTTTGTGTTGAATATACCATTTATCGAGGAAGGCTTTAGGCTATATAACATCACGCTGCAACTATTAGAAGCGAAGGAATAATGGAAAATATGATAAAAACGGGGTAAATTATTAATCCTTGAGGGCTTCAATGATGCCCAAAATAACTATTCCACTCGGACGAAGTCGCGGGCACAGCTGGTGTGTGATACAACTAAACCTATGCCAATATGAGAAAGACCAGTCATCATTATTTCTGTTCATGTTTCTGTAACATGACATTAATTTGAGATCTGTTCCAAATGTAGAACAACAGTTATCGTTTCACAATATACTCGTAGGTGCAGGCGTTCACACATTACATCGATACGATGCCAAATGTCACGTTAACTTCACTTATTATTAAAAGTGGCCGTGGCCGTTGGGCCGTGTGGTTCCCGGCACAAATACAAAACAAAAAAGAATAAGACCACTCCGTCTCTTTCCCATGGATGTCTTAAAAGGCGACTAAGGGATAGGCTCATAAAATTGCGATCCTTTTTTTAGGCGATGGGCTAGCAACCTGTCACTATTTGGATCTCAATTCCATTATTAACTGCTGCTGCAGCCGAACGTGGCCATTCAGTCTTTTCGAGACAATTGGCTCTGTCTTCCCCGTAAGAGATATAGACGTGACTATATCTATGTATGTATGTTATTAAAAGGTTATTTCACTTCATTACAAGTTTAGGCTATCACCGAGTCAAAGAGGAGGGGGCGACCACAGACCACGTAGTGGAGAACCGTAGCTTAGGAAAAGGAGATAAAGGAACCACAAAGATCAACTGTCTTTACTGATTACGATGAGGGCCGACCCCAAATAGGTAACAGGCAAAACAAACAAAGAAGAAGAAAATCTCACATATTAAAAAATATATATAATAATAGATCTCATACATTACAAAACAATAGTACAGTACAAAGGCGGGCTTATCCCTAAGTGAGATCTCTTCCCGCCAACCTGACCACCAAAGGATCGCATTCAAAATTGAGGCAAGGGTAAACAATAGTCCATTTAATATTATTTGCTAATCGCCCTACGACCCAAGCATGCTTCTTTATCTTCATCCAGATTTATAACTATTATTATGCAAGCACGTAGATTTAGGGTACTCTTGATCTGAACTTTCGCCAGGCCCTCTAAGATTTGGTTCAGATACTAACTTCTATTTGTTTTTAGAGTAACTTCTTCATTTTTGGCAGAACAAATATATTTCTTTATCGTTGACGAAAAGGAGATAGACTAAACTTGCCATTATTATTATTAAAAACCTGAACGAACGCCAGTCGTACAATGAGGGTTTAAAAAAAGAAATTAACGAATCAGAGATCGGATCGGCGTCGGGTGAGTACAACGTGTGAAGACCCTTACAGTAAGGCGGGTCATTGTCCCAATGCACAATGACTTTCCGGCAGGCGAAGCCTAATGAAAGCCTAGACCAATCCGAACCGTATCTATTGGTATTTCGAAAGGAACGTCCGGGCCAATGGCTCCAGTTAAATTGAACCCGGTCGCATGGCGTTTGGACCCGGGCTACTAACGAGGTTTGAGAACTGCCTAGTTAAAGCTGGCTTGGGATTGAAGATCTTTTGACAATAGCAGCTCTTGCTTTAGAAATTCTGCATGTATGTGCACTGAAAAGGTGAAGATGAAATCGTCGAATTCCAACGAGAACGGTTGTTTTTACCACTAGATGAATAACGGTTAGCTTTAAAACTAATGTAGTTACTTAAGTTGGATACGCTAGGTAAACGACAATGCATTTAAAGGCACCGGTTCAAATCCTATTTCCCCCTTGGCCATGTAACAATGACTATTCCCGAAGTTATGTGCATTAGTTTAAATACTAACTGAATACTAACTTTACTTACATGGATCTCCATGTAAGAGCATCAGTTAGTATTAATCAGTTGGAAAAAGAATAGGACCTCTCCGTCTGGAGTCCTATTCTTTTTTCTATTGGTGCCGGGAACCACACGGCACTATTTTCTTACCATGTTTTAATGGAAGCATCCATAATCTTAACGTTTTAATTAGACCAAAACTAATTTTCAAAGCGGCTGGCATTGATAAATATCTACACGCATTCGGCATATTGAAATATTCCGAGCATAACGTAATACAGAGATGATGGATGAATAATTTCAGGACTGAATTCCACACCGCAAACCGATGCTGTAGGCCCACGGATTATAATGTAAAATCTACATTCGAAGTTTACTCAACTGGTAATAGTTTTAACCCATTGAAATATAGCAGTTGCCCATCGGCGCGACTTGTGTTTACAATAAACCTTGAAAACCCAATCTAAGAAAATATGGCCGACATAATGCTTGAGCATAATAATAAAAAAAAACCCATTGAAATATAAAGACGAGGAGGTAAATTTCAATTTAAATATTCGTGTGATGTAGGTAGGTACTGAATGAATGACTGATTGAATGAATGAAATATTAACGTATCTACTGCTCAAACTACTGGCTCTAAAAAGTTGAAATTAAGTTAATGCGGTCTAGGTGTGAATACACTAAGAACGAATATCCCAGAATTTTCGCGGGAAAAGAAATAAACTTGATAAATTAGAACTTGAACAAGTATCTAAAACATTGATATTGATTTTTTATCTATATAATCGTTGTTGTGCCGTGTGGTTCCCGGAACCAATAGATACAAAAATAGGATCACTCCATCCCTTTCCCATGGATGTCATAAAATTCGATTAAGGTCTATGCCTAAGGAGAATCCTTAGTTTATAAGCCTATGCTTATAAAATAAGGATTCTCCATTAAGTCGATGGGCTAACAACCTGTCACTATTTGAATCTCAATTCTTTTATCAAGCCTGACAGCTGAACGTGGCCTGTCAGTATTTCAAGGCGGCTCTGTATACCCCGCAAGGGAAAAAGACGTGATTATATGACATGAACATATAAATGAATATCGAAGCCACTTACAATGACTAAAAGATAAAACATATTTCACCGAACATTTTCAATACAGATAGAACTCTTAAATGCCCTGAGGTAGCCCGGTACATCTTGGGAATCGTGAAGACACCGGTTTGCGCTAAGATGCAGTAAAGCCACTATTACGACCGGTGCATTTTTAATACAACCATTCTATAAATATTGATACTGTTGCGCTCCACTTTAGTGCTTGATGCTGTTAAGGAGGTGTTTAACGGCATTTTCGCGGGAATCGAATATTATCTAGAAAAGGAACCTATATAAAAGAGTTTGTTTGTTTGTAATATCTTTATTGCATAGAAATTTAAAGAGTAAAAAAGAGTATTTAAAAAGATGTAGTTCTGTCTACGTGGAGTACCTGAAACCGACGAGCTTGCATGAAGAGAGATATGAATGTGGATGAAGCGAAAGAAGTAGGCAGGGATCGTGGCAAGTGGAAAGATGTGATCTCTGTCTACCCCTCCGGGAAAGAGGCATGATTTATGTATGTATGTACGTGATTTTTTATATGTTTCTTAGAGAAAGTTATGATATGAGCGTTGGAAAGGGAAGGCTTAGACGAACGTACTTTAACAAATCGAGGATATTTTTACTAACCGCCTTAAAAAAAGTGGTTATCAATTTGACCTGTTTATATATATGTACCTCGCGTTTCGGTGAACCGATTTTGATGTTTTCAGGGAAAGTTTGTTTACACTTAGGAAAAGGTTTTGGAAATTTAACCGATTTCAGAAGAGAAGGATATCGATTTGAGACGGTCCCCTTTTTACAAAAGTTACGATGAAATGTCTACGGTCTAGGGTACCTTGAATCGACATGCTTCCATGAAAATATTGTAGTGGAACAAGTACGCAGCGATAGAAATGGAAACAATATTTAGTATCCGGCAAAAAACGTGATCAAATGCATATAAATACTTACTTATTCCTTTGTACCTATATCAAAGTTTTGTAAAACCCGCAAAATAACAATCGCACGTCTCATAATCTTTGCCTTCGGTTGGAAAATAAAAACTTATGGTCCTTTCTTTCCACAAACGAGTATTCGGTTTCCTAGTCTTCTAAAGGACAAAAGAGATAACAAATAAAGCGACAATGGCCCGACAATAGGGAGGAAACGCCTCAGGCTCTGTTGCCATGGTAACTGGCGGAGACCGCGGCGGCCCTCCGCGCGACCTTCAAAGCAAATTATAGTGTAAACAGACAGGAGTACAGTTTATTTTAAAAATTACGCCCGTCACATACCTGGGCACTAAAAAGTTCGTATGGCGCGAAAATATTTGAAAGTTCGAGCCAATCAGAGCGCGCTATTTGAATTCACGAACTGTCCGCTATTACGAACGAGATAGCTGTAGGTATATATATTTTGTTTTTCGATTTTATGTTTAATGTTACTTGTAATAAGTTGTTATTTTTATTGAGTTGGAATTCTATTTGATTCGACGGTACGCTGTGCTGTTCTCCGCTGTCGAATATTACTAAGGCAGCATATAAAAGTACATATAGGACCACTCCATCTCTTTGCAACGTATGTAAATAGATAAATAAATAATAAATATATACGGGACAAATTACACTTTATTTTCAAAATTGGACACAAGATATCACTTATTGACGACACATCACTTAAATCTAATTTTATTACCTACTACCGCTTCCAAAGCGCATGTGCATGCGCAAGAAGCGGCGGAAAAAAGATCTATCACTGACATCGGTCAGTCATTTTTTTATTATAAGTATGTATAGATATGGATTAATATAAATAAGTAAGTACCTACTTAGTTGCTAAAAATAAAAGTTAATTTTGTCAAAACTCAGACTTCATTTTCAAGTTACAGAATACGTCCGACCCTTCTCATCATAAAGAAGAAGTTTCGCGACACCAAAAACTTGCAACTTTGAACCGTCCCAGAAGATTTACAAAGGGCAATGCTGATGTCCCTTCGAGTCTAATTCATTTACAACTTTCGACCTATTATACCTACCTACGCAAGACAGGAAAATATTAATACATAACTGATATTAATATTGTTTACAGCTGGTGTTTGTTTGTGCCGTGTGGTTCCCGGCAATAGGAAAAAAGAATAGGACGACTCCATCTCTGTCCCATGGATGTCGTAAAAGGCGACTAAGGGGTAGGCTAATCAACTTGGGATTCTTCTTTTGGGCGACAGGCTAGCAACCTGTCACTATTTGAATTTCAATTCTATCTTAAAGCCAAATAGCTGAACGTGACCTATCAGTCTTTTCAAGGTTGTTGGCTCTGTCTGCCCCGCATGGGATAAAGACGTGATTATATAGACATGATTATATGATTGCAGCTTTTACATACATACATTAAGTCCGTCATCCCTTGCTGGGTTGACAGAGCCAAATGACTGAAAGGCGACGCGACGTTCAGCTGTATGGCTTCATGATGAAATTGTGATTCAAATAGTGACAGGTTGCTAGCCGATCGCCTACAAGAGGAATGTAGTTAGTTCCATGTTTATAAGCCTATCTCATTATGATCATGAGAAGGCTCTCAAGGTTTCAAGGCACTGTACACAAGGCAAGTACACTCACTTTCTAGACAATAGGTCAATTAAAATAACACAACATATAATTTACATGGAAATGAAACTTCGTATCTTCCGATAACAGACATCACAATTTAAGGCCCACTTTCCTATGAAATTTGTAAATGCAATGACATTTATAATATACCCTAGACATCGTATTGTCATTGTCAATAGACCGCGTTGATTTTCGCCATTTTTTATATTTTAGTGCCATTTTGTTAGTCATTCCGCTTCTAAACATTTGAACATACATTTTTTAAGAAAATACACGCACATACTCGTATGATAAAATAAATATTTTTTTACAATTCACACGATATTCATAGTTATAACACGACGTGTATTTCCATCAAATGTAAAATTATGTTGTAATGTCAATTTCTGTTTGTATGCCCTGGAAGGTTCTGAAACTTGACTTCGACAAATGTTTCTGTGCCGGATGAGCAGCCGACAGAATGGTTCGTTGAAAGCCTGGGGGAGCGTATAAAACATACATAAAATAATGGATTTAAGGCCTAGACGAACGTACCTTGATCAAATCGGAGACGTTCTGACAAAAGGTAAGGTTAAGAGTACCCGAAACCGATGAGCTTGCGTGAAGAGAGTTATGAATGTGGATAACGCGAAAGATGCAGGCGCAAGGATCCACGCAGGGATCTTGGCAAATGGAAAGATGTAGTCTGTCTACCCTTCTGGGAAAGAAGAGTGATTTATGCATGTATGACGACAGAGACTCATCTTACCACTTGCCAAGACGCAATGATGATGATATTTCGTTCGCTTCAAATGGAAGCGGAAAATCTTCAATTTCACTCCAGCGTACTCGTCTTAAAAGTCAATGTAACCTAACATTAAATTGTGTGAAGACGATAACTAATGTTGGACATGGCCGTATCTTGAAAAGGGGCCGACATTTGTATCGTGCCAGTATCACACTGACACAAAATACATTGTCAAGTTTGTTCAACTAGCAACCCGCCCTGGGTTCCCGCGGTAAAGGAAATGTGAAAGGAAATTTCCTTTTTTTTGACTTAAGAACTACAATATGAATTGAAAGATGCAAAATACGAGGGCTTTATGTTTTATATAAGTTCTTGGAGGCAATTAGTATTTGCTGTAGCGGCAACGGAAATACATATATAATTTGTAAAAATTTCAGCTTTCTAACTATAACGGTTTATGAGATACAGCCTGATGACAGACGGACGGAGGACCACACATACAGACTTAGTACCTTCTACCTTTTAGGTACAGAACCCTAGAAATACAAAAAAGAACCAAGTCTTAGTACACCCACCTACAAATCAACAAAACCGTTTACAGAGATTACGAGCTAATTACCCCTATAGCGCAACAAAGGTTATTTTAAAACTAATTTATATCCAAAAAATTACTGTGTGGTTCTCGGCACCAATACAAAAAAGAATAGGACCACTCCATCTCTTTCCCATGAATATTGTAAAAGGCGACTAAGGGATAGGCTTATGAAATTGCGATCCCTTTTTTAGGCAATGGGCTAGCAACCTGTCAATATTTGGATCTCAACTCTATCTTAAAGCCAAATACATAGCTGTACGTGGCCATTTAATCTTTTTAAGACTATTGGTTCTGTCTGCCCCGCAAGGGATATAGACTGTGACCCAATCCAAACAACCTTTAAACCCTTAATATCTCTACCCATATTCAGTTATTCACCCACTTGGGCGCAAACAACCCGGTTCCCTTATCAACCCAATCAGGCTCATTTGGATCAAAGAAAACATTTTAATTAAAGCAAAACAGACTTGTCGTATCCGATAACATCCAAGATTGGTCTTGTTGGACGGAGGTGCGATACAAATGGAATTACCCTATGAAATAACTATGTTAAGATTGGTTCAATGTCATTGGCGGTCGCTATGTTCTTCATGAGCTTTCGCTTTCGAAAGACCGTGTGGTTCCCGGCACCAATATAAAAAAGAATAGGACCACTCCATCTAATTTCCAGTGGATGTCGTAAGAGGCGAGTATGGGTAGGCTTTTAAACTTGCGATTCTTATTTTAGGCGATGGGCTAGCAACCTGTCACTATTTGAATCTCAATTTCATAATAAGGCCATACAGCTGAACGTGGTCTTTCAGTCTAGTCAGGACTGTTGGCTCTATATACTCCGAAAGGCATACAGACGTCACTATATGTATGTTTAAATGTATGCACATGTAGGTACATACATATAATCACGTCCATATCCCTTTCGGGGTTACCAGCCCATCGTCTACAAGAGAAACCCCAAGTTTATAAACGTATACCTTAGTCGCCTTTTACGAAAGTTAATGGGAAAGATATGGACTGGTTCTATTCTTATTTCTAGTTTTGACAGTAAGTAGATACTTGACCTTGTTCCAACTATTTTCATTCACGCATCGCCTATAATTTGGAAAAATACTATTTGCGCCGATTCTGTAAAGCAGAGGCCGTCTTATCGTTATTCTATTTGGTTCTCGCTCCAAGGCGCGACGATATAGACATTGCTTAGAGGTTGGCAAAGTTAGAAAGTTCTGTCACAAGGACATTCAAGGGCGTGTACCTACGAGAAAAGGGGAAGTCCCCCATAAGTACATTTTGTTTGCTGTATTCACAATAGGAATATTTGAGACTTATGCGTGTTCTTAAATGTTTAGCGCAAATAGTAAGGAGTATTTAACACAAAAATGGTCATTCCAGGCTCCAGGGAGATGTGAATGGAAACAGGGTTTACGCTAGGAGTTGGTAAAGGATAATTTTCAAAGTTCATAGTATAACTTACGTGTTAAATATATATAAGGGACAATTACACAGATTGAGTTAGCCTCGAAGTAAGTTCGAGACTTGTGTTACGAGATACTAACTCAACGATAGGTACTATATTTTATATCTAATAAATACTTATATAGATAAACATCCAAGACCCAGGCCAATCAGAAAAAGGTCTTTTCTCATCATGCCCTGGCCGGGATTCGAACCCGGGACCTCCGGTGTTACAGACAAGCGTACTACCGCTGCGCCACAGAGGCCGTCAAAACTTATATATTTTAAAATATTATCATGTAATGTAATTAATCTGTCCCCCCGTCACAATTTCGGTTAAAATCCCGAATGTTCCTCGATTGACCCAAATTCTTTGATTGCACATTTTCCAGATGAGTGCTTTTACGCCCATTGTCATAACAGCCCATGAGGTCACGTGGATACGATCACTTTTCATGGGAAAACGGTGACGGCATACATACATAATTATGCTCACGTCTGTATCCCCTGCGGGGTAGACAGAGCCAGCAGTCTTGAAAAGACTGAATGGCCACGTTCAGCAGCTATTTAGCTTAGTGATAGAATTGAGATTCGCATAGTGACTGGTTGCTAATCCATCGCCTAAAAATTTGTAAGCCTATCCCTTAGTCGCCTTTTACGTCATCCTAGGGAAAGAGATGGAGTGGTCCTATTCTTTTTTGTATTGGTGCCAGGAACCACACGGCAATCAATAGTAATATTAATTCGAATCATAAAAAAAGAAACTTAGTTACATTTAAACAGTTGCATTGTTCGTCACATTGTCATTAGGAATTCCTGCCTGTGTCGTGACGTCCAATGTTATGAATATAACAGAGTATAATCAAAAGCTAGGTTTTTTAAATTCACATAAAAAGCATCTGACATTATACCGCGCATAAGAATTGAACCTACTCATCTCGTTCACCACGAGCATATCAACAACTTGGCAAAAGCGTTATTATAGTCCCCATTACGACATAGAAACGCGAGCGTGGTATATTTTTCACAATTGTCAGAACACTAATTAACCTGAGAGGCTAACAAGACAACTTCGTTACTACACGCTTGTCGAATTTAAAGTTTTAATTAATCTAATTGAAGTTATACTTATTTATTACATTTAAACTGTTTGGTGATAATCCTGGCAGTTATAATTCACCTTTTAACTACATATTGCATTTATGAAACAATTAAGTGCCGTGTGGTTTTTTTGTATTAGTGCCGGGAAGGCACTAATACAAAAAAGAATAGGACTACTCCATCTCTTCCCCATGGATGTCATAGAAGGCGAATAAGGGATAGGCTTACAAAGATTATGATGGGCTAGTATGCCATGGGCTAGTAGGAACCTGTCACTATTTAGATCTCAATTGTATCATTAAGCCAAATAGCTGAACGTGGCCTATCAGTCTTTTCGAGACTGTTGGCCCTGTCTACCCCACAAGGGATATAGACGTGACCATATGTATGTATGAAACAATTAACTTTGATTTCTTTTTATCGCGCGCAAAACCATCTTTGTCCCGTCTCACGTCATAATGAAAGGCGATAGTTTAGTTACTTAGATAGAAGCCTTGTTTAACCCAGTCCTCCTGCACGAAGGAAATGTATGTTTTTCTAAAGTTAAAGAAATGTTATTATCGCTGTTTTCAGACTGAATACGATTTTAATGTGTGTGTGTGATTTCATGTTTTCGATTCAATTTTGAGCCGTTTCAGTAAGATTTCGTGTCAAAGTTCTCAGAGGTATGTTTTTTATAATTAATAAATATATTAATTATTACTTAACTAAATAAAAATAACGAAAATTCCCCTAATCTCTGTAAATATAATAAATAGCTTATTAAAAAAGTATCATTTTGCCTTGTCGGTGAGGAATCAAAATATGCTCGGACTAATTTTGGAAAATCTGTTCTTAACTGTAACTTTGTATTTCCTTCGTTAAGCGCCGGCTAGTAAGCCGATGAATTTCCGAGTTACATTTTGTGCAAAACTGAAGGTATCTCATTTCTGAAGTCAGAATTGTAATCAAACTTTTAATTGTATAATCTGAGGAGGAGTTCTACTTACCTACGATAATAATTTATTAAATTTTCTGCCAACCTCAAGATAATTAAAGCAAAATTTCAGAAATAATTTTCCTTAAAGGTACTGTTAATTTGTTTTAAAAAATATTCTAAGTATACAATACAAATATGATGTAAATAACATACATACATAAGAATGGCCACGTTCAGCTATTTGGTTAAATGATAGAACCGAGATTCAAATAGTGACAGGTTGCTAACCCATCGCCTAAAAGAAGAGTCCCAAGTTTATAAGCCTATCCCTTAGTCGCCTTTTACGACATCCATGGGAAAGAGATGGAGTGGTCCAATTCTTTATTGTATTGGTACCGGGAACCACACGGCATGGCACGGCACGGCAATAAAATATCAAAGCGATGATCAACCAGAAATGACAAAAACAATACCCTCCTTTCGCGTGTTAGGTTTAAATACATTATATTGAAATAACATCTATTTCGAACATTTATCATTCCTAAAATACACATTTGAACGTACTCCTTACCCAAAGATATCCGATATGTTATGACATATTGCTATTGTTAACATATATTTGAAACCATAAGCGGTGATTAATCTTACGAGGCAATCGTGATAACGCGATCTTATATCATTAAGGGTTTTGTAGCGCAGTGGTTATTGCCTCGGAATCACAAAGGCCCAGGTTCGATATCGAATGGATGGATTATGAGAAAAAAGAATGTTTATTTATTAAACACAAACCCGAATTTGCTTTATGTAATTTGTTTATGATGACAATCATGTCATCATCAACAATTTTTTTTTTTTGATAAATTACACAGGTTGAGTTAGCCTCGAAGTAAGTTCGAGACTTGTGTTACGAGATACTAACTCAACGATACTATATATTATAATTAATACTTATATAGATAAACATCCAAGACCCAGGCCAATCAGAAAAAGTTCTTTTCTCATCATGCCCTGGCCGGGATTCGAACCCGGGACTTCCGGTGTCACAGACAAGCGTACTACCGCTGCGCCACAGAGGCCGTCAAATGATCATCAATTCACCATCAGGTGATCATGACTTAGTACCCTAGTCTCTGTAGCATGGCACGCGCGACGCCATTTTGATCGCGCGAAAATCTTTCGCTGTTTCGCTTTTTATTAAGACGTGAAACGAGACAGCAATAGTTTTTCCCGCGATAAAAACGACAGCGTCGCGCGTGTTATGCGGGTAGTGAGTGAGACGAGTTTATCCACATCCATCCACATACACACTAATAATCCACACTAATAATAAAGATTTTGATTTGTATTTTTGTATGTTTGTGTGGAATAAACTCAAAAACTACTGGTCCGATTTTGATTAAATTTGGCACAGATATAGAATAGACCTTCAAAAGTGACATAGGCGTCAATTTGTTTTGAAATAAATTTATTTCAAAACATATAACACAAAAATATGTCCACCCGTGCGAAGCCGGGGCGGGCCGCTAGTTCGTTATAAACAAAAAATACTATTTCGATGTAATTTGGCGCAGACTTAAAACATATGTTCATTATCTAACATAGCGTACTGGAATTTCGATAACAAGATGCGTTTAATTTTTAAAGAATGGATGAATTAAACAGTAAACTCTCCCTATAGAATACATTGGCCAAATAAAACAGAATTATGTTAATGAGTAATGGACCGAAAATCCTTACAGTGATGGGTAAGGACACCCGGGTATTTCGTCAATTTCCCAAATCTCCCCTAATTGGACGGCCGGCGCATTCCCGATTGGCCCCAACCTTGGAATCGGGGAGACGTTCCAAGAACTGGATTTAATCAATTAAGTAAGAAATGAATAAGTTGGCTCTTTCTTTTTTTTGGATTATTTAACCCACTTTACAAAAGGGATTCTCAATTCTATTTTACATACATACATACATATGGTCACGTCTATATCCCTTGCGTGGTAGACAGAGCCTCTTGGAAAGAATGAATGGCCACGTTCAGCTATTTGGCTTAAAGATATAATTGAGATTAAAATAGTGACAGGTTGTTAGCCCGTCGCCTAAAAAAGAATCCCAAGTTTGTAAGCCTTTCCCTTAGTCGCCTTTAACGACATCCATGAGAAAGTGATGGTGAGTTCCTATTCTTTTTAAAATTCGTGCCGGTAACCATTTTGGATAGGGAAATATAAAAATTTTTGGATACATATTAAAATTATTATTGGATACTAAACTGTTTGTCTATAAAATTTATAGCATAACGATAAGTCGTCACATTACAAATACAACATCCAGTTTCATAACAATAATAAATTCCCAAGACGCATTACAGTCAAGCGAGAGAATCACTCGAGAGTTATCAAAATAACGAGGCGATTTTAATATCGATAAACAAAGTCGAAGTATCGATAAAAATCTGAGGACACTCCGCCGAAATGGGCCGAGTGGAGAATTTAATTTTGCAGCTTTATTACGTCGATAAAGGAAGGGTTCGCCTTATTTGTTCTTCTTGTAAATTCCTTTTCTAAATAGACCTGCTCAGAAGTAATGCTAATGGACGTTCCAATAATCCACTCAACGAGGTCTTCACAGCGGCGCTGCCTATGTAAAAAAAAACTACATAAATACATGTATGGCTTTATCCATTACGGGGAAGACATAGTCAACAATCTCGATAAGACTTGAAGGCGGTTCAGCTGTATGTAATAAAAATCTAATTGTTTCGAAATCTAGTCTTGTCAAGATTTTAATATGGTACAACAGGTATCAAAACGTGCCTTTATGAGTATTTTAGCGGATGTATTATAGTCTTACACTTCAGAAATGTCTACGGATTGATCTTATCTAAGTAGGTACCTATATTAATAGAAAATACAGCTTATTATTATCATACGGTGCCAATAACAAAAAATAGGACTTATCCATCTCCTTCTCATTAATCGTAAAAGGGATAGATGCATGCATTTATGCATGCTAGCCCATCACCGAAAAGAGGAATCCCAAATAAGCCTATCCCATAGTCGCCTTTTACGAAATCCGTGGGAAAGAGATGTAGTGGTCCTATTCTTTTTTGTAATGGTGCCGGACTGGGGGCTAGCAACCTGTCACTATTTGAATCTCAATTCTATCTTTAAGCCAACCAGCTGAACGTGTCCTATCAGTATTTTCAAGACTGTCGGCTCTGTCTACCCCGCAATAAATATAGACGTGATTTTATGTTTGTGTGTATTATTTATATATCGATTTTTGACTGATTTTAATCAAACTTAAATTATATCATTCATTTCTCGCATCGGTGGATCGAAAATACCAAAATGGTCCATCCGTACATATCAGATAATTGCTTTCTGAGGTTTTAACGCGTTAATATTTAATGGCAGAAAATTATTCGCTTAAAAGAGCGTACTGCGTTAAAATTAACACTATTATTTAAGGTTAGTTTACACTCGCAACTACGCGTAAATTAAAAAAATACGTAAAAATCCATTCCGGGGGAATTTTAGGAAATCTTCTCGATTCGCGCAGATTTCATTTTTAATTTTTAAATGAATTTATGAAAAAATGTCACGAAAATTAATACAAATATATAAAAAAAATTTATGCTGATATTAATTTATCAACGAATTTATTTAAAGATGTCACGGAAAGTGAAACAGAATTTTTATTTCTAAACTATGTTAGTCACTAAAATTATATTAAGTAAGTAAATTATGTATATGTAAAGAATGCATAGACAGTTATATTTTGATGACAGAAACAGCGAATGAAAGAGAAAGGAAGAATTATATTAACTGAGCAAACCATAATATAATATATCCTACTAATATTATAAATGCGAAAGTTTGTGAGTATGTCTGTATGGATGTTTGTTTCTCTTTCACGCAAAAACTACTGAACCGATTACGATGAAATTTGGTATGTAGGTAGCTGAAGACCCAGAATAACATATAGGCTACTTTTTATCCCGGAGTTCCCTCGGGATTGATAGGGTTTCCTTGCGGACGAAGTCGCGGGCGGCCTCTAGTATGATATACAAAATGCCTAAGGGTGGCTTGTTAAATTATGAGGGTACTGGTAATGATATTAGTAATTTAAACTTAATGCGTGTAGTAAAATATATTACAAATTCGATTAATTTGATATGAGAATAACCGTTGAATTATAATTAAAAAAGCGAAGACATTATATGTATATACATATATATACATATAATCATGCCTTCATTCCTTATGGGGAAGCCAGAGCCAACAGTTTTACATATCATTTCCTGTGACCCAAACACAGAGGTGTGACGTGAGCAGATGAAATCTGTATATGGGGGGTCATTTTTGGGGGGGAAGGGGAGAATTAAAAAAAATTCTGAAAACTGCATCGTGTGGCATATCAAATGAATGTGGTCTTGTTGAGGAGATCTTAAATATGTATTTTTTTGTAATTTTAAAATAAATAGTTACCAAGTTATTCAAGAAAATAGACGAAAATTGACCATTCCCTCCCCCTCTATCTCCGAAACTACTGAACCTAAAATTTTGAAAAAAATACAGAAATTAGTTTTCTCCTTATAGATTATAGGAAAACCTATAAGAAGTCCATGATATTAAAATAACATGGTAAATCACTCAATATTGTCCGTACCAACTTACATTTGCAGGTGGAATGTGTGGGAGAACATATTTTTAGTTACCACAAACAAATTTTGGTCAGATTTGAAAAAACATGATAGGCAACATCGTACGGAACCCTCTTCACGCGAGTTCAACTCGCACTTGTTAATTTTTTTTTATATTTAAATGAAATAAATCGAACATTAACTGGGATTATTAAGCACTCTCGAATTATTTCCACTTCATTTAATTCAATCTATTTGCAATAAATTTTATATGAATGATCACTGAACTATAAACTTATAATAAACTAGCTCTTACCTGCAGCGTCGACTGCGCGAAAAAAGCGCCACCGATCAATATGATTTTCGCTTTCAAATAAGTACATACATTGTAACTAGTTTGAAAGAATTTTTCGTACTCACTGGTCTTTCGTAAAAACGTTTCATTCACTAATGAATGTTTTTATTTTTCCATGCATTTGGCATTCAGATATGGTATTCAGACGTTTCCAGCGTTAACGTGTAAGCGAGATTCATTACTTCTAAACATACTATTGATATGTTACATGTATATTTTATTTCGATTCATTGAGTCATGACATGACGAGACAGATAAAAATATATTTATTATACCGTAGTCAATTTATATTATTTAAATCTCAATTCCATCACTAAGCCATACGGCTTAACGTTGCCTTTCAGTCTTCATGAGACTGTTGGCCCTTTGAGTTTGAAAGACGTGTTGTTCTATCATGGAACAGTACCAGTACTAGTGTCAACGAACAATTATTTGGTACCTGGATATTTCTGAACTACACCTTGATACATTAAAGCCATACAAATAAGGTTCATGACGCGAACAAGAAACTCAGGTGTGACGTCACACTTAAGTAGCGTTTTGTAAGAGGCAATATGGACTCGTCCAAATATATACTAATACATATATACACATACATACTAGTAACCCATTCAAGACTCGAAAAAGAAGTTATTAAGTTTATTTTTAAAGGATATTATAAGAAGGGGACAATTTAATAAGAAGTTTTAGTTATTTCTAAATACGTGCACCCATTATAATGTTTTTGTCCTTTAGACAATTCTCACGACTTCCATATGGATAATGGAGATATAAATGAAAGTATATCTTTTCCACCAAAATATATACAATCGATTAACAGCGTGAAAACTGAGTTACGCTTTACTCATATATACGATGGAATCATAAATTTCTAATCCTTTTAAATGGTAAATGGTGATACATATCACATTGGTACGGAAAAAACACATTCACAATGGAACCGGTTATTTCATGTTTGTTAATTCGTTTCATGTTTTATTCAATCCGATAGTGAAAAAAATGTGATTTATTTTGTTGAGACGGTATTATTGATGATTTGATTGAATCAAAATGGAGTCTGACTGGAAAGAATAGAAAACTTAACGCATGGATGTGTTCACGAAGAAAGTAATACCCATTACCGAACTCCTCACTTATTTTTTTTTAATTATTTTATTTACGAAGTGTCGTGTGGTTCCCGGCACCAATATTAAAAAAGAATAAGACTACTCCATCTCTTTCCTATGGATGTCGTAAAAGGCGACTAAGGAATAGACTTAAAATTGGGATTCTTATTTAAGGCGGTGGGCTAGCAACCTGTCCGTATATGAATCTTAATTCCATTGTTAAGCCAAACAGCTGAACGTGGCCATTCTTATGTATGTATGTTATTTACTTTTTTTTATTTTACGTTCAGCTTACTGTTAGAATTGAGGTTCATATAAAGTGACAGGTTGCTAGCCCGTCGCCTAAATGAAGAATCCCAAGTTGAAAGGCTTTCTCTTAATCGCCTTTTACGACATCCATGAGACAGAGATGGATTTGTACTATTTTTTTTTCTATTGATGCCGGGAACCACACGGCATTCGGCATTAATTTCATACACAAAATAATCTAGATCAGCAATAATCTAAACAAGATTAGTAAGAAAGAAAACGAACTTTGTAGATTTTAATATTAATGCATTTCGTAACTGACTGTTTGTTGAAAAGGTTATTGTATCATCTTGTACTTATCAATGCCTCGCCAGCTTTTGTTTTAGATGTTCCACTATATCACGAAGAAAACATTCCGTTTTCTTTTCCGCATTCCGGTGAGTGAATGAAAAGATCTTTTCATTCGTTCACTCTTTGTCTAGGTACCCATTCAGTCCGTTCCCGAGGGGGGGAAACTTCATAATTGTATACGAATCCTTAAAACAATAATTTCCACGTCAGCTCAAAGTCCAATTTTCTGCGGTTTTGACAATGCAATTTCTATTCATGAGTGTGGCGGCCCATGCAAGCTGTGACAACGATGTGTTTACATTTGAATACAACTTTATGTGCTTCTGTATAAAGCTTAAATTATCAATTTTCGTATTCCAATGTACGTTGCCGATTTCGTACGAGTGGCATGTTATATAGTTTTTTTTTTTGTTTTTTCGTTGTTTTTCTGTTGACGCGTCGTTTACTCATATTTATTCCGCTACAAATTTATTTTGTATAACTGGTTGATGAGAATGTCAACTTGGAACATGAAGCAGTATTTATGTCAGAAAACTTACGCTGAATGAAACTGTCGCGCTGTTTTTCACTATATGTGTGTGTTGGAAGATGTTAATGTATTTTTTTTCAATATACATACATGTGTATAGTTGCGGCTATATCCCTCGTAGGGTTGACAGAGCCAACAGTCTTAAAAAAACAGGTCACGTTCAGCTGTTTAGTGACTATGTATACATACAAACATATAATCACGTCTATATCCCTTGCGGGGTAGACAGAGCCAACAGTCTTGAAAAGACTGATAGGCCACAATTGAGATTCAAATAGTGACAGGTTGCTAGCCCATCGCCTAAAAGAAGAATCTCAAGTTCATAAGCCTATCCCTTAGTCGCCTTTTACGACATCCATGGGAAAGTGGTGTTAGTGGTCCTATTCTTTTTTCTATTGGTGCCGGGAACCACACGGCATAATGAGTATGTATGTGTGTATGTGTCTAAGTCCCAGGATAATTAATGAAAATTCGTTTCTCATTGACACCCTGACCTCATAAGACATGACAAGTTAATACGTTAGCACATTAATAATAATGTTCCAAACGTTTGTGTATTTATAACGATAACGCAGTTATCCGTGACAGAGTGGGTGTTAGTTAACGTTAACGCGTTACGCAGATTTGCGATAACGGTTATGTTAGTTCCATTCCATTTGAAATATCAACTGTTAAGCTATCGGCCAGATCGATTGCGTACGTGAATATGGATTAATATGTTGTAGGTATTCATTTACATTTGTATCGTTTGTATTAATTAGATCTCGAAATCTATACTAATATTATAAAGCTTAAAAGTTTGTTTGTTTGAACTATTCATCCTTGATAAGGGCTTCAATGATGCCTAAAATAACTATTCCACGCGGACGAAGTCGCGAGCACAGCTAGTTAAATCATACAAGCTGTATTTGTGCCAAAATACACACATATAATCACATCTATATACCTTGCAGGGTAGACAGAGCCAAAAGTCTTGAAAAGACTGAATGGCCACGTTCAGCTATTTGGCTTAATGATAGAATTGAGATTTAAATAGTGACAGGTTGCTAGCCCATCGCCTAAAAAAGAATCCCAAGTTTGTAAGCCTATATATATGATTTAATTTAGCAAAGGAATACCTAAGTTTCCCTAAAAAATGCAGAATCATGGTAAATCTGCAGTAGTAAAGTTAGTCCTTAGTCGTTGTTTACGGCATCCATGGGAAATAAACGGAGAAAACACATGGCACTATCTATAACCAAAGAATGGTTACTCTTACCTCGACCTATTTTAATTTAGTAAATTGATTTAAAACATCCACCTGCCTTAAGACGCTTCATGTTGATTGATATCTTATTTGCTGGTCCCAGGTGCATAAGACTATGGAGGGCCCTCCTGAGACAATATTTTACGTGACAACCGCCCCAGTGGGATCCAATTAAAATAAGACTTAATTACGAGGTATTTATGTCGTGTTTAGCTTCCAGACCAATGTAGTGCCGTATCTTTAAAATATTTATAAGGGACTAGCTTTTACCCGCAGCTTCGCCTACAAATAAAAGAAGGAACAAATTTAGTGCCACCTACAAGGAGGAACAAATTTAGTGCCAACTACAAGAGGGAACAAATTTAGTGCCACCTACAAGGAGGAACAAATTTGGTGCCATTTACAAGAAGGAACACATTTCGCCCCACCTACATGCAGGAACGAATTTAGTACCAACTACAAGAAGGAACAAATTTAGTGCCATTTACAAGAAGGAACAAATTTCGCGCCACCTACATGCAGGAACGAATTTAGTGCCAACTACAAGAAGGAACAAATTTAGTGCCATTAACAAGAGGGAACAAATTTCGTGCCACCTACATGCAGGAACGAATTTAGTGCCAACCACAAGAAGGAACGAATTTAATGTCACCTACAGGAAGGGACAAACTTTGCGCCACGCACAGGAAGGAACAAATTTTGCGTCACCTACAGAAAGGAACTAATTCAGCGTCACCTACAAAGGAATACAGGTTTTTTGCAAATTCCACGGGAACATTAGTTTTTACCTGGATGAAAGGTACCCGATGTCCTTCTCCGGATAGTCAGATGGGAGTCGCTTCGTGTAAAAGCCTGACTCACCCAATCTTGGACCCATGGTCAAAGGCATGCCCCGGGCTCCTCTCCAGAAAGATTGAGGATGCAACCGGGACTAAAGGCCGGAGGTAGAAGACAAGAAATCGTCAAACACAAAGAGCCAGAGACCTCTAGAGAGCTTTCATACTAATAAATACGATTTTCGCTAACAATTGGCGTAAGGGACAAATTCCAGTCAAAGTTTTTCTTAAACTCGCTGATTCATAGCACACGCAGGGTAATAAATAAAACCCTGAATATTCCCTTTTGTTGTGTTCCTGTAAATACTGACAAATCTACTGAACACACGACATAAATTATGGCCATTATGAGTTGTCCTTTAGAAGGAAGATGTAATTTACATCTGTTTTCCTTTAGGGTAAATTTAACCGAAGATAACCGC
Source organism: Amyelois transitella (assembly GCF_032362555.1). Taxonomy (NCBI): domain Eukaryota; kingdom Metazoa; phylum Arthropoda; class Insecta; order Lepidoptera; family Pyralidae; genus Amyelois; species Amyelois transitella. Next base: position 11,889,514 of record NC_083506.1, read on the forward strand.
TTGCATTAAAATATTTATAGTAGGAGCGATGATTCGGCTCGACCGCCACCAAAGGGAAGATATTCCACCAGACTAGGTGTTATTCGTGAGAAACCGTGGCTCCGACGATGTTGAGTCGGAGGTTATATGTACATATATGTGCTCCAATCCGTGAAATCTTTGCTTGCGCGATTGAGACTTTTCGTTGTTTTTACCGATAGCGTCGCGTGATTTTGTTTTTGTGACTTGTGGCGTAGACATGTCGCCACATATTGATGAATGCGATGAAAGGTTAAGGCTCTGTCTACTCCTCTGGGTAAAAGGCGTATAATGTGTACACTCAATTGTATTTTATATCGTGGGAAAGTACGTGGTATTGTTTCAAATGTATCAATAGGAATTACAATTATGTCCTTAGCGGGGAAGCTATTTTGTATAAAAAAATCATTATCAACAGCTCAACGCATTTTGTTTTTCGTAACTACACAGATTTATATTTTAACAAATTAGACATTTACGCGTCTCAAATCTAAATACGACGCGTGAGTTTCGGCATTCAACGTTTTCCAAACTTGTGCCGTATGAAAATAATACTTTAGCAAATTGAAACTTGAACGAAAGCGACATAAATTCAAATGTTTACTTAGTGCCGGGTCGCGTGATTGTGCGACTGGGACTCGACAAACGCTCGCTTAAAAGTTTGAGAACGACTGTTCACAAGACGAGGGAAAAATTGTTAAGCATTGGTTGGTAGCAAGTGGAGTTTATTACTCGATTGTGTCGGATTTAAACAGTATTAGGAGTATTTTAGTAAAGCACCTTGACAATGCCGACAAGTGCCGTGTGGTTCCCTGCACTAAAGAATAGGACCACTCCTGTCGTAAAAGACGACTAATCCCTTAGTCTTATATACTTGGGATTCTTCTTTTAGGCGACAGGCTAAAAACATCATTATTTGAATCTCAATTCCTTCCTCGATAAATGGTCTATTCAATGCAAAAAGAATTTTTCAGTTCGAAACAGTAGTTCCTGAGATTAGCGTGTTCGAACAAACAAACTCTTCAGCTTTATAATATTATTATAGATGGTTGAATTAACCTTTATAATCGTTAATCCCCAATTTAAATACTAACGTGACCCGATTTCCGCAGGCACTAGTAAATTAACCACACCTTTTCCCCCGCTCCGTCCATTTTTCAGGCAATAACCGTTTTGGGGGATTTATAAGCAATTGAACCCGGCCTATCACAGGTCCCGGCCGATTTATATGGTTTCAGAAGATTCCATTCTATTATGCCGAGACGTCCCTTGAGATCTGCTAATCGCCGTTTTTATTGTTCTTTGGGAATTAAACTTGAATGATTTGGATTACAGAGTCTATGGCCACATCGCCTTTGATTGGTGTATGGGAGGTGACCAAGATATCTTCATACATACATATAATCACGTATATATCCCTTGCGGGGTAGACAGAGCCAACAGTCTTGAGAACACTGATAGGCCACGTTCAACTATCTGGCTTTAAGATAGAATTGAGATATCTCCTGAACCATGTGCACAATAATAAACTTGGGATTCCTTTTTTAGGCGATGGATTAGCAACTCAATTTTATCATTGAGGCTGAGACCTTTCTGTCTTTGGTGACTGTTGTCTCTGTCTACCCCGCAAGGGATATGGACGTGACTATACATATGTATGTAATAAGGTAACGAATAAACTCACTAACTACTCGAAATGCGTGCACTCGCTCAAACTGCTCTGACGCGCGGTGTGACGACTTTGAACAGTTTCTTGTGTTACAACTACAACTTAGTGCTACTTCCATACTGCGCAGTTTCTAACCTCCTTTAGGTGTACTCGAACCTTCACACTATGTAAGTAAAAGGCCTGAAATCCTTTACCTCGTAAACAGCAAATGAAGAGCTGACAAGTCAGGGACTAACCTTTATACTGTCCATTTACTGCCTTGCAACCCGTAAAATTGTATTAGAGGCCATCTAAGTAGGACAAGCCGTAAAACAACTTTATAGATTCACTTTCAAATAAACGTCAGTAGTTGCGGGTACTGGCGATCGTGGGGACGTGGGAATTTGGGAAGAAAAATAGTTTTGGGATAGATCAGGTTTTTAAAATAATTGATTTAGAAATTTTGTGCTCTGTGGTACCCGGCACCAATACAAAAAAGAATAGGACCAATCTAAGGCTAGGCTATCGAATAGGCTTACTAACTTGGGATTCTTTTTTAGGCGATGGGTTAGCAACCTGTCACTATTTGAATCTCTATTTTATCATTAAGCCAAATAGCTGAACATTCAGTCTTTTCAAGACTGTTGGTTCTGTCTACCCCGCAAGGGATATAGACGTGACCATATGTATGTATAATTTAGAAAGATATATGAGCGATAAATATATTATCTTTCTGTTTAATCCTTAGGGTATCCACACAATCCTACTAACATTATTAATGCGAAAGTTTGTCAGTATGGATGTTTGTTACTCTTTTACGCAAATACTACCTACTGAACCGATGAAATTTGGTATGTAGGTAGCTGAAGGCCCAGAATAACATATAGGCTACTTTTTATCCCGGAAAGAATACGACTGTTGTATTTAAGTATTTTAAGACTGTCGGTTCTGTCTACCCCGCAAGGGTATTAGACGTGATTTCATGTATGTATGTTTAAAAACAGAACTGTAAGACACTAGAATAGATCCCCTGATGCCACACAGCTCTCGTCTAACACGTGCCAACTAAGTTAGTGCGTTAGTGCCTTAGTGCCAGTTGTTATGTGTCAGAAATTGGTTTTAGTACAATCAAAGGTAGTGCCTTATGCGGTTTCCATTGCAAATTGTTACGTATACAGTTCATCTATACTAATATTATAAAGCTGAAGAGTTTGTTTGTTTGAACGCGCTAATCTCAGAAACTACTGGTTCGAATTGAAAAATTATTTTTGCGTTGAATAGACCATTTATCGAGGAAGACTTTGGGCTATAATACATCATGCAACAACTATAAGGAGCAAAGAAATAATGGAATACCTATGTGAAAAAAACGGGGAAAATTATTTATTCTAGAGGGCTTCAATGATGCCCAAAATAACTATTTCACGCGGACGAAGTCACAAGCACAGTTAGTCTAGAATATATCTTAATGGACGAGATTGTCGTCCGATTGCTAAAACTTGAATATTTCATTTTTTTTTATGTCCTCCAGTCCACCTTACTTTAAAATAATCTAAATGTACTTAGAACGGAGAACGTAGGTTTAATGTGAAGGATACTATATGATATTGTCGTTGAAAAAAATGCCGCAGTGTAGTTTAATTGTTATATGTTATTGTATTATTATTACATTCTGTTATATGAAATCTGGCTAGACCTTAGAGTTACATTGGTTTTTTAAGAACCATAGGCCAAGTTCAGCTATTTGGCTTTAAAGATAGAATTGATATTCAAATAGTGACAGGTTGCTAGCCCATCGCCAAAAAAAGAATCCCAAGTTTGTAAGCCTATCCCTTAGTCGTCTTTTACGACATCCATTGGAAAGAGATGGAGTGGTCCTATTTTTTTTAGTATTGGTGCCGGGAACCACACGACATGGTCGTGGGAAGGATGAAAAAAAAGCGGTAGGACGATTGTAATAAACACAGGTAAAGGTATCAAACTACCGAAACAGCTCGTAACTTACGATACGGCAGAGTTGGACGACTCTGCCCCAGTGTAGCCAACCCTAAAGTTTTAAATGTAGATTTATAGATTTTTCGAGATCTCATAGATATTTTTTTATCAGAAATCCAGATATACCGTCAGCTTTAAGTTTAGAGGGGATTTAGGCTACGTCTACCCCGTATCAAATAATAAACAAATGAATCGAATAGATAACTATTTGAAACCGCACAGCTGAACGCGGCCTATTAGTCTTTTGAGACTGTTGGCTCTGTCTACCCTGCAAGGTACAGACGTGTCTAAATGTATGTGTATGTATGTATAGAGTAGATTGGGTCAAAATCTATAGATTTTTGTTTCGAGACACTGATCTCATATTCAGTACAGCGGTCAAAGAACAGTCAACCTTTTTGGTTTTTGTGATAGTGAGGAAAATCCTTTTCCATTAGATTATTTTGTTCCGAGGTTGCTAATAAACTCGGTCGTATCTGTATCACATTGACCACGAGATCAGGAGGAAGAAGAAGAATGATCCAAGCTTATTCCTCTTCTTCCTCCTGGCATCAGTTTTGTCTACATCCTCACCTATCAGAAGGAGCACGGGGTGCGTCTATGATATGATTCTAGACTGAATAAATCACGTTTTTACACCAAGCGACTCCCGTCTGACCTCAGCAATTGTAATTACCTAACAAATATTGAATCATGGTTCCACATCAAGTTGCCTAAATGTCCCTCACACTGTTTTCCCTCCCATTACACACAATACAAACATATTTATATACATATATGATAAATAAATATCTACGGGACAAATTACACAGATTGAGTTAGCCTCGAAGTAAATTGAGAATTGTGTTACGTGATATATACTCAATAATATTACATTTTGTTTATTTATTTAAACGTTATGCACGTAAAATGTACAACAAGTGGACTTATTGCCACTAGGCATTCTCTGCCAGTCGAACCTTTGGACCAAACTGAGATGGATGTACGGTTAGTGCGATAACTATAAAATAAAAAAAATATATAAATATATATATATATAGTATATTACAAATATAAGTATGACTATTTTATAATAAATACTTATATAGATAAACAACCCAAGACCCCAGGCCAATCAGAAAAAATTCTTTCCTCATCATACCCTGGCCGAGATTCGAACCCGTAGCAATACCGTACAATTTTACAGTTTTTCAAAGCTTTTTTACGTTCGGCGTTGGCAACACCGTGTGCCCAACTTCTGTTATTAGATTGTTTTGTTCCTAGGCTGTTAATTAACTCGTTCGCACCTGTAGTTTCAACAATATCAAGTCGTGATCCACGGCTGTTGTAGACAGCTAATAACTTGAGATTCGATATAAATTTCGGATGTAAATTCGACTAACTGGGTCTCGCTTGAGAACGGGAACTGTAATTGAGTTTTGTGGATGTGTGTTTTTATTCATTTGATTGATGTGTTCACTATTTTGTGTTGATTAAATTTCTAGAGGTACAGTGGATCACATAAAAAAGAATACTTTCTTCTAGTTTTTATAAATTAATATATCCCTAGCGGGGCGGACAGAGCCAGCAGTATTGAAAGACTAATAGGCCCCGTTTAACTGTTAGGGTAAATGATAGAATTGAGATTCAAATAGTGACAGGTTGCTAGCCCATCGCCTAAAAAAAGAATCCCAAGTTTATAAGCGTATCCCTAACTCGCCTTTTACGACAACCATAGGAAAGAGATAGAGTGGCGCTATACTATTTTCTATTAGTGCCGGGAACCACACGGCACTGTTGTAAGGTATATAATTTCACTGAACAATATAAGGAAGAATAGCTCCATTGAAAATGACATGATTATTACACCTCAGTACGACGTCGGGGAATTCCCGCTTTCCCTTCCCAGTCACGTCTTCGTCTGGTGAGGTGCGTGATCAGCGGTAGGAACTGTGGGATGGGTATCAAATTAAATTGTGATTAGTTTGTGGCAAGTGAAAATGTAGTCTCTGCCTAGCCCTTTGGGGAAAAATGCGTAATTTTATGCACAGTCCGCGGCTTCTTTCATGGGGATCTTCTTTTATATAAAATTCTCGTGTCACAATGTTCGTTCCCGTACTCTTTCGAAACGGCTTGACCGATTCTCGTGAAATTTTGTAAGCATATTGAGTAGGTCTGAGAATCGGCCAACATCTTTTTTTGTAGCCCTTAGTGATGATAAGGATTGTACACCCTTAACATTTTTTATTAACTAGAAATTACTTAAAACTTTTTTATATGGCAAAACAACGTTTGCCGGGACAGCTAGTATTTATGTAAAAATGTAGGTTTATCAGGAAACAATTGCCGCGTATACATATATGGCGTCCTAAATCCTACTAATATTATAAATGCGAAAGTTTGTGAGTATGTCAATATGAATGTTTGTTACTCTTTCACGCAAAAACTACTGAACCGATTACGATGAAATTTGATATGTAGGTAGCTGAAGACCCAACAACGAATAAAATATAGGCTACTTTTTATCCCGGAGTTTCCGCGGATTGATAGGGTTTCTATGCGGACGAAGTCGCGGGCGGCCTCTAGTCTTCTATAATCTTTACATTCTTGTGGTTTTCTCGAATTTATTGTAGTGCAACAAAGAATTATTTGTATTTTATTTTCTCATTATATGTAAACGAAAAAACGAAAACAAATAGGACCACTCCATCTCTTTTCCAAGAATGTCATAATAGGTGACTAAGGGATATCCCTTAGTCACCTATGACGACATTCTTCTATAGGGCTCATTAACTTTTAGGCGATGGTCTAGCAATCTGTCGAGCTCTCAGTTCGAGACTGTTGGCTCTGTCTACCCCGTAAGGGATATAGACGTAATTTTATATATGTAAGTATGAATGTAAGATTCCTATGTGGTCTAGCGGCGCACTAAAAGAAGATTTCCAGCAATTCTCACGCGAAAGGAAATTATTGATGAAAAACGAATAGGTATTTTGTGAAGAAGTAAATAATATCACGCAACATGCGGGACATGGCACGCTGCCTGTGCGGTGTCTATCACGCACGTGACCTGACTGCAAATTCAATACAGCTGTTCATATAAGTAAATATATAGAACAAGTACAAAAAATTGGTTCAGTAACGTTTGAGGAAAATCAATTCTATCTGGATATAATATATACTTATATTTTTTAAGTTATACCCACTATCACTGATAGACTGACTGGTAAGAAGAGCGTCAGTAGTTAAATTGGTAAGGTGCCTGGTTAAAATGCGTGATGCGCAGAAAGGCAATGGTTCAAATCCCACCTCGGACTATTTTCAAAGTTATGTACATTAGTTTAAATACAAACCGATGCTCTTGCGGTGAGGGTAAAACGTCATGAGGAAACCTGCACATTCAGACAACTGGATGTGCAGCCATGGATCCAATACGGGTTAGGTTTACCTGCAAAGGTCAGATGGGAGTCGCTTCGTGTTAAAACCTGACTCACCCAATCGAGAATCCATGGTCAAAGCATCGTCTCCAGAGAGGTGAGGATACAACCGATACTGAAGCCAAGAGAAAGAAGAAGACTGATAGACTAACTGAGAGACGAAGCACGGTCCAAACCACAAGATCAAGAAACTTGAAATTTATTGTGTGCTGATACTAGTAAAGAGTTTGTAATCTATATTACAGTTTAAATATAAAACTCCTTCTACATATGTCACTTGAATAAAAAAGATGTACACTGCATAAATACATATGTGTTTATAATTATTAAGGGTAAATAAAACGGAAGAAGTTATTCCAACCAACAAACTTCAAAATTTGCCATGTAGGTTCCTATGTAGTCTAGGGGTCTACTAAGGGACGATTTACCGAAATTCCCGGAATTAGTGACATTGAATTACTGGTAAAAGGTGAATTTGTGAAGAATTAAATAATATCATGTTAGATGCGAGACGTGGCAGGACGCGGCACGATGCCAGTGCGGTGTCTATCACGCACGTGACTTGACTCAAACCCGCTGCAAATTCAATACAGCTGTTCATATAAATAAATAGACAAAATGCTAAAATTGGTTCAGTAACATCTGAGGAACGTACATAAATACTTATAATCAGGTCTTAAAGATTGAAAGGCAACGTTCAGCTGTAGGGCTTAATGGTGGAATTGAGATTTAAATAGTAACAGCTTACTAGCCAATTGCCTACAGGAAGAATCCCAAGCTTATAAGTCTATCTCTTAGTCGTTATTTACGACATTCATGGGAAAGATGTGGAGTAGTCCTTTCCTAAATTGCTGACACACACACGGAGATTATGGAAATGACTACGGCATGTCAAAACACACGGCAAAGCTTCTCTTCTCAATGAATATGTATAAATTTCTGATGTTTTAAGGTGATGAGCTAGCAACCTTTAAATGAATCTCCATCCCGTCATTTAAAGGCAAGTATCAAATCTAGGCCTTCGAGTCTTATCTAGACTGCTGGCCCTGTCTATATAGTAATGGATAAAAATGGAATTCGTATAATTTGTAACAATAAATAAAAAGTGCACGAAACGCAACGAATAAACTCAATTGCTTCATAAAACCATCTGCTAGCTCTGTCTACCTCGTAAGGGTATGACTATAGATTCCTATCATTTGTAACAAAGAATGAAACACTTTTCATCTTACATTCTTCACGGCACGAACAAAACCGTGCACGCTGGCCGCGCTGTCACGCGCGTGATTTGAGATATAATGGTCACCACGAATTCTGTATCACTTCTATAAGGGTATGAATGTTATAAGTTAGCATTCTGTACGATACTCAAATAGTATGGCTATTATATGTACGAATAATTATATGTTCGTAGGTAGTTATTTACCTGCACGCTGAACTAGGACCTCGCGAATTCTTATGATTTCTGCAAAATTGAGAATATATCAAAAACGACTTAATATTCTGTTACGTTTAGTTAATATTCTGTTTACGTTTAAAATTTCATCAAAATCAGACTAGCGGTTCAAAAGTTATCGATTTAAAATAAACACACATACTTACAAAAAATATGTATTCGCCCCAAGTTGATTGGTAGACCTCGCTCGCTCGGTCATCGATATGGTAAGAACTAAGTTGAATTTATCTTTATATAGTATCTAGCGCATGAGTCTACAGTTGTAATTATAGGGTTACCACGTTTCGATCAGATCAACTTAAATACGTTCTTAGGGCCGTGTGATCTATTCGATAAACTCTTACTCTGAAAACTTTAACCGAACACGTTTTCTCAATCACAATATCGTAAATGGTCATCGTCCATTGCGAGCTTCGACAGCGCTCGTATGAGGGTACGTGACCAGAGACAAGCAATTTATACTCAAAACATAGACGTAGAGAAAAAGGCGGACGGAGTGTGGCTTATAAAAAGTGAAGCATCGTAATGGCGGCGTTGTACGTATGTGTGAGTGACAGAAAACTTGCCATTTCATGAAATAATCTATGACTACTCTATGATTGGTGAGTGTCTGCGTACATACAGTGAGCCGGCATCTAATTGGTGCAAATAAACTCAAAACCTACTGGACTGATTTTCACGCAAGCGCATTTAGCAAAGATATATCAGGCATTTAGGAGTGACCATATGTATGTATGTATGAAAACTTACGAACAGAATATTAAAAAACATAACTCATCTTTCCTTAAAAGAAAATATCTACGAGTATAATCATCATAAAAACGTTTGATGGTATTTCGCGAAGCAGGCGTTTTAGCAAACTTCCTTATTACAACGTGGGCTATCTCCGTGATTTTTAATGGGAAAAGTTTCCGGTGCAGCGCGCTACAAACAAAACTATACATGATCGAAAACTTGTCGGGGACATAAAAATAAAGAGATAACAAAGGTTAGGCCTTACGCGGTAGTGAAGCCAACTGTCTCGAAAAGACTGAAAAGCCACGTTCAGCTGTATGGCTTCATGATGAAATTGAAATGATCAAATAGTCACAGGTCAATAACCCATCGCCTAAATAACCTTTCCTTTGACTGTCTGAGAACAGCTGGCACGCATTATGTTTTTACTACGCTTTCAAACCTGCATGGAAACTTGCACTAGATGAATGTGCACCTAATCCCTTAGTCGCCTTTTACGACATACATGGGAAAGAAATGGAGTGGTCCTATTCTAAAATGACGGGAACTACACGGCGATGGGACATCTAAAATTACCAGAAGTGTAATAATTGTAATATGTGAAAAAAGAGAGTGCAGTGAATATAATTGTGGATAAAATCTTAAACACAAATAGTACAAGATGAAAATGAATTTTTAATAAGTGATTTTTTTGTAGTTTCCATATTTTATGTTCTCGCTGCTCAGTGATAATGATGTACTTTATAGTGTCTCACAAAGTAACACAAAGTATTATTTTGCGCAAGTTTCAGAACTTGATACCTTTTATGGATGCATACGGAGGAAGAGGAATCACTTATGACGTCCTGCCGCCGTGGTCTTTATTGACATTCTTGGGTACGTGGTTGGTGTGGTGTATACATACATATGGTCACGTCTATATACCTTGCGAAGTAGACATAGCCAACAGTCTTGGAAAGACTGATAGGCCACGTTCAGCTATTTGGCCATTAGGCCATTATCATTAGATAGTATTGAGATTCAAATAAGTGCCGTGTGGTTTCCGGCACCATTAGAAAAGAAAGAATAAGACCACTCCATCTCCTTCCCGTGGATGTCTTTGTTGTCATAATATAAAGCTGCCAGTGTCAATAAAAATAAATTTAAATAAATCTGTATCTGGCAATCACAAGGTTTCACTCCCAAATCTGTCAGAAGGGCCAATTAGGAAAAATATTGCGGGGTACCGTAATCTGGAGGCTTCCGTAACCCAGATTGATTCAGTGCGGTTCAGCGTATAAATATTTTAGACGGGCCTCGGCTGAATTCGATGGTTCCTTTGCCAAGCACGTCGCGTGCCGCTAAATAAAAAATTTGGGACCGTTGTCTTTGCTTCAGCATTTTGTTGATTTTCGCGGGAAACCATCTGTCAAAAAGTAGCCGCGCTCAGCTGTTCCATTTTTAATTTCGCTTCGAACCAAGAATACATCAATAACACGATGTCGCTGACTGAAGTTATCTAGATTCAAGACAAGATAAATGTTCACAGCGTTATTAAAAAGTAAAGAGTGCCTGAAATAAAATATACTGCCAAAAAAATCTTTGTGAAAAGTAAATTATTATTTTATATTTTAAAAGGAAAATTGTTACAGCGCAGAAAGGTAAATCATTAATTATGTATTTAGTTTTATTCTATAAAAGAGGTAAATAAAGTGGTAAATCGATTGAGCTTTTAAATTTCAGCCCAGAACGGCGGGCACGAACAAAATAATAGAACCAAGGAATAAATCCATAAATTGAATTTACCACTTCGACAGAAGTTCTGTAGCATCCAATTTCTTCGAAGTGATGATCTACTAAATCAACCACAACGATCAAGTGAATGTTGGAAATAAAATAATCTGGTAATAAATCATGTAAGTGAAGGCGAAAACCAATTTTCGACTGCTATTACTATCACAGCGATCGTAAACGTTCCTCTCATCCGGCCACAAAAGCGCCCGTTTTTATACCACTAAAGATACAAGGCTGACTTTATAGCGAATTTAAATAGCTTTACAAAATACGCAATGTACACTGTAATAGCTGAAACGTGGAAGGCTATAAATGCTGTCATGTTTTCAATAAAAGTCTAATATAAACCTTAGCATTTTTTATTTTAGTCGTGCTCAACTAGATATTGTAACGGTCCAAGATATTTGCACACGTTATTTCATTCTCAAATATTTTATCACAAATTTATTTTAATATTTAAATCAATTTTATAATATTCTAATGATATATTTAATTCAAATAGTTCAGCTATTACAGGCCGTACAGTCCTTTCAGACTGTTGGCTCTGTCAGCCCGCAAGGAATGTGGACGTGACCATACTCGTATGTATGTATGAATATTTAATTCCGTCGTGCAAGGACAAAGGGCTTGCTTGACAAAAACGTGTGAGACGCTAATTGGTTAATAAGTTGGTGGCGTCTTAGTTAGGGTCACGCCCATATTTTAACAAAAGCAAATTGGGAGTTGGAAAAGGATCATTCGGTTTGGATCGAGTCGATCTCAATCGGGTAGAGTCGATGGAGCCTATGAGTATCGGTTAGGGGTCGGGGATGCTGCATCCGTGGGGTTCGGTCGTGAACGGTTGGGACGGACGGAATCTAGCCAGATAACGGAGTAGACAAGCCTAAAACGCGATAGTCTTGCGCACACGCATGCATAATAATTACGCGCGGGAATCGATTTCGATATTAATTTAAATTAATATAATTTTATTCGATAAGTGATGAGTGAGGTGCTTCCTGGAGGTGGTTGCTGGAAACGGGTGAAAGAATTCCATTATTTTTATTTTATTATTTATTTGAATTCGAATAATGAAATTGATATAACTATGTGTTGAAATCCCTTCTTGGGTTGAAAGTTGATCCAAAGTCAATAATATATTATCTACTATGAAATTTGAATATTTCTGGCTTGCTTGGTCTTGAGTGAAGTGTATTATTGTAAAATTAATATTAATTAATTATTATTCAAAAGGATTATTTCCGGATTTTGAGAGCTATGATCTGATCTGATCAGTGAAACTGGTCGTCCGTAATACTTCGAGGCAAAGCAGTGGAGTTGGACATAGATTTAGATTATACGCAATCAAGTCTAGAAAGTCTTTTATCTGTATTGTTCTCATATGAGATCATCTCAGGGGAAACACCCTTACAACTTTTAGTGAATGAAATATTTTCACTTATTTTATACAACCTATGGTTTTATATGAGAAACAATCAGACACTTACCTACTTTTGTGATCATTTTGCCAAGATTAACCAAGTGAGGAAATACATTTATGACGTATGTATTATTTAAAGCCATGAGTGCTTTCGATATAACTATCAACTACTTATATTTACCACATAATCTTTAATTCATTAATATGCAGGGTCTATTGAAGGCCGATTCTATAAATTACCTTCGTTTATTCGAATCCAAAATAAGTAATGAAAACTTATTGCAATAAGGTTTTTATCATCTAATATTCGCCTGTCTAGGAATTACACCTATTCTTACTATTTATAATTATACCTAAAATGATTGACTACCCCTTTTGATGACTGACTGGACTGTATTGTGTATTCTCCTTCGGAGATTAGATATTACCTTTCCTGATGACAATCAAATATTAAATTAGTTAAAAATATTAATTCAGCTCATTGCAATGGCAAGCTAATGCTGCATTGTAGAATAAGGTAATATCGCTTGGAGACAGTTGGTCTCTCCTCTCGTCCCTTGACAGGACTTTGACTTACTTCGACAGTACTGACATACAGACTTACAAGGTCTCATTGTATTTTATTGACTTGAGAAAATATGAATGAGCTAGGGGGGAGGATTACCCCGTCTGGTGACGCGATCCACCGGTAGCGACGGGGAGGGGTCGCTGCCTATACCCGAAAGCTCAAATGCAGCAAACATGTATTTCTGTATTTTCATATTGAATATAAATGTTTGCCTATACCCGAAAGCTCAAATGCTGTAAACATGTATTTCTGTATTTTCATATTAATATCTATATTCATATTATTATCTATACCTGAAAGCTCAAATGCTGGGAACATGTCATTTTGTATTTCATATTAATTTATATAAACGTATGCCTATACCTGAAAGCTCAAATGCTGATGTGACGTCATATCAGTACCTCAATATTTACCTAATATATGCCTATACCCGAAAGTTCAAATGCTCATTTAAATATCATACCATTCTGTAATTCCATACTTAATAAAATACGTATATTACCTATAACTAGAAGCTCGAGTATTAAAGTCAAATACATATTTATGCTTTTCCAATCTGGATAAAAATATTGGAAAACTTGAATATTTAATTACTCTCTATTTACCTACATTATAAGTTCCTATTTATATATTTTAGTAATCAGACAGAGTTAGGTCATATAGGTTCACTAGGGTCGTTCTAGGATATGTAGACTTCGTAGAGTCTGAGGTTATATCGGCTATACAACCAGGGAAATACCACTATGATCACGTGCTATTGGCCATATTAAGAAATCACATTAGGAAATAAGAAATACGGAAAATTTAATTACAAAGGGTCCTTAGGTTTTGCGTTATATTATTTATTACGTTGGTGTCGTAAAAAGAGCGTATTACATTATGATAATATTTTAATTATTTATTTGTTAGGGCGTTGCAATTTGGTGTCGTTTGCGAATAATTTGAATAAATATTAAATATAAATAAATCGTTAGTAAATAATTAATAAATTAATTTTAAATAATTATAATAATAGTAGAGGGGGGGGGGGTCGTTACAATATCGAGTGAGATCTTTTTCAGTTTCCGAAAGTTTACTTATTATGGGGAGATTTCTTACACGTCAAATCTTCTGGACGGATTTTGGTGAATTTTGATATACTGGTTTCATTACAACCGGAATTAACAATAAATACTTTTTATCATGAAATTCATACGAGAGAGAAACCCCAGGACGTAGAACAATATAAAAAAACATATTTATTTGGTAAATAAAAAAGAAAAAAGAGCATAACCAAAATTTCCTCACACTACCTCTGATAAACCATAAATACGACCGGTACATTAAAAATGCCTTCAATATTTTCAATGCTAAGCCGTATCTCTGTTCCCATTATCCCAATAAAAATATACAACCTCAAGGTTTTACGGGCGCGGTCACAAAAAGGTACATAACCCTAAAAAATAGAAATCCTTGCTGTCCCTAGCTATCAAGTGTAATGGACCCTTTTTAATAGATGCTTGGGGATCGTTCAGACAGCTTTCAAAGAGAAAGGATTATATTTGAGAGTACAAACGCAGCATCGTTAAGTCTTACAAGTACTGGAGAGAGTAGCTTTGATTTTTGTCGATAGAATATTGATAAAATGATGTCAATTTTTGTTTCATATCAACCAGCTGCATCCTCACCTCACCACTCCGAACTCGATGTGCGCCTTCGAGATTGGGTAAGTTTGGTTTTTACATAAAACTTACGTCCTCTGACCTCTGCAAATATTGCAGAGGAGCATCATCTATGTCGGCGGATCATGCCGGATTCCTCACAATGTTCGCCTTACTTTCATTCATTGTATTAAATCCTTATCTTCCTACTATAATTTTATAAAAAAAAAGGCGACTAAGGAATAGGCTTACAAACTTGGGATTCTTTTTTAGGCGATGGGCTAGCAACCTGTCACATCCCTTGATTGTCACTATGATTTTCCTTTGCTAAATGCATGGAAACATTCCTTGTACATTTTAATGCCAGTAATCCCTATCTCGATTCACCCCTTATTTTGAACTTCAACTGTCTACTGCGCCTATCATCCGAAGATCCCTCTTGATAACGCCTAAAGTTATTTGCGAGCACATCACAGTTTGGACCAAATTGACGTTAAGACGATGGGTTACCAAAATAAGGACATCCTCAACCCTTACTTTGTCTCAAGACATGAACATATGTATTTAGCATCAAGGGAGTTACCCTTATGTTCATGTCTTGAGTGGTTAGGCAGTTTATAGCTTGTAACTTTTTGACCAATACTAATATATTAGGTATGACTTTAATTTTTTTGTTAAATGTATGAAAAAATGAAAAAGTTCCTGAAAATTAATGCCTATTTTTATTATTTTTAAATAAAATACTGATTTAGATTTTTCGACTTTTACCTTTCCTGTAAGTAATTCTATTCAGGAATGCTGCATCCCGAAATGTTACAACCAATATCCATACATATAATAAAACTGTAACTCAACTTTGTCTGTACATTGAAGATATTTAAGAAAAAAAATTATAAGGGGTCTTTTTAGGGTCAATAGAAGCCAAAACAATTTTTTTTAGAATTTTTGTCTGTCTGTCTGTCTGTCTGTCTGTCCGTCTGTCTGTCTGTATGTTTGTACGCGCATCACGCAAAATCTACCGAACGGATCTGAACGAAATTCGGCACAGATATAGTTAGTAACCTGGATTAGAATATAGGCTACTTTTTATCCTGAAATTCTATCCCAAGGGGATGAAATAGGGGGTGCAAGTTTGTATGGAACTTCGTCATTTTTGATTTGAATCGATATAAAAAGCTATAAATAATTATACATACATACATACATATGGTCACGTCTATATCCCTTGCGGGGTAGACAGAGCCAACAGTTTTGAAAAGGCTGAATGGCCACGTTCAGCTTTTTGGCTTAATGATAGAATTGAGATTCAAATAGTGACAGGTTGCTAACCCAACGCCTAAAAAAGAATCCCAAGTTTGTAAGCCTATCCCTTAGTCGCCTTTTACGACATCCATGGAAAAGAGCTGGAGTGGTCCTATTCTTTTTTGTGTTGGTGCCGGGAACCACACGGCACTATAAACAATTAATTCTTATATTTATTATAATGATAATGATTAAAAAAATAGCATTTTATTGATTTAATTCATTATGCTTTGTTTATTGATTTAGTTCCCGTGGTTTAGGTATTTATTTTTTGACCACCCGATACGAGATGGCGCCTCATGAGAATTTAAGAAATAACACGATTGTAGCCGCCGGCAAAATTTTTAATTAATTAAGTTTTAATTAAGTAATTTTAGTTTCGCCAGTACTTACTGTTTCACCACATCTTTAAGAAGATATTTTTTTATGTGTGAGAAGATTTTTTTATGTAGGTAGTTTGACGCACCCCGCATCGGCGACGGTTGCCATGTTCCTCAAGATTAGCAGGAATAACACACATATAGCAACGTCAGTACTTACCGTTTCACCATTGATTTAGTTCCCGTGGTTTAGATATTTATTTTTTGACCACCCGATACGAGATGGCGCCACATGAGAATTTAAGAAATAACGCGATTGTAGACGCTGGCAAATTTTTTAATTAATTAAAAATTCGTTTTTCATTGATTTAGTTTCCATGGTTAAGACATTTACTTATTTGGAGAAAATAACAGGGAATCGCATTATGGGTGGTACCACTGTATTATTTTGTGGTGATTTCCGCCAGACTCTACCCGTAATAAGCCGAGGTACTAGAGCTGATGAAGTAAGCGCATGTCTCAAACGATCCATACTCTGGCCTCAGGTTAGGAAATTAAGTCTAACACGTAATATGAGAGCTCAGTTGGGTGGTAATCCTCGAGAGCAAGAATTCTCAGATGTGTTATTAAGCAGGACTCTCAGGACGAATTGCTTCTCACACGGACAGCTCTACGTGGCTTGCTCGCGGGTCACCAGCTGTGACAGTTTATTTGTGATGTCTCCAATGGGCAAGACAGCAAATGTTGTATACAAAGAGATACTTTAACTTTCCATTATTATACTTACCTTTTTTGTCTTTAGAATTTATTCGTTTTTTAACAGCTGCGCCCCCGGGACTGCTTTTGTAGGAAAAATAAATTATGTTCTATTCCAGGCATTATTCTTCCCGTGTACGTAAGTTTCATCAAAATCTATCCAGTTGAATTTGCATGATTGAATAGCATCCTCAAACACGCACTCACGTAGGCACATCTATTTTTTTGCATAATATTAGTTTATGTCAATGCAAGGCTCTTAATCTAAGCAATCTTTTTATGGAAGCGAAATTAACGCAGGCGAAGCCGCGGGCAAAAGCTAGTTATGAATAAGCATTAATCTAATGGGTCTTGATAGTTTTAGTAACTTTTAAATTGCTTAAACATAATATAGTTTAAATAAAAAAAACATTTGTCTATGAAATCATAACAATGTTTTAATAGAGCATCCATAAAACTCTAACATACAGCCATAAAAAAAAAACAACTCTTTCCCGAAATGGAAGGCAAAGGCATACTTTTTCGCTTCATCCTCCTCACCTGATTTCGCTAATCGCATTCTCTTCGTGAAGTCTAGAATTTCACAACTAAAGTTAGTCTATCATCTGTCCTGTCTTCTAAATTAATTTGACAATCCCTTTATTGATTTCGGGTTATAAGCTGGGAAACGGGAATCTGCGGTCTCGCCCCGGTGACAGGAGACCCCGGGGTCGTATCGATTCATCCCGATTGCATTCCTGAAATTCTCTGCTCCAGAACTTGATTGATAAATTGTTGTAAGCTGCGGTCAAATGACATCGTTAATTGGGGCGTTTTGAAATCAGTCGGTTTTGAATTCTCCGACTTCGCACGGGTAGGATTTTTAGATACAAAACTTCCTTAGAAAACCATCTTTCCAATATTTCTAACAACAACGGAATCCGTCCGCAACTTTTCGAGATTAGCGCATAAAAAGATAATACTTTATAAGTAGGGTGATACATAACGTTTGTCTCTGAGTTAAAAATTTTCAGTTCGACTTCCGATCTGCTAACATTTAAATGTGAACTTTAACAAAAATACTTATAACAAGACTGTCGATTTTAATTTCAATATACTCGGTCATATGGAAATCCTCCTAAGTTATCTGAAATCAGTTAAATCGTTAAAAGATAATCGATAAATAAAAATTTCAATAAGCATATTTCTTGAACAGTGCAAGAGAACGAGGGCATAAATTTTTACTTTTTAATTTAAAAAAGTCTCAGATAAATATTTTTTTCAGCCAAGAGTTTTCTCGCTAAAATAAATTCAGTGAAGGAGTCAGACCTTGAAGGTACTTATGAAATCGTAATTACTAAGTAACAGAGAGAAATTAACATTTAAAAATTTCAGCATGAAACTGTATATTCTTGTCTGGCACAAATACTTGAGAATAAATAATATTTAACTAATTGTAATCCAAGTATATAAATAATAAATGCATTATCGTTTAGTAAGTATTTCAAAATACAAAACTTGAAGCAAACTCAAAGGGTGTGTTTTTATAATTAGTAGATACTCTAAGGTTTGTTGAAAATTTAAATATTTTTTATTTAAATACAAACGAAATGTTTTCGTTTTATGTCATCAAATATTCCAAATTATCTTTAAATTTTCTGGGAAGACCCCATTAGTTTTTGTCAATATTACTAAAATTTTAATGCCAAATGGAAGTTCAAGTTACGCTGGTCCGTCCTCTGAGTTAGTAAGGTCTTAGTCAACTTATTTAGACATTTGGGCCGTTTCGCAAGTTTTAAGTGGGCGGATTTAAAAGTTAGACGGTGGTACGACGATTTTTTGTCTTTTCCTCGTTTAATAATTTATTCTGGATGCCGAGAGGCTCCATACTTTTAGAAAGGTATGGGAATCGTGAATTACCGTGGTTTTCCGCAAATTTTATCGGGAACGTAAAAACTCATGAAAACATTGATTTATGTAGAGGAAGGTGAAATTTGTGATTTGATACTTTCGTTGCATTATACTATTTATAAATAATACAGGTATTAAACGCGCACGTAACGTACCTTTATTTTATCTCGGACGAAACAAACTTTACGTGCATGTCTATACCTGTATTATTTATAAATAACTGAAATATATATACTCTATCTTGTAATTCCTTCATTTAGTGAAAAAAGTTGACTCTGTTTACCCGGCAAGGGATATAGACGTGATTATATGTATGTATGTAATATGTAATATATTTATGTGATCCTTAAGTGGTGTATGCAAGCTCAAAAAGTGTATACTCACTTTTGCCTTGAAATCAACCTGAACTTGGATGGGAAATCATGATCCAATATGAGTTTTGTTCCCCTGCAAAAAGTCGTGGAGGTCAAATGGAAGTCGCTTCGTGTAGTAACCTTAATCGATTCAGAATCTTGGCAAAATACTCAATATATCGTCATGATTAAAGCTTCTAGTTAACGTGAAGTTAAATTTAGTCGCGTATTTAGTAAAAGCTCCGTAAAAGTTCCTTTAACCGTCGCTTGTAATTAAACTGAACGCTAATTAACGAGCTCTTAACATTCTCTTATCATTACGCCCTGAGTTTTTCGATGTCACTCTGAAACTTAGAATCTTAACCAAAAAACGTCAAAATTTTACTAACATACATACATACATATAATCACGTCTATATCCCTTGCGGGGTAGACAGAGCCAACAGTCGTGAAAAGACTGAAAAGCCACGTTCAGCTATTTGGCTAAATGCTAGAATTGAGATACAAATAGTGGCAAGTTGCTAGACTATCGACTAAAAAAAATTTCATGTTTGTAAGTCTATCCCTTAGTCGCCTTTTACGACATCCATGGGAAAGTGATGGAGTGGTCCTATTCTTTTTATATTGGTGCCGGGAACCACAGGGCACTAATTTTAATAACTTTATATAAATGGCAGCCAAATTTGGAAGTGAAGAATATCACTTATAATGTCTATCGAGAAACAGCAATTAAATTATACATTATACAGTACATTATACAGTATACAGTACATTATACAGTATACAGTACATTATACAGTAGATTTAACGTTCAACATTACTGTTATTTTTCAGTAACGCTTTAACAAGCTTTAATGCTGCACCAATTTTGACGATTTTTTTTATTAATATAGTTATTTATATTGGCATAATGTAATGTAACGTATCTTGATCAAATTAAGGACGTCCTGGCAAAGGTTCAGGTCAAGAGTACCCGAAACCGCCGAGCTTGCATTAAGTGAGTTATGAATGTGGATGAAATAAGAAGAAAGACGTATAGGTACAGTGACCGTGGCAAGTATAAAGATGTGGCTCTGCCTACCCCTTGGGGAAAAAGGCCTGATTTTATGTAGTATGGCCATTCACATTCCTATTCCTATAGAACAAGCGTGTAGTAATCATCAGAAGAAAATGCTGCAGTGCAGTTTGTTACCGCTTCTTCTGCACTGACGCCTTGGAAGCGGCAATAAACTTAGTTTTAAGTAATTTATTTTACGTCAACCAATGTTGTGAAACCAAAAGATTTGACAATTATTAAGCGATATGAAGTATCCTATCATAATTAAAAAACATTTTAAATTTGAATTGAATTTGAATCAGATTTATGTACAAAGCCTATGCATCAGACTTTTTAACGCATAATACAATTAACTGCCATAGTGTACCTAAATCCTGTCTACACTATACATTCTATAGATGTCTTTTAATACTTAAATAGTTTAGTCCCTAAATAAATCTACAGCTGTGAACTCCAGTGCTTAAACTAAGTGAATTCACTTTTATTTCTATTCCCGGTCGCCGCAAACTATTACCACGCGATAAATTATCGTGCCACTTTACTTCGCCTACAAGAATTCTATAGTAAAAAATATACAGAAGGTCATGTTTAACTGAGACAAGAATTCCATCTACCATACTTGTGGAATTAAGTTGTTCTCTTATGGGACTATTGTGATTTTATCTCATAAACCCACACTAACATTTTAGTTCTTAAAGTCCCATTACTATCATCATCGACAAAAAGATATTTCCGTTGGCGTAAATAATCCATAATAAACAAGAAACGTCCAGTACAAATGCGGTACGGCACGACAAAAATAGTCCATGTTCTCTTAACTATGAGTGTGTAATTAAGACATGACATGCTATAAGTCTAGCATATTGCAGGCAGGGAGAAGATATTCAGTGTACTGGTCTTTTAAATTTGCTCACAAATTTTTGACTACAAATACAATTTGTGCTTTGCTTTTTTTGTATCTTACTGCACATAGAAAATATAAAATAATCTTATTCAATTCTGTTCGAACCACATTGCTAAAAAGTTAACATACTGTTATGACATAAATGTTGTATACCCACAACATCGCTAAAGAATAACAGGCGATATATCTCTCAGTTTTGATAGACGTCCACAGATGTGCTCATTTTATTTGCGCTTGTCCAATAAATAAGATGAAATTGGAAATTCTGCCAATGCGGAAAGTCTTTAATCAGATGATCCACAGATCCTCAAAGTTTATGAAATTCGTAGGACTTTCGCTTAAAGCGTGGATCGGAATTGAAGACACATTTTGAGAACAACCGTTTTTATTTAAAAGTTATTTAGAATCAAAATATTTTGTACTACACAGATATAATATATAATTTAATTATAAGAAAAATTATAAGTGTTATGTGTGCATAGGGTTTGACCTCAGTATAAATATTAATTATTGATAAGAATTAAACTGCTTTGAAACATATTAAACTTCAATAAAAATAAATGATCCCTTTTCGTAGATCACGAAAAATAAAAATTCATAACGAATATAACCTTTTATTATTTTTAGACATAATTTTTTCTACATTACTACTCAATGATCATTGATAATTTATTTGTAACTAAATTTCTCCGTACTAACTCCACAACATAAGTATGCAAAATTTCATGTAAATCGGTTCAATTGTTTTGAGGTGAAATACGGAGAAACAAACACACTTTCACGTTTATAATATTAGTATGGATTTTCGAATACTTTATAGTCATTTAAAACCTCTTTTTCTCCGACTTCGTAAATCATTATTCTTAAATACCATCACTGACAGTGATCATTTGACAATTTTGTCAGTAGTCAACAAGTATTAACAAGATGACGCTCAAAATTTCCGTTAACCTGAAAAGATTTCTACCATTCATAAATCGGTTAGTTTTAAAGCAAATTGGCCACATACAAAGTTAAGCTAAGCTAACCCACTTTTCTGTGATTTGTTCAGACACAAACATATGATAATAGATGATTGTCTGACAATATTCCAATAAAAATTTCTGCCCTACTTTCTGATGCATTGTGCATGTTTACTCGTATGTATAATACGAGTATAATCACGTCTAAATTCCTTGCGAGGTAGAAACAGTCTTAACAAGACTGAAAGCCACGTTCAACTGTATGAATTTATGATGGAATTGAGATTTAAATAGAAAGAGGTTGCTAGCCCATCGCCTATAAGATTTTCAAAGCAAGAGTGAAGAGGCATTATTTGAGCTTGCAGTTTGTTATCTTCTTCTGCACTGACGCCTTGGAAGCGGCAGTAAACTTAGTTTTAAGTAATTTATTTGACGTCAACCAATGCTGTTAAACCATACATTTTGACAATTATTAAGCGATATGAAGTATCCTATAATAATGAATAAAAATTTTGAATTTGAATTTTGAATCTTGCTTACCACTAAGCATCTGCCAAGTGGTATGCATGTGCTGTTAGTCACCTAATAATGGAACAGTTTGGTTCCCGTGTGGTTGCCGGCACCAATAGAAAAAAGAATAGGACCACTCCATCTCCTTCCCATGGATGTCGTAAAAGGCGACTAAGGGATAGGCTATATATATACTTGGGATTCTTCTTTTAGGCGACGGGCTAGCAACCTGTCACTATTTGAATCTCAATTCTATCATCAAACCAAACAGCTGAGGGTGGCTATCAGTCTTTTCCAGTCTGTTGACTCTGTCTACCCCGCAAGGGATAAAGACGTGATTTTGTGTATGTGTATGTATGTAACCATATGACACCGAACAGTTTTATTAAAGACATAACCTCTTTTCAGATGTCGAGGAGGAACTTCCAGCAATTTTAATACGCCTCCAGTGACCCCGTGGTTTCACCAGAACACCAAAAAACTGGCGACGGTCCGAATCACCCCGACTTTGAAACTCCTCTCTTTTAGGGTCTCAAAGAACTACCTTTATTTCAGCTTCGCAAAACCAGATACAGATTTGCTTGAGTTCAATGAATTGTGCTCCGAGAGTTAGATTGTAAATGATACATATAAATCAATATTGTTATGTGTTTTTTGAGAATAATTTTACACAGATTGCTTAATCCATATATACTCACGTCTATATCCCTTGCGGGGTAGACAGAGCCAAAAGTCTTGATAATACTGATAGCCCACGATCAGCTGTTTGGCTTACTGTTAGAATTGAGGTTCAAATGATGACAGGTTGCAAGCCCGTCGCCTAAAAGAAGAATCCCAAGTTTATAAGCATATTCCTTAGTCACCTTTGGCGACATCCATGGGAAAATGGTCCTATTCTTTTTTCTATTGATGCCGGCAACTACACGGGAACCAAAGTATTCTATTATTACGTGAATGACAGCACACGCAGAGCTTAAGCCATTGGGTCAAGAAACATGACATGATCTTGAAATTTGGCATGTCGGTTTGATTAGTGGCATCTTTCTACTTGCCACAATCTCTGCATACTAATTTCGCTTCATCCACATTCATAACTTCCTTAAAGAACTTTTTCCGATTGACCTGGGTCTTGGATGTTTATATATATAAGCATTTATTAAAAAATATAGTATCGTTGAGTTAGTATCTCGTCACACAAATCTCGAACTTACTTCGAGGCTAACTCAATATGTATAATTTGTCCCGTATATATTTATTTATTTTTTATATAAATTCAAAGTGAATTACGCACGTATGTATTTGTTTAAATAAACTTAGTAATTCTTCCAAGGAAAGTATGCCAACGTTTATAAAATTATACAAGCGGGACGTTCCACGGTATATTTAGTTTATGGATCAAATGCACTGTCCTGGTGTGGCTATGCTAATGATATGTCCTTATCTTGAACTAGCTGTGCCCGCGACTTCGTCCGCGAGGAATAGTTATTTTGGGCATCATTGAAGCCCTCAAGGATGAATAATTTTCCCCGTTTTTTTAAAATAACTTTGCTCCTCATAGTTGCAGCGTGATGTTAAATAGTCTAAAGCCTTCCTCGATTAATGGTCTATTCAACGCAAAAAGAATTTTTCAATTCGAACCATTACTTCCTGAGATTAGCGCGTTCAAACAAACTAACTCTTCAGCTTTATAATATTAGTATAGATAGATTTAATATTGAATTACATGCGATTTGGTAGTATTCAAGCCAATTCCTATTTATTAGTTTAACTTTGAAACTGTGTATTTATTGACAAGGGTGCCGGGAACCACACGGCATTATTTATTTAATTAATTTGCTTAAAATACTTGTTGAACAGGTGAACTTTGTATCGTTACATCTTCTTAAAGTCCTTGTTATATCCACATCGGGGTATAGCACAACTATAGATATCGTAAAAGGCGACTAAAAATAAGGCCATTTACCATGGTTCAAAGGTTAAGATTCATTTGCAAAGGTTGCGGAGGTCAGATGGGAGGCACTTCTTGTAAAACTGAACTTCCTCAATCCAGGATTATGGTCAAAGGATGAACCTCGGATTTATCTCCAAAGGGCTATGGATGTAACCAGGATTAAGGTTAGAAGAAAGAAAAAAAGTAATGCCGTAACTGCCGTGTGGTTCCCGGCACCAATAAAAAAAAGAATAGGACCACTCCATATCGTTCCCATGGATGTCGAAAAAGGCGACTAAGGGATAGGCTTATGAACTTGGGATTCTTCTTTTAGGCGATGGGCTAGCAACCTGTTACTATTTAAATCTCAATTCTATCATTAAGCCGAGCAGCGGAGCGTTGCCTTTCAGCCCTTGCAAGTCTGTTGGCTCTGTATACCCCGCAAGGGATATAGACGTGACTATATGTATATATTTAAAAAAAGTAATATATATGTATAATAAAAATTCCCTTACCGTAGCGAATCCCGATATCATGGAACGCGCGAAAACATTTGTGTCGCGCGAAAAACTATTGCTGTTTCACTTTTTATTGTGACATAAATTGAGACAGCGATAGATTTTCTCGCGTTAAAACGGCGCGGCGGGGAATATAACCGTTTTGTTGACAGGACTATCGGTATTAATACATTTTCCTAAAAGCGTACCGTCCGCACTGTTAACTTTAGTTTTAATCTGATTCAGCGCACTTGTCCATGGCAGCTTTTGCATCCGTCCATCCTATATTTTGTACACATCGAAACTTGTCAACGCTTAGCACAATTTTAGGGTTCAGTAGTCTACGATAAACCCCTATAGTTGAAGTTACCTTGGTTTGTTTATTTGTCATGATACTAAGTTAAAGACTTCGTAAATTAAAGTAAGTATTTAGTTGAACAGTGGTTAAATAAGTGTTTATAAATATTTATGTAACGGTGTATAAATAATTGTACTTAATTTATGTAAATGTGTAATTCATATAATCAGCCATTTATTTATTTTCCTTTAAACATTTTAAGAATTTTATATCAAAAATAAACAGTCGTAATCACGTTATACGTAAAATTCAAAGTATATAAAATTGATATAGGTATTAAACGCGCACGTAACGTAGGTACCTTTATTTTATCTCGGACAGTCGCTCGGTGACCACGGATCATTGTAACATGATTCTAAAATACGACATTAACTTACAAAATATAAAATACGAAAAGTTGATTCAATCCTGCAAATTTCATAACCGTTGTCTGTAACTAAGTAATCACAATATAAAGGGTTCACGTGTGTTCCGCAAAAGAGAATAAAATAATAAAGGTATATCCCGTCTTGGAATACCCACAATTATTTTGAACCTTATCGTTTGATACTAAGGTCGATTTCCATAACAAAACCGCGGCAGTAACATACCTCTCGGCAATATTAACAAAATTCAGACATTTGGTATGCCTAATATAAAAATATTCCTTTGTCTACGCCCCAGTACTCCGTATTTCATTACCTATTCGCTGAATAAATGTAAATGTTCGGTACTTCATTTCTGGCTCTGTTTAATTCTTTCTATATTTATTATGAAGATAGTGTTAATGTACGTGAAAATGGCAATTTGCTTCGCGAAGTGGCATCGTGCCAGCGATGTTGTGAATGTTCGTTCTGATAGTACAATTTGCGAAGAAATTGAGAAGTGATTTTAAAGACAGCTTCATTAGCGCAGTGATTTGAGCATTGTTATTAATGTAAAAAATGTGATACTTAAATTTATCAGTGAAAAAATTTCGACTCTTGTAAGTTATTCCTTACCTTTATTTATGGACAAGAGATTTTGCAACTCTGGAATACAATAATGATAGCATTAACAAAGTATACATGCCATAAAACGATTTTACAAGATTTTATAATATTTTTAAAAGTATTTTTCTTAGTTTTTTTCTTTACTATTACAGACGGGCAAAAGTTAATACAAAATAAATTGTAGACATTCAGCAAAATAATGGTCTAGAAAATAAAGAGCCTCACTAAAGAAGCATCAATTAAGTGTCTCTCCAACTTAACATTGTAACAATACAAGTTGAACTCGCTCAAATAAATTTATATTACTTTTAAAGTTGAACACGGCCGAGATAACTTTAGCACTACACCCGAGGTTCTTTGACTTTTGAACCGAAAGTACTCGAAGATAAAGTGGTTTGTTTACTTACTACACTACACCCCGAGGTTTTGGCCCCACGGGAATTTTGAGATAAAAGGTACTTATTGTGTTGTTTCATGTTATATTGTACTGGTGTAACATATTTCATTAAAAGCTGTCCAGTAGATTTTGCGTGAAAGAGAAACAAATATACATCCACAATTATACATCTATGTATCTCATAATAAAAATCAAATTCTCCAGGAATTAGCTCAATCTGTTGAATTTTAACAATACAGGTTGAATTTTTATTCGTTATAGAAATTTTCACAGCATGTTCGAAGACTTAGTGGATTTCCTTATGAACATATAGGCAAAAAGCGAATTAATTTACCTGCCCATACTAAGACCGATCAACTAATTTGTATGGACGAGTAAATATCTGTTCACTTTTTGTTTTTGTGTTTTCATGGATACTTCCACATTTGCTGTGAAAATTTCCTCGACGAAAACAAATTCAAACTGTGTTTAACTTTTTAACTAGTGAGTATTTTTTTGATTTTATTAAGTTCAGCGTGTACGTGATTCACTATGTCCTTAAATATGATACGCGATTTACCAGACACCCTGTATATTGCTAGTATACTTTATTATATACTAGCTGTGCCCGCGACTTCGTCCGTATGGAATAGTTATTTTGGGCATCATTTAAGCCCTCAAGGAGGAATTATTTTTCCCGTTTTTTTTCACATTCTCCATTATTTATTCGCTCCTAATAGTTGCGCGTGATGATAAATAGCCTAAAGCCTTCCTCGATAAATGGTCTATTAAACACAAAAAGATTTTTTCAAATTCAAACCAGTAGTACCTTAATTTAGCGCATTCAAACAAACAAACTCTTCAACTTTATAATATTGTAGTTTAGATTATATCAAACAAAACTGTCTATTGAAACACCAAACCACACTAAAATTAACTCAAAACCCAGGCGTCGCATTCATAATAACGTATTTCATGCATTGTGCGCCACAATCAAGCGACGTCATTTAATTATTTTAGCATGCAACTTCAGACCAACCAGAGACAAATCGATTGTATAACTCGACTCCTCGATATTCCGAATAATTCGATAAGTTAACTTTTTCTGATAATGATCCTTTTTGAATGACGAATCAAAGTAGATACATGAAACAGATATACAAGGTGAATGTAAATTGAAACGTTGGAAGGCCTAAACATTAATCGTTATATGATTAAATAGGGTATGTTGTGGAGAAATGTCAACAGTACCCTTTAGCTATTAGCCCACGTGTATTTATGTATGAATGTGAATGAAATAATACAAGATTGAAAGAATCGTAGAATGTGGGTAGAAAGTAAACTCTGCATACACTTCTAAAAACGAACGCGATTTTATATGTATGTTTATTTTAATAAACAAATTCAACAAGGACAATATAGTCACTTTTAGTAGTTACTTTTTTTGATGCTCTTTCATAAGAAATGTATTTATAATTACAAAAAAAAAAAGGTATTTTTTTATATGCTATTGTCATTTTTACTGGCTTTAAAATGCATAGCCCAAAAAGATAATCTAAGGAAATTGACTTTGCGAATTGTTCCACGTACGGCGCTTACAAATTTAAATATTGCTGCGATATTAAGGCGGCTGTTCTCGGAAAATCGATTTAAATCGAATTTCAAATCGAGCCTCTGCATATGATTCGTTTAAATTTTATATCGTTTTTGAGAAAGCTTTTACAATCAGCTGGCTACCAAAGAGAAAGCCAAAGGCTTTCTCTTAAAAAAAGAATAGCACCACTCCATCTCTTTCCCATGGGTGTCGTAAAAGGCGACTAAGGGATAGGCTTACAAACTTGCGATTCTTTTTTAGGCGATGGGCTAGCAATCTGTCACTATTTGAATCTCAATTCTATCATTAAACCAAATAGCTGAACGTGGCCATTCAGTCTTTTCAAGACTGTTGGCTCTGTCTACCCCGCAAGGGATATAGACGTGACCATATTTATGTATGTATCTGATCATGAGAAATATATTTATACTAAATTCTTTTCATTTGTCTTTTTTTATTTAATATCATTCTTCTTTTTTAATTATATTTTTTTGTTACAATTTCTATGAAGAAAAGGCTCATGAAAAAATATTATTTGTTATTTTTCTCTTCTGATTATTGACTCTGTCTACACCGGTAGGGATACAGAATGTATAAATTATTAATAAACTTCGATTCTATTAATATAAGCACATCATCAACGTCGCTTTACGTGCCCCGCTCTGTGCTTAAAACAGAGCAAATTTACGGTTGTTCAATTTGCTACGAACGGCGTAGGCGTCGTAGCAAACGCTACGGAGACGCCTACGAGTTTCCGTACATTTATAAGTTCAAGTCATCATCTTGTCATATTCAAATTGAATTTATTCCAAGTTTATTTGTGAGATGTAACTGTATTTTCCCCCTTTATCGATAAATTTATTAAACTTATAATCTATTTGTTTCAAACATGAATAAATTTGTTTTAATTTTTAAAAATGTATAATTCAATAAATACTTATTAGTTATAATTTATTCTTCTTTGTTGGTGCCGTGTGGTTTCCGGCATTATAGAATAGGTCTACTCTATATACTTCCCATGAATGTCGTAAAAGGCGACTAAGGGAATGGCTAATAAACGTGAGGTTCTTCTTTGTCACTATAATCTCAATTACACCATTAAACCATACAGCTGAACTGTCAGTCTCTGCGAGACACCCGACTCTGTCTACCCCGTAAGGGATTAAGACGAGATTGAATGTATATACTATTATATATATCTCTTCTCTACATGCAAGCTCGTCGGTTTCGGGATAACGAAACGTATGTATGAAATATAATTATCGTAGTTTTTCAACTACGGACGTAGTAAAAAACCTGCCCTTTTTATTTGTGTCAACATGTTGTTCACATCACTTACACGCACCATGTTTTATTTCTTGTGTACATTAGATTATTAATGTTTTTCTTCCTTGCCGTGCCGTGTGCCGAGTGCCGTGTGGTTCCCGGCACCAATAAAAAAAAGAATAGGACCACTCCATCTCGTTCCCATGGATGTCGTAAAAGGCGACTAAGGAATAGGCTTATAAACTTGGAATTCTTCTTTTAGGCGATGGGCTTGCAACCTGTCACTATTTAAATCGACTGTTGGCTCTGTCTACCCCGTAAGGGATAAAGAGGTGATCATATGTATGTATGTATGTTCTTCCTTGCAATCATAGCGTTGTATACATTTCTGCATAACACAGATAATGCTGTATAAAATACCAGCTTTTGCCTGCTAGAATTTAGCATCTTCAACAGAAGAATTTAACGCCATCTATAGAAAAAACAACGAAATAAATGCTACCTACAAAAAGAAACTAATTAAACGTCACTTGCAAAAAGCGTCAATTTTAACGCATCCAACAAAAGAATAAAGGTTTTTCGCATATCCCTCGGGAACAGCAGTTTAGTGTGGGTACACTATGTCCTCCTCTATACTCTTAATTAGGTTACAACGTAGATTACAACACTAATTCCTGTTAAAAAAAACTGGTTGGCCATGTACGTCTAATCATTGGGGGTTCACAAAATTTGTAAAAACCATACATACATATATATAATCACGTCTATATCC